>NW_022111367.1:702562-765085 GCF_000313985.2 Echinops telfairi
TGAGGGCAATGAATGTACAAATGCGCTTTATACAATTGATGTGTGTATGGATTGTGATAAGAGTTGTGTGAGCCCTTAATAAAATGATTTTTTTAAAAATATTAAAGCTCCTGATCTGTATGTGTTCCATTTCATTTTGGATGACTTCCAATATTCCTATATTCATGATTTGTATATTTCACATTAATATTAATAGATGCTTACAGTTGTTTCTTCACATTTTAGTTGTGTCCCATCAGCAAATTAAGGTTCCAAAAACTTTGCTCAATTGACATCATTAAGGTTAATTCTACTTTGAAGAAGCAGCTCTTTTCCAGTAGTATTTTTAACGACTTCCAACTTGAAGGATTCATATTCTGGCATGATATTAGACAATATTTCACTGCTCATAAAAATTTTAGTGGCTAAGCTTTCAGAAAAAGACCAGCTATTCTTTCTTCCAAATCTGTCTTAGTCTGGAAGCTCCACCAAAGCCATACCACCACAAAACCAAAGGAACTCACTTTGATTGATTTTGACTCAATTGTAACCTTGTATAAGGTTTCTGAGGCTGTAATTCCTTAGAGAAGCAGATAGCCTCATCTTTATTTGAAGGAAAGGCTGGTAGGTTGGAACCACTGACCTTTCAGTCTAAAATTCAATATTTACACAAGAACAATGCCTGTCCACCATTGGTGGAATATTTTCCAACATCACAGTAACATTCAAGCCAATACAGTATGATGAACTGACAGACAAGTGGTTGGGAAACATATCAACACATAAATTAATTAACCATTTGCACCATTCAGGGTTTATATGTATAGTTAATGCGTTCAGCAATTAACCAAAATATTAGAATTAAGTGTCCACCCAGTGGTATGGCAATCTACTTCTGAAAAATCAGCTATTGGAAATCCTATGGAGCACAGTTCTACTATGAACATATATGGTCACCATAATTCAGAATCAACTTAGAGAAAAAGAGCACTGGTATGCATGTATCTGTAAAGAGGAAGAGAAAAAGAAATGTTTACTAGAATGCATAGTATTTTTTAGCGCTTTCCTTTTTTTTATGAAATCTTTCTATACTCTGCCAAGTTCCCCTCCCTTACTTAAAGATCTTGTTAATAGGATGACATTTATTTTTCCAAACTATTCTGTAAACATATATATTTAAAGGATAGTTCTTAAGCCCCTAGGATGTATTCTTTGTCCTATAGTTAATCTCTTAATAAGACCAATTTAGTTGTAGCATAAATGGTAATTCATAACATACTATTTTCTGCACAATTCTGAACTTGCTCATGAGATTGTCTATGAGTAGGCAAGTCTTCCTGAGGGTAAATTTCAGTTGTAGGTATATAGAATGGTCCAGGATCCCAGAGATGTTTCAGGTTTTCATCTTTATTAAACTATTAATAAAGGTTTTTAGGACCTTGTCCAGCTATTAAAAAGCCTACTACATGTGAACAACTGCCTTAGTCATATGTCCACTAATAAATTTTATCCCAGAACATAGACCTCAAACTTTAGTAAAATACTTAATATTCACGACTACTTTTGAAGAAAAAAAAGACAGTGTAGCACAGGAGAAAAATTATGACTAATATGTATCCCAGTGAGCTCGAACATCATAGGTGAAAAGATATAAGGCATGAAAGACACTAATAATCCATTTTAATTTCCTGAGTTATATGGCTATTTCCTTTCTTTCACAAATTCATACTATCATTGTTTTAATTTTATTTGTCACTGTTGACTAGCTTACCTTTTGGAAAAGCTTGCATTCCAATTGTAGTAAACAAAGGATTTTTTTTATGGCATTATTCCATATTTGCTTAAGAATTTAAGGTGTCACTGGGTTTTAATGTGTGCTACTAAGGGATTCTTTGCCAGGATTCTACTTAATGTCAATTTTCATTTGATCTCTATAGATGTATGTTGTTACAATAATGAACAAATTCTCCTTAAAATATTACATATGCCAAAAGAGCGATTTATTTTTCCGTGTCTCTATACCAATATTTAAACTCATTACATAAATATGTACACACCTAAATCTGTCCCATCTTGTTGATCCATTTAAAAAATTCACACCCTGCCTTGTATAATTGCAACCAAAGCTTGAAGTAATTTGTTAATGAGTCATAACTTTATAAACATTAAAGTAATTATAAAAGTCTCTTTTGATAGTTTGCAAGCAGTATTAAGTTCAATATTATGATGTATTAAAGTTTAGAAAATAAGGGGAAAAGGATTCTATTTCTTACTGCTCAATAATGTTCAATCACAAATAAATAGGAAGGCAAAGCTAAATGTATGTACATTTTAATGCGTTCAAAAATAACTAGTTGTCTTGAAAGTTCTAAGCAGATGGCGATTTGGACATTCTGTTTTAATTATTTGGGGTATGTAAGAGTACACATTAGTCACATATCTTGTTTTTAAAATAATCTATGGAGCTACAGAAATAAAAACAGCCTGGTCCTGATATAATAATAAGAGGTATAGACCAATGGAATAGAACTGATAGTTGAGAAAAAAAAAAAAAAAAAACCAACACATCTATGGTCAACTGATATCTGACAAGGGTACTAATTCATTTTGATGATGGAAGAATAATTTTTCAATAAATGTTGGGAAATTTAAATTTAAACATGCAGAAAAATGGAACAAGATTATGTCTCAACAATAAACAAAAAGAAATTCAAATAAGATTGAGCAGGTATATGTGCAAACTAAAAGAAAAATCTGAAAAGAAAATCAGATGCAATGCTGTTAGACCTTTCCTTTTCTTTTAAAAATAAATCAACTAATAAGATAACAGAAGTATAGACAAAAGAAAAAATAAGTGAGTGGGATCTCATAAAAAATTAAAACTTTTCTCATTAAAAAATTTCCTCAAATGTGAAAAGACAAAATACAAACTGGGAGAATATATTCAGAAACAATAAACCCGTTAAGAATCAAATAACCAAAATATATGTAAAATCTCAAGAACTTAACAACAAATAACCTAGTCACAAATTGGTAAAGAATGTTGTGTTACGTAGGCTGGGTTCTCTAGAGAAGAAAGCAGATAACATTGAGGTTTCTATATGTATATATTGAGAGACTTATATCAAGATAATGGAGGGGAGTGGTGTAAGTCTGGGATGACTAGAGAAACAATCCAGAGACATTCACATGTGTATAACAAAGATCTTTATACACAAGAGCTATTGAATATTGAGAAAACATCCCAACCCAGTCCAGATCAAGGCCAAAGTCCGATATTAGCCCATATGTCTGATACCAATTGATAAAGTCCTCTTCAAACCCACAAAACACATGCAATGATGTAGAGTACAGTAATATCACAGGCCAGTGGGTGGGAAGTCTTGTGAATCTAGTGGTGTTGTGAGCATCTCAGTGCTTGTAGGGGTCTCCATGTGGCTTCTCCGACTCCAGAGGTCTGGCTCTATCAGCCTCTCTCCATGTCTTCTCCACAGGGATGTCTCACCGGGAGTGAGTTTCAGTCTTGCCTACAGCAAGCTATTTATCTCTTTAGTGCCTCCCAAATGAGGTCATCAAGCTACTACCTAATTGACAGGCTAGGCTCCACCCCTTCACTATGAATCCTCAAATTGACACCAGATTATGTAACTAATACAGGGGGTAACAGGGGATAAAGGCCACAAAATAAAAAGCCACGGAACATCTCCTCAGCAACTCCTGCACTTCTTGGCAGTAAGGAATTAAATTTAGAAGGTAAGTAGACCCAAGTTTCTTTCTCTCTTTTTTTTGGTCCTTCCCCCAAAGTTTCTGAAACTGGGAGAGCAGCAATACTCACTGTAACCATCCTTTAGCATTGATCAACAGCATGAGCTACTTCTATAAGCTTCACTCCTCCCTAGCACAGTCAATTTTTCCCAGATCTTGAGGGCAATCCAGCAAGCCAACTTTTTTACTTTACTCTCCTCTGAAAGCCCTGGTGGTTAACATATTGATTTGATAATTTGGTACAGATATAATTAGTACCCATATTTTAATTTTGCCATTTTTCACTTCCTGCTTCTTTCTTGATTTCTTCTCCAGTCCCCCCCTCCCCCATTGCCCCACAAATTCCATGCAACAGCATCAAAGGAGCAGTATCCTCACCCACAAGGTGGTTTAATTATTTATTTTATTTTTATTTTCCTCTATATTTTTACATTTGTTTTATTATAGTATTTTTTTTATAGTTCTCTCCAAATTCCTCATCTGTGTAAGCCCACCCTCTGAAGAATACACATCACCCCCAAGGCAAAAACAAGCAGGCCAATAGATTCTGCATACAGACCCAAACAAGGTCTTCCCCCAGCCCTCTGAGTGCACAGAAACACCAATATTCATGTTTTCAGAGCAACAGAACTTCAGCACCAAGACCTCATCTACCTCCGATTTTAAAGTCTTTTGTTTCTCCTTTTCCCTGCACAACTCATTATCTCTTTTTGCTCCTGTTCTGTTGTTCATGAAGTTTATTAATTCTTATTACCTCTTCTAAAATATATACCCCATTATCTATAAAAATCTATTGACCTATGCAGAGAACCAGTTATTACTATCATTATTTTTATTATATTCTCTCTTCTTCCTTCCCTCTTTTCCCATTAATCCATCACTCTCCTCTTTTCTCCATTTCACCAAGTGATTTTCAGCTCCTAATAAAACTCTGCCATGTCACTAGATACAGGCAACTACTGCTGCACAATGCAACAACTCACGTTCCACTATAAGATACACCATGATGCCAAATAAATAGCAATCAACCACAGTGAAACCAAAGAATAAAGAAAAACAAACACACATCCAAAACCCATTGGAGTTTTCTGACAAAGAAACCCTGAAACTAGCAAAAATATAATTCAGAAGAATGATGATTAGATCCTTATAGGAGATGTGAGGAACACTCATGAGAACACTGGAAATAATTGAAAAAAAAAAAATAAAATCCTTAAACTAGAAGGAATCCCAGAAGATAAATAATCAGATAACAGAATTAGGCAACAAAAAAAAAACATTAAAAGACTTCCGGAATAGAATGTAAGGAAAGACAAATCAAACCAGTGAGCTCAAAGAAAATCATTCTGACTACAATCAATGAGAGAATAAAGTAATAGAAAAAGCAAAGGATTCAAAATAAAGCCTAAGAATGATGTGAGACACTAGCAAGAGAAACAATGTGTGTATCAACGCGATCACAGAACAAGAAGAAACAAAACATCTACAGAGAAAATAGTAGGAAGAATCATGGAAGAAAATTTCTTCAATATCACAAAGGAGAAAATATCTATTCAAGAAGCTGAGATTAAACCTAAATAGTATGGATTTCAAATGAAAGAGATCACAACAAGGATCAAAACTCTTCAATATTAAGGAAAAGAAGGGACTCCTGAGATTAGCTGGGGGGAAAAATCACTCCCCAAAGGTGTGGGGGGGGCTGATAAAGAAAAGCTCAAACTTTGCAGCAGGAACTATGTAGGCAAGGAGGCAATGGAGTAACATGTAAAATTCTAAAAGTAAAAACAAAAAGACCTGCCAACTAAGAATTTTATACCCAGCAAAATCATCCCTCCCATAGGAGGAAGAAATGAATGTATTATTAGGCAAGTAAAGGTGTAAGGAACCCATATAAACAAGACCAACATTACAAAAACTATTAAATGGATCTCCATGAGCAGAAACCAAACAACAGTAGACAAACAGAGCATCAGATAAGACAACACCATCAGAAGCTAATATGAAGAAAGGAGCACTCAAAATATCACAGAAATACAGGAGGAACAAGATTACAAGTACAACCATACACACACACACACAAACAAACACAAACAAAATGACAGGAACAAGGATGCATATATCAATAATGACACTAAATGTCAATGAATAAAGCACCAATAAAGAGACAGAGTACCAAACTGGATTAGTAAACAAGACTTATCTATATGCTGCTTACAAGAGATACACCTTAAACTCAAGAAACAAAAATAGACTAAAAATCAAAGGGTAGTGAAAAGTCTATTAAGACAATAACCATGAAAGTCAGTACTGTATTATGAATTTATGAAAAAGTAGATATCAATGTGAATAAGATAATGAGAGACAAGAATGGACACTGTATAATGTTAAAGGAACAATACACCAAGAATATATAACCTTAATAATTATATACACACTCAATGAGAGACCCTTGAAATAAATCAATCAAATGCTCATGGATTTGAAAACAGCAATAAACAGCTCAAAAATAATAGTAGGAGACTTCAACACAACTCTCAAGCAAAGATTGATCATCAGGAAAGATATTCAATGAAGAAACAGAAGAGCTAAACAATACAATCAACCAATGACCTCCTAGACATATACAGCGCACTCTACCCAACAACAACACAGTATACATTCTTCTCCAGCACACATTGTTCATACTCTAGAATAGCTCACATGTTAGGTCACAAGCCAAGACTCAATGAATTAAAATGTATTGAGACTCTACACTCCTTTTTCTCAGATCAAAATAATATAAAACTGGAAATAAACAATAGAAAGAAATGGAACATAAGGACAAATAGAGAGTCAACCACACACTACTTAAAAACTAGATCCCCTTGCAGAGAGGTCTCTGGGAGGAGACGAGCCAGTCAGGGTGCGATGTAGCAACGATGAAAAATACAAATTTCCTCTAGTTCCTAACTGTTTCCTCCCCACTCCCACTATCATGACACGAATTCTACCTTGCAAGTCTGGCTAGACCAGAGTATGTACACTGGTACAGATAGGAACTGGAAATACAGGGAATCCAGGGCAGATGATCCCTACAGGACCAGTGGGGTGAGTGGCGATACTGGGAGGGTAGAGGGAGAGTGGGTTGGAAAGAGGGAACTGATTATAAGGAACTATATGTGACCTCCTCCCTGGGGGACGGACAACAGAAAAGTGGGTGAAGGGAGACATTGGACAGGGCAAGATATGACAAAATAACAATTTATAAACTATCAAGGGCTCATGAGAGAGGGGGTAGCGGGGAGGGAGGGGAAAATGAGGACCTAATGACGGGGGCTTAAGTGGAGAGCAAATGTTTTGAGAATGATGAGGGCAATGAATGTGCAAATGCGCTTTACACAATTGATGTATGTATGGATTGTGATAAGAGTTGTATGAGCCCCTAATAAAATGATTTTAAAAAACTACTGTGTAGTACATAATGATAACATATCATGCCAGAACCTTTCTGATAAAATAAAGAGAGTTATCCAAGGGCAATTTATATCAGTCAATGCATACTTGAAACAAACTTTAACACAACACCTAGAAGAAGGGCAAAAATATAAATCCTACAACAGCAGAAGAAAAGAAATCATGAAGATTAAAGTGAAAAAATAACTAACAGAAAAATAATAATAATAACAAGAAAAGAAGTTCGGATTTTTTTCAAAGGATTAATAAAATTGACAAACTGCTGGTAAATTAAACAAAGGAAAAGAGAGAAGATGCAAATATCTAGAATTAGAGATGAAAAGGGTAACATCACAACATGTTTAAATGAAATAAACAGAATATTATGAAAGGCTGTACTGTAGGACGTTTGATAGTCTAGAAGAAATTAACAAATACCTAGAAATATATCATCTACCCAAATTAACAAAGATGGGTATAGAAAACCTGAACAAACCCATAACAACAGAAGAAATACTGAAGACATCATGAAATGTTCAACCAACTAATTCCAGGAACATACGGCTCACAGGGGAATTCTATCAACTATTCAGAGAAGAGCTGTCACCAATACTATAAAGATTAGTCCAGGTTATAGAAAGGGACAACAAATTCATAAACTCATTCTGTGAAGCCAATAACACCCTGATTCCAACACCAGACAAAGACACCTCCTCTCTCTCTCTCTCTCTCTCTCTCTCTCTCACACACACACACACACACACACACACACAGAAAACTATAAACCAATATCCCTCATGAACATAGATTTAAAAATTAGCAACAAAACTTTGGCCAACAAAATCTAATGATGTATAAAAAAAATGATTCATGATGACTAAGTGGTATCCATATGTAAGAATAGTTCAAAATTCAAAAATCAATGTGATTTACCACATAAAAAAATGAGTCACACGATCATATCAATAGATGCAAAAATATCATTTTACAATAACCAATATCCATTTTAAATAAAAACGCTCAATAAAAATAAAAAGGAAACCCATCAGAACAAGAAAAGCCATATATGAAAAACCAACGACCAATATCACATTCAATGGGGGAAAACATTTCCCTTAAAAATAGGAACTAGATAAGTGTTCCCCTTATCTCCACTTTTATTCAACACTGTGATGAAAGTCTTAGGACATTAGATAACAAAAAGAAATCAAGGGAATACAACTGGCCAAAGAAGAAGTAAAGCTTTAGCTATTTGCCAGCAATATGATTTTACATATTGGAAACAACTGAGGGATGTGGTAAAGTATCAGGTTATAAGATTAATAAGCACAAAGCAATTGGATTTCTATATACCAGCAAAGAGAGCTCAGAAAAAAACATTAAGAAAATAATACAATTTATAATAAACACACAAAAATGAAATATCTAGGTATAAATTTATGAGAGAAGCAAAAAGCCTGTATAAAGAAAACAACAGAACAAGTGGTCAAAAGTGACCTTTGCATATGGAGAACTACACAAATTCTGTGTTCATGGATTGGAAGACTCCATATTGTGAAAATGTCAATATCACCTAAAGCAATCAACAAATAAAACCCAATTCAAATTCAAATTCCAACTTTATCCTGTAAAAAAGTGGATAAATTAATTACATACTTCATATGAAGAGGGAAGAGGCCCAGGAAAAGTAAAGAACTTAGTCAAAAAGAGGAGCAAAGTAAGAGGTCTTACACTACCCAACCTCAAAACATTCTTCATAGTCACAATAATCAAATCAGCCTTGTACTGGTACAATGATAAATATATAGACCAATGAAATAGGATGAAAAGCCCCAAAATAAAAGCATCTACCTACAGACAACTCATTTTTGACAATGGTCCAATAAATATTAAGTGTGGAAGGGGCATATCTTCAACAAGTGGTGCTAAAAGAATTGGATCTTCAACTGCAGTAGAATGTAACAGGACCCATACCTCATCCTATGCACACACACATACACACAAACTCAAGATGGATTAGAAATATAAATGTAAACCCAAGAAATAAAAGGAACATAAATGAGAAAACTGGAACAGACTTAAGGGCCATATTGCAGGGCATATATAGACTACCAAATATAATAAAGGAAGCACACACCCTGGAAGACAAAATAGATGAGTGGGGCCTATTAAAAATAAAACACACATTAAATTATTTCATCAAGAATAAAACAATAAATTAGGGGGAAAAAAACTTAAGAAATGACACAACAGACAAGGGACTAATTATTGAAATGTATGCAATTCTGCAACAATTCAATAAGAAAAAAGCAAATAATCCAATTAAAAGGGCATGAACTGACAATTCATAAAGGATGATACTCAAGTGGCTAATATGTTTATATGAAGAAATGCTCATGATCTCCAGTCATGTGGGAAGTACAAATCAAAACAACAACGACATAGCATCTTACACCCACAACAAAAGTCCTATTTTTAAAAAAATAATCAATAACAAATACTGGAGAGAGGGCAGAGAGACCAGAATTCTTATTCCTTGCTGATGAGATTGCAAATGGTACAACCACTGTGGAAAGCAATGTGCTGATACATAACACAACTTGGAATAGAAATATGACTCAATAATACCTTTGCTGCTTACATAACTCAAAGAAATAAGAGACAGAATACAAACAGACCTGCGTTCTCCCATATTCATTTCAACACAGTTCACAATAGTGATAAGCTGGAAACAATCCAAATGTCCTTCAATAGAAGAATGGATAAAGAAAGTCTTCTATAGGCACACAATGGTATGCATTGCATCCCTAAAAAACAGCAATGATACCATGAAACACCCCCTGACACAGAAGAACCTGAAAAGCATGCTGAGTGAAATTATATAAAAAGTTATATAAAAAGACAAATATTGTATGAGTCCACTACTACAAGGATAGACACCAAGATGTATTCCAGGAAAGAGCCTGCCTAGCATCTATGAACCATATATCAGTCCCTTTATATTTACATCTTAAACCCCACTTCAACCGAGGAGACCTCACCTGAGCTGGGGTTGGTTTGAAGTCTCTAAAGTGAAATATATATATACATATATATATGCTAGCCCCAATCTAAGAACAATCAGTTCTTATTACATGACCCTGCCCAATCAATGCTTGCCCTCATGAAGAGATCAGTGAAGATGTGGGTTCTATAGAAGAGTATGATGAAGAAACTAGAAGATACCTGGCTATCAGATAGAATAGTGTGTGGAGTATTAAGGGTTTGTCTTAAAATCAACAACCATCTAAGTGAGACATCAACTAAAGCACATGGTGGAAGCACACCAGCCAAGGAGTATAAATAATAAAATCTAAATCCAAAGGAGGGAAAGGTTTCAGAGCTTAAATTATGAACACCTGGTTTGCAGAAGACTGTGGATGACAATGGAAGCCAAATCCATTTGCCAGGACCCCACATAGATAAAGCTTCAGGTCAATCCCCTCTGAAGATATTAATTATGGCAAATATAGTTAGGTTAAAATGTAATCTCTTATCATTTGATCTCTCTTTTAAAACATTTTAATAGTTTAAGTTTATAATATTTTCTACATCTTTTGATTGGTTTTATTACATTTAGTTTGGTCATGCGTGTTGCTCTCTGTTTTGTTTTTTGCTTCCTGCTTGTGTTTTTTATGGTTTTCTGTATATAAAAACTAGAATGGGTAGATTTATAGAGACAGTAACTGGATTGTTAATTGCCTAAGGGTGTGGCAGGAGAGGACGGGAGAAATGGGGAGTTAACAATAATGAGTACAAGAAGAAATTATTCTAAATGAAATTGATTATTGTGATTATTACACAAATCTTCCTAACATGAATGAATGATTAAATTGTTTGATATGTGAAGTATATGCCAATAAAACTATTTTTAATGAAAACCAGTAAGTTCATCCTGAGTTACAGACATAGAGAAAGAGAGGAAGGAAGGAAGGAAAGAAGGAATGGAAAGAGGAAAGGAGGGAAGGAAGAAAGAGGAGAGGGAGGGAGAGAGAGGGAGGAAATAATTCACACATTTGTAGAAATGGGCAAGTTCCAAGTCTGAGCAAGTTCCCTGTCTGTGGGTCAGTTGTTAGAATAGGCCGTTCTCATGATTTGAGAATGATTTGAGTAGCAGATGAGTCTAAGATTGGCTAGAGGACAACAAGCTTGTAACTGCAGAAGTGAAGAAATTCAAGGCCCAGCAGATGCTGACAACACTTTGGAGCGGGAGCCAATATGGCAAGCCATTGGCTGAAGTCCATAAAAAACCAGAGTACAATGGTAGAGGATCCATGTCCCCCAAAAAAGAGCAATTAAGTTTTTTCATATTATCCTTTTTATATTGAAATAGGCCACATCACTAAGAAGATATCCTCATGCGGGATCACTAGGTCTTAACTGACAACCCACAGAGAATATACCCAGTTAAGTTGACACAATACCTTAAACATCACAAACTTAAATTCTCATCAAATTGTCACCAGACACATGAAAATATGCTCAGTGTCATTATTCATCAGAGAAACGGTAAATCAAAATCACAATAATATACAAATTTTCTCCCACTAGGTGTTTGTCAAAGGAGCCATGGTAGGCTTCTAACTGCAAGGTCAGCAGTTCAAAACTACCAGCCATCCTTGGGAGAAAGATCAGGCTTTCTACTCCCATAAGGGTTACAGTCTCAAAATCCCACCGAGGGCAGTTCTATCCAGTCCAGTAGGGTGAGGATGAGTCAGAATAGACATGATGGCAATGAGTTTTATTTTTGGAGGTGTTGGTGGATAATATTGAAAGGACTATGGACTGCAAGAACAACAAACAAACCTGTCTTGGAAATACAGCCAGAATGCGCCTTAGGAGAAAGCATGGTGAGATATTGTTTCACATATTTTTTTAATCATTTTATTGGGGGCTTGTACAATTCTTATCACAATCCATACATACATCCATTGTGTAAAGCACATTTGTACATTTGTTGCCATCATCATTTTCAAAACATTTGCCTGCCACTTGAGCCCTTAATATCAGCTCCTCATTACATATTTTGACATATTACCTGGGGGATCAATACCTTGTAAAAACCAGTTCCTTTGTCATTATTGATAGAGGGTCAATGAAAAAGAGACAAAGAAATTAATTGCTACAATGGCTGCTACTATGGACTCAAATATAGCCATCATGAAGATGACACATGAGAGGGCAGTGTTTCACTCTGTCGTAGATGGGACCACTATGAGTCAGCGTCAACTTGACAGCACCTAAAGACAACAGGATGGCTAAGACAAAAATAAATAACAGAAAACGACCAATGTTCATTAGAATATGAGGAAATTAGAAAGCTTATCCATTGTTAGTGGCATTACAAAATGGTAGAACCTCTGTGGAAAATTATGGTTGTTCCTCCAAAAAACTAAAAGTAGAAATATTCTATGACACAGAACTTTCACTTTTAGGTGTAAAAGCTTTTAAAGGAAATACTCAGTAACAGACTTGGATACAATGATCACTGTAGCACTATTCAAAATATACAAAAGTGGAAATAAGCTAAATGCCCATGAACATGGATTAAAAAAAATGTGATACATATGTAAAATGGAGTACTACTTAGGCAGTAGAAGAAATAAAGTCTTGATTCAAACTACATACATTATGTTTAGCAAAATAAGCCAGTCAAAATGGGGCAAATATTGTCTCACTTCACTGATATAAACATTATAGAGATCAATTTTTATTAATGATTACCAGGTGTAGGAGAAAGGGAACCAGGGGAATGAATGGTGACATAATAGTCCAAAGGGAGGTTGAATGGCTAATTATTGTAATTGCTGTCAATAAGTTGAACACTGGTAAAAACTTGAATTGGTAAAAATTGTGTGATAGATATATTTACTACAACTCCGAAAATAAAATAGAAAGTGGAGCTTCTGAGACTGCTTATCTATAACCAAATATCATAAGCATTGGGTGCATTGGTAAGAGTTTTAGGGTCACAGTTTCATGGGACATCCTATTGTCCTAATAACTTGTTTAGTGCTTCGATTCTACTACCTAGGTGGTTGTGTAGTGCCTGGTGTCTTAAAATTATTCAAATTACCTTCAAAGTATAATTGATTCTATTCACGTGGAGCAATAGATAAAGATGGACATTCAGAAATATGAAGAGCATGTGAAATATGTGACTACTTTTTTCTATGAACAACTGCCACCTTTGCCATGAAACTAGAAGAACTGGATGGTATCATTAATGAATATTCTGATAAAAAAATTCCATGGAAGAATTTGATTAAAAAGCTGAAAACACTTAATAGAATGTCAAGTTTCTCATGGATTCTAGATTTTTCTGGAGCCATAGAAACTAGATGAATGGCTGAAGAAGTTGCCCTGAGAAAAAATTTTAAGCCAATATCAAAAATATTCCCTTTTCCCCTGAAGTCTTCCTACCACCAAACAATAGTTAAACTTACTTGATTTAAAGAAAATAAAAAGCAAAAAAATGGAGGGTCTACCTCGAGTATTACACCCTTTAAAAAAACCAATGACAATGAAGCCAATGATATTGAGTAAATTATGACTCATAATCATCACATGTAGTGTTACCAAGACTGTAAGCGAGCAGACAGCCTCATCTTTTTCATATGGATCAGCTGGTGGATTAAATTGCAGACCTTTCAGTGAACAGCCCCAATGCCTATACTACAGTACCAGCAGAGAGCTCCCTTAGAGCTAAGTCATTGATGAGATTCAGTTGGTTAGCACAGATTCAGCAGAATAAATGCCTAATTTTTCGTTGAGTTCAGTGAACTGTTTGCTTAAATGGCACTTGTAATTGGAGTTCCCTCTACCCTGGCTGCTGGGCAACTACCCAATGTGGAAATCAAAATTTGCAGGCCTTATTCTTTGTTAACTTTCAACTACCCAAGCATATTCTAAGTACCTGTAGTAATGCCCATTTCATCCATAGGTATAAAAAATTAGACGGAACTATGTTTATAATATTTAATAAAGCTCATAATATTTTGATGAATTACTACATTTTTATACCCTTGTGTTTGTTACTTCAGTAAAAAAAAACATAGAGCATAAAGAGAAAAAGTGCTAAACAACTAGAGGATGATATGTTGTCATTCACCTCAGCTTTGTGTTATGTTCCAAATTCCCAAGCGATATTATGGGTGAATTATGAATTTTCTTAAAGTGCTCAAAGAGCTAAAAATATTGTCAGAACAATTGCTTTAAGTTCAGCAAAAGTGCAGAGGGGGTTTTCAATGATAAACATAATACATTCTGAGAAGAGAAGTCATCCAACTATTTCTAATCTATCAAACACAATGACTATTGTCTAACTGACTTGCTTCTAAAGGAATGAGATTCTACTCCTAAAGTGAAAAAAGATGGTTAAAGATAAATCACACAGCCTGTGAAGGTTGAATAAAAGTAGAAAATATTGCAAGTGAGGGTGCCAATCAAGAAGCAATATGGAAATACCTTGAAGATCCATTTTATTGTTTTTGTCAGTTATTACTTAATCTTTTTCATTAATATTTTGAAACTTTCTTATAACGATCTAGTTTGGGTACTCTTTTGTTGTTCTTATTTGAGTATTAACTTTATGCAATAATAAAGTGCCTTTCAGTGTACTTTTTTATAATTAAAATGATCATTAGGGCAGAGAACTAGTTGTTAAATTATTTGAATCTCACCACTGAATGAACTATATGAAATCAAATTACTGGAAATAACTTGAAAAGTTAGATAGAAATGTTAAGGGGAAGTGATTTTACATGAGGGAGTAAGAAATCAGAAAAGCAAAGTGAGAATGGCTGCACAATTTGAAGAATCTAATCAATGTCACTAAATTCTACATGTAGAAACTATATTTTGTTGTGTATGATCTCAACTATAACAACGAAATAAAATTTAGGAAAGAAAGACATGTATGTAATAAACAGACAACACCCACTGCCACTGAGTTTATGCTAACTCATATGCTGAAATGGACTATTTATTTGATTATAAGATTACCTATATTTTGTATATAGAGCCTACATCTTAAGTATCAGGAAAAAAGTTGCTTGTTGTATGTCTATTAAATTAAACCAAATATTAGAGACCATCAATACTCTTGATATCTCGAAAGATAAACAGAGATTCATTGACAAGAACTGACAGTATGTTTTAATTCAAAAATTAGGAAGTCCATTTATTGATTTTCTCTTAGAAATTTGTGTAGTAAGCTAAGTTCTGGCAAAATACATATTGTCTCCTAGGTAAAGAAAATCTCCTAATAAAGTAGATTCTGAAGGCAAATGGAAACTCTCTTATAGGAAAAGTTATGCCCCTTTCTGTATTTATTTTCTTAATTGAGAGTACCAGGACTGACCCCATAACATAAGATAAAACAGTCTTTGACATATCCCTTTCATTCATTACCCCTATGTCATAATCTTTAGTTTATAATAAATCAATTTCATTTTTGCCAACATTACAAACACATTCACCTCTGCCCAAGGATGATCCTTATGAGACAGAGGTTAAGACATGTATCCACATTTCATTCTTCTTTATCCTTTTCTGACAATGACCCTGCTTTCCTTGGTACTCTACCTGTCTGCTTGGTTTGATAGTCCACAGCAGTGGCCAAAGAGCCCTGGTGTTGTGGTCATGCATTGGGTTGCTAGCTGAAAAAATCCACAGTTTTAATCTACCAGTCACTCCAATGGAGAAAGATGGGGCTTTAATTATTATTAATAATTTTGTTGGGGAGCTATTACAAATCTCATAATTATCCATCATTCAATTGTATTAAGCACACTTGTACATATGTTGCCCTCAACATTGCAAAAACATTTTCTTTCTACTTTAGCCCTTGATATCAGCTCCCCTTTTTCCCCCTTCCTTCCCCCAGTCTTCAACCATTGAGAATCCTTGATCAATTATATATTATTGTTGTTATTTCATGTCTAACACTGTCTGTTCACTCCCTTTACTCACATTTCTGTTATTCATTTTCCTAGGGGGTGGGCTATTTATCCAACCTTATGATGGGTTCCTCCCTTTACCCAAGGCTTTCTATTCCCATGTATATTTACAGACTCAGAAATGCATAAAGCCATTCTACTCTGTCCTCTAGGGTTGCTGAATTGACTTGATGGCACTGAGTTTGTTTTTAAACTGCTTACCACAGTCAGTCAGGATCAGAAACACTAAGAATACACTTTCTTATGCATAGTGTTCCTTCTCAACTTTGCTGGCAGACATGTCTCTTTCTAGTTCTCTTCCTCCCAACCAGGGGGTCCCTTGGCTTCTACCGTACTTGGGCAAGTGATTTTGAGCTCATTTAGCTATTAGTGCTCAAAGCCACTCCGCTCTGAAAGCCGGCCTCCATGCTGTGGTCTGTGATTCCTTTGCTGCCACTACCACTCATATGTGCTTCATTCTTGGCTATTTTTTTCTGTGTATGTGGGATTCTACGTTCCTAATTCTGAGATGGCTCACTTTATATCCATGAGAGTAATTTAAAAAGTTGTTCAATCCCTATGTTAGATTCCACTACACCTTATTTGCATGCTCCTATGGAGTCATCTCATGGGAATTATGAAGAATATGAATACAATATACATGGGTTAAATATGGTGTCCAGGTAGAATCACCCACACAGCGCTCCTGTTGTTAGACCAGACAATTAATAGGTAAGAAGGGCAATATTAGGAAACTGGGTGCTGAAAATAGATTTAATGTCCTAGGTCTGGTTCAGAACTCCACCTGTGATTTTCACCCATGAAGTAACTTGAGAACTCACTGAAATGCTCTAAGCTCACTGTGTCAGTCTGTATACTCCACTAAACCCTTATCAGGTCCAGCAGGACAACATCTGCCATCCCTTCTGTGCCCAAAATATGGTACCTGCAGTAAGCAGTAATTACCCCAGACTGCTGTCTAAAAGTGGTCATAATCCCAGGCTCACAAAGAGCCTCTGAGAATTAGTCACAATACTTCACACCAGAGTTCCTCTCTCTGCTGTTGTCCCTGCTCCTGCAGTCCAGAAATGGAGTTACTACATAGGTCATTCCCTTTCTCCCTTTCCCAAGCTCCACATCTGCCAGCATGGGTAATGATAAATAATTAGATAATAATTTGCAGCAAGTGAAGCGTCACTGGGATATTTATCTGTAACAGAACGCAGTTCCCCAGAGCACAACTGGCAGGCTGTGCAAGATAGTGACAGGAGTGACACAGGAGTGCAAGCTGGAAGAGAATCTAGTTCCAGTCAGCCCCAAACCCACTCCAGTAATCTGGTCCATTTCCATGGAGGACAGCACAGCACAGGGTCAATACCAGGGCACTCCATTATATAAGCCCATTAGGGGAAAATTTTAGAAACAAAATGCTCTCAATTCCAGACTGTAGTCCGTTGTGTAAATTTTAATGTCAGCAGCCAGAACTCTGTCTTTTTGCATAACATTAACATAACAACTCTAATCTCCAGAGCACAGCTTGAGACTTTAACATAACAAAATAGGAAAGGAAAACAGGTTCTGATAGCTAACAGCCCAAGCCCAAAACTGGCTATACCAGTTATAGACTCCAGAGAGAGTCATTAAAAGGCTGCAGTCCCACCCCACCCAGCCAGTGGCAAACCGCCATTTTCCTGTCTCAGCCCAGACTCCGAGGTCCCCTAATACTGGTGGCCACTGTGCTGTATCACACCCTGCCCACTTAGTAGTCAGAACCATCACAATAATAGGCCACAGGTAGTCCTTGAAAACACTTTTTCCAGTCACACTGAGAAAGGGCTCAGGGCCCCTAGGTCTACAGAAACATGGCATCCAGTTCCAAAATGACCCGCAAACAGCAACATAATTCAACACCCTCAACACAAAAACAAGAAAATCAAAACACAACAATGGAGGAAGTCATAAAGTGAATGACGCTCATAGTGACTGATCCACCACAAAAATAAATCTTCAGAATGCTCCTTGGAGCAATACAGGATTTGAGGGAAGCAATGCAGAATAAGGATACAATGATAGAGGAGATGAACTCCATGCACCAAAGGAGAATACAAGAACTAATGAATGAGGTACAGAAGGAAAACAAAAGATCACCAACCTCACCAACAGACTGGAAGAGGCAGAGAATCATACCAGCAACCTTGAAGACATTCAGGCAGATTTCAACAAACAGGAAAGACAGTCAAAGAAAAGAATCAAAGAGGTAGAAGAAAACCTGACATCAATGATACATGCAATGAATAGGAACAATATTGAAATACTTGGTCTACAAGAACAAAACACACAAAGAAGCTTATGGCTAAATTAGCAAGGGGATTTCTGGAAGCTAATTTAATGAATGAGAATCAGAACCTCATACAGGAAGCAGACAGGATACCAATTAGACTAAACCCCAGGAAAAACCCACCAAGGCACATAATAGTTAAATTATCCAATGTCGAGGAAAAAGAGAGAATTTAAGAGCAGCAAGAGAAAAAAGGGCTGTCACATACAATGGTGCTCAAGTAAGAATAAGATCAGAAATATCAACAGATACTAACTATGAAGAGGAGGAGAGCGTGGAATAACATCTGAAAGCTGAAAGAAAAATGGCTAGCCCGAGAATATATTAATATAGATGGCAAGGTAACAGTCTTCCAGGACAAGGACAAACAAAGAATACGACAGAAGACACCTGTCTGTGGAAAATCAATGCTGATTCACTATGGTCTGAAGACCAGCATTCACGAAGCACAAGCAGGAGGCCACCAAATAGTGCAACTCCAGTTCCACACACAAACCCAGCACACTGATATGAATAGAGACAAGAAAACACCCAACACAAAAGGTATGAGATGACAGCCATGAATCCAAAGATGATGATAATAACTCTGAATGTCAACGGCCTCAAATCACCCATTAAAAGACAAGAGTTAGCAGACTGGCTCAGACAACATAACCAATCAATCCATTGCCTGCAAGAGACACATCTAAAGCTTGCAAACAAAAACAGACTAAGAATTAAAGGCTGGCAGAAAATATACCAGGCAAACGGCAACTTAGAAAAAAGAAGGGGTTGCAATCCAAATCTCTGACAAAATTGACCTCACAGTACAGACCATAAGAAGAGACAAGGATGGGCTCCATACAATGCTCAAAGAATCAGTAGACCAAGAGCCAATAAGCATAATAAATACATTCATGCCTAAGTAGAGACCTGAGAAATTTGTCAAACATACTATTCAAAAGATGAAAAAACAAATCACAGACTCAACAATCATAGTATGTGACTTTAATATAGCGCTATCCAAGAAAGATAGATCATGGGAAAGAAACTCAGCAAGGAAGTTAGAGAGCTAAACATTACAATTAGGTGACTGGACCTGACAGACACTTATTGATCTTTCCTTACAAATGTAAAATAATTCACATTCTTTTCAAAGTGAACA
Organism: Echinops telfairi; assembly: GCF_000313985.2. Taxonomy (NCBI): domain Eukaryota; kingdom Metazoa; phylum Chordata; class Mammalia; order Afrosoricida; family Tenrecidae; genus Echinops; species Echinops telfairi. The sequence goes on from NW_022111367.1 coordinate 722,199, forward strand.
TGGCTCATCTCTGAAAACAGACAACATGCTGGGACACAACTTGAGTCTGAGTAAATTAAAACACAAAGAGATTACTTAGACTTCCCTCTCGGACCACCACACCATAAAGCTGGTGATCAACAAAAGGACAACCAGAAAAAACAAGGGCCAACAATCATTATTGGAAGATGAATAACAATCTTGTGTGACATGAGTGGGTACTGGCCCAGATTAGAGAGGAAATTAGGAACTTTCTAGAAACTAATAAGAATGACAATACAACGTATCAAAACCTGTGGGATAAAGCAGTTATCAGAAGTAACTTGATAGCAATAAGTGCATATATGAAAAAGAGAGGCATGACTGATACGCTATCACAAACCTCTAGAAATTAGAACAGTTAAGAGAACAACTGCTCCAATAGCAAATGAAAAGAAATAATAAAAATCAGGGCACAGTTATAAGAGTGGGAAGACAAGGGAATGATTCAAAAAAACCAATGCAGTAAAAACCTGGTTCTTTGAAAGGGTCAACAGACCACTGGCAAGCCTAACCAAGGAAAGGAAGGAGCAATCATCAATAGCCAGGATGAGGGATGAAGTTGGGGAAAACACAATAGATCCCAATGAGATTAAAAGAATAATCACAAAGTACTCTGAAAGTCTGTATTCTAATGCATTCAGCAAGATGGAAGACATGGACAAACACTTGGAAAAATAATCCCTCCCTAGATTATCCGAGGTAGAGGTCAAGAACCTCAACAAACCCATAGCAAAATAAAGAAGTAGATATGTTATAAAGAAACTACCCATGAAAAAAGCTCTCAGACCTAATAGCTTAACAGGAGAATTCTACTACACATTCAGGGAAAAGCTGACACTGATCCACCACACATTATTGCAGAGCATAGAAAAAGACAGCAAACTCCCAAACTCATTCTATGAAGAGAGTATAACTTTGATACATAAGCAGGGCAAGGATCCCACAGGAATAGAGAACTACAGAGATATATCTCTAATAAACATAGACACCAAAATCCATAAGAAAACATTGGCCAATAGAATGCAAAAGTGTATAAAACACATCATCCATCATGATCAGGTGGGATACATTCAAGGGATGCAGGGATGATTCAACATCGGAAAATCCATAAATATTACTCACGATATTGATAAGAAAAAGGTAAGAATAACATGATAATATTGACAGATACAGAGAAAAGCACTTGACATCTGAGTTAGCGAAGGTGGACTAGAGAAAAGACATCCACAGAAACTCATACATGTATAAGAGAGAATTTTATATAAAGGGTAAGTGTACATAAGAAAGTCTCTCAACCCAGTCTAGTCCAAGCCCATAAATCCAACTTAGCCCATATGTCCACCAATCTACAAAGTCCTCCTCAAACTCACAAAACATGCAATGACACCGAATACAGGAGGAAAGCCAAATCAGTGAGCGTGTAAGCATCTCAGTGCTGGCAGGGGCCTCCATGTGGCTTCTCCAGCACCCAGGGCTGCATCAGATATGTCCATGTGGTTTCTTCTCAGGGATGTCTTACAGGAAGTGAGCCTTGCCAGCTGATGCAGGCAACTAGCTAAGGCAACTAGCTAAGGCAGCTACACCCTGGTCCGACCATCAGAGAGCAAGAGACAAAACAGGCGAGGCTTGCCAAGCCACTTATCTCTCCATCCTTCAATTATTCCCACTTGTGTTCATTGACCAGGTTGGCACAATAAACCGTAACTATCACAATATTCAATACCCTTTCCTAATTAAGACACTCAAGCATATAGAAATGGATAGAAAGGTCACAAAGTCATAAATGTCATAAAGAAAAGTCATAAAGGTAAGCAGGTAGACCTGGAATTATATATATGTGTTTTTCTTTTTCTTTTTTCAATCTTTTGTTTGGTCTCTATTACTGTAGGTCTGCCTACCTATATAAGATAGACCTGGGAAGCAAGCCCGAGCAGAAAGCAACGAGATCCAAGGGAAGGAAGAGGTGAGAAAACAATGTGATAGACAGGGGAACAACTAGAGATTTAAAATCAATGATGAGGAAGACTTAGAGGTCCTGGGGTTGTTGGAGCAACAGCAATCTAACTGAGAGTAACTACTAAGAGGTAGAAGAAGAGTAAGCATGATGGCAGGAAAGGAGGAATGTAAAAGAAAACAGAGGAAAGATCTAGGAACCAAAGCTACAAATAGAGATATAAACATAGGTGTGCACTTATATAAATATATTGATTCATAAAAATATAGGCTTGGGCCTATGTATATATATATATATATATATTTATATGGCAATGTATTGAGGAACTGGATGGACTTTGGGGCTCTGCTCTAGCCCTCACTTAACAGAGGAACATTTGTTTTAACAACCCAGCATTCTGTGATGATCACCCTCCCGGCATGATCCCTGAAGACAAAATGGGTGCACAAGCAAATGTGGTGAAGAAAGCTGATGGTGCCCGGCTATAAAAAGATTTAGCATCTGGGATCTTAAAGGTTTGAAGTTCAATAAGCAGCCATCTAGCAGAGAAACAACAAGCTCATATGGAAGAAGCACACCAGCTTATGTAATTATGAGGTGTCGACGGGATCAGGTAGCAGGCATCAGCATATCCAAAAGAAACAAACAAACACAAAAACATATTGTTGAGAATTTGGGGGATCAGAGCAGAGACCCAAACTCTATCTATAGACAATGGGACATATCCTTACAGAAGGGCCTCAAGGAAGGGATGAGTATACCAGGGTGAAGTATAGCACAGTATTCCCCTGGTTCCTTGAGTCTTCACCACCCCCCACTATCATGACCACAATCCTGCTTTTCCCTGCAGGTGAGGCCATAACATGTACACAGGTAAAGATAAGAGCTCAGGACACATGGAATCCAGGTCAGATAAACCACTCAGGTACAGAAATGGGAGTAGTGATACCAGGAGGGTAGGGGGCAAGGTAGGGAGAGGAGTGTGGGAGGTAACCATGAGGGAAGGGAGACAGTGGTTGGTGTAAGATGTGAAAATAATAATAATTAATAATATATCAAGGGGTCACGATGGTGGCAAGGGGGGTGGGGGAGAAAGGGTAAAAAGAGGAGATGATACCAAGGGCTCAAATAGAATGTAAACGTTTAGAAAATAATGATGGCAACATATGTACAAATATGCTTGATACAATTGATGTATGGATTGTTGTAAGAGCCCCCAATAAAATGACCTTTAAAAAAATTAAAAAGAAGAATATGAATACAAGAGCCGAACCAAGTAATTTCACTTCAATGGTAAGTGTCTCTTATTTCCTAAAGGTATCTCAGAAACCATGCACTGTATGAATATGAAATCTAGTGAAAAGCTTACTCTATGGAGAAAGTGGAAATTCTGGGACCAAATTTCAACTCCCCAAAAGATACTTGATTCCTACAGCTAACACAGTCAACCATATTCTTACTCAGAAGATAGCTTGTGCCTGAGCATGTGTTGTCCCTCATGCAGGCTGAGACAATCTGCAAGCCTGTTTACTTTCTAAACTGTCATCATCATGTGAACCCTGCATCTAAGCCCTCTTTTACATATAAACTATGCTTTTCTCTGTTCCCTTTTAGCCAGTTTATATTTCTACAACCTGGCTCCAGTATTGCTTCTTATCTATTGTTTGGCAGGAAAATCCAAACTTAAACTTTGGTTTGGTCTTTAAAATGATGTGGGTGCACACTGGTATAGATAGGAACTGGAAACATAGGGAATCCAAGGCAGATGATCCTTTCAGGACCAGAGGTGTGAGTGGCGATACTGGGAGGGTGGAGGGAGAGTGGGTTGGAAAGGGGGAACCGATTACAAGGATCTACATGTGACCTCCTCCCTGGGAGATGGACAACAGAAAAGTGGGTGAAGGGAGATGTCGTACAGGGCAAGATATGACCAAATAATAATCTATAAATTATCAAGGACTCATGAGGGAGGGGGAAACGGGGAGGGAGGGGGAAAAAAGAGGACCTGATGCCAGGGGCTTAAGTGGAGAGCAAATGTTTTGAGAATGATGAGGGCAATGAATGTACAAATGTGCTTTACACAATTGATGTATATATGGATTGTGATAAGAGTTGTATGATCCCCTAATAAAACGATTAATTTTATTTAAAGTTTAGAATAGGGAATAGACAGAGATGGGCATCCACCAGGTAATAAAAGAGAGTGGGGGCAAATCAGAGGGAAAGATCATATCCTTTTCCATTTCCTTTAGCATTATCCTTTATATTAGCAAGCACAGCTAGCATGAAGGGAAAAAAGGTCTTGAGTTTTCATTTTATCCTACCCAAGGAAGAGGCTAACCTCAGTACCTCATCTTTTTGAGTTCAGCTTCTTCAAACATTAAGCACAAAGAGTGGAATATGGCATACAATAATTCAAGAAGATCATGGGTGGGACAGTGCTTTGGCAAGTAAAAGCACTCTGTAAATAAGGACACGTCCACAGCTTCAGGGAATATGATCAAGTGGGTGTAATTAACATAAATGTGCAGAGAAAACAATGTGATTATTTGTATAAAGTGTCTAGCAGATGCCTTACCTAAAATAGATGCTCAAGAAATGTTTGTTAATCTTTTAAAAATAAATAAATAAAAATAACGTATAATTTTGTGAATACCTACTCTATAGAAGACCTCTAAACTGTCTGGTCTTATGAACATTCTAATAACCATACAAGTTATGTACTATTATCACTCTTTTTTCAATGCAATTTTATAAATCATATGTTATTCTTAAATGTTTCTGAGCTTTATGAGAAAATCATCAGGTGTCTAATTTCATGAGTTCAGTGATAACTCATCAAGTTTGTTCAGCATAAGAAGCTGTTGGGAGTGAGAGGTAGCAGAAGTGGAGGGATAACATTCTACTCATTGAAAAAAACAAGCCTCATAACATTATAATTTAAGAATGATTGAATATCTAAAGAATAATAATCAGTTACAGTATATATCTTAAGCTGGGATCTCTATAGAAGCAAAATCAATGAAGCATGTGTATGTATATGTAGATTTGCTGTGGTTAACACAGTTGTAGAACTGGGAAAGTTCCATGGGTCATGGGTCAGATGTCAGGCTGCATAATCATTCTGACTCACATATCTGTAGGAACTGATGAACCCAAAATGGCATGTCAGATGGCAAGCTTTGGCTGCAGAGGCAAATGAATCCATGTTGAAAGCTAAGGTGACAAGACTATTGACAGCTTCCATAATCAGCAGGCAATATAACCAGTTGCTGGCTCAAGTCCAAATAACTCAAAAGTTACATGAAAGATGTGGATGCAGACTCAGCAAAAGGCAAGCAAGTTTATATTGGAAGCAGGCCACACCCTCAGAAGATCTCATCATGAAAGATTACTAGGATTTAATCGCTGAAGATCCTAGCCTAAAATGCTAACTTTCACAGTACTTTTTTTCTTCAGATAAATTTTTAATTTCTTTGAGTTTATGCATATCATCTCTCTAGATTGGAAAGTTTTACTGGCAATGTATTTGGCTTCTGTGTCTTTTCCAAATAAGTATCAGTTGGCTATATTAATGATATCCACTGCTTTTTTTTTTTAGCCACTGCTTTTTGAAAGTTCACTTTTTTTTCTTTTTTTTTTTGGTCCATGAAAGACTTTAATAATCAAGCCTGGATCCCATATCTGGTTAACTTAAGCCAGATGACACCTCAGAATTATTCTTTTTTTTTTAAAAAACATTTTATTAGGGGCTCATACAACTGTTATCGCAATCCATACACTCATCAATTGTGTAAAGCGCATTTGTACATCATTCTCAAAACATTTTCTTTTTTTTTTTTTTAAACATTTTATTAGGGGCTCATACAACTGTTATCCCAATCCATACACACATCAATTGTGTAAAGCGTATTTGTACATCATTTCTCAAATCATTTTCTCTCCATTTAAACCCCCGACATTAGGTCCTCATTTTTCCCCTCCCTCCCCGCTCCCCTCTCCCACATGAGCCCTTGATAGTTTATAAATTGGTATTTTGTCATATCTTGCCCTGGCCAACGTCTCCCTTCACCCTCTTTTCGGTTGTCTGTCCCCCAGGGAGGAGGTCACATATAGTTCATTGTAATTGGTTCCCTCTTTCCTACCCATTCTCCCTTTACCCTCCCTGTTTCGCCACTCACACCACTCGTCCTGTAGGGCTCATCCGCCCTGGATTCCCTGCATTTTCAGTTCCTATCTGTACCAGTGTACATCCTCTGGTCTAGCCAGACTTGCAAGATCGAATTCGAGTCATGTTAGTGGGAGCGGGGAGGAAACATTTAGGAACTAAAGGAAAGTTGTATTTCTCATCGTTGTTACATCGCACCCTGACTGGCTCGTTTCCTCCCCGAAACCCCTCTGCAAGGGGATCTTTAGTGGCCTACTAATGGGCTTTGGGTCTCCACTCTGCACTCCCCCCACCATTCACTATGGTAAGATTTTTCGTTCTGGTGATGCCTTATACCTGATCCCTTCGACATCTCGTGGTTGCATAGGCTGGTGTGCTTCTTCCATGTGGGCTTTGTTGCTTCTGAGCTAGATGGCCGCTTGTTTACCTTCAAGCTTTTAAGACCCCAGACGCTATACTTTTTGATAGCCGGGTACCATCAGCTTTCTTTGCCACATTTGCTTATGCACCCATTTGTCTTCAGTGATCCGTTCGACACCTCGTGATCACACAGGCTGATATATTCTTCCATGTGGGCTTTGTTGCTTCTGAGCTAGATGGCCGCTTGTTTACCTTCAAGCTTTTAAGACCCCAGACGCTATATCTTTTGATAGCCGGGCATCATCAGCTTTCTTCACCACTTTGCCTTACAAAAGACGTGTATGTGTACTTATTTTCATTATCCAAGAAAAATAAAAGAAGATTTTTAATTTTATGAAAAAAGGAAACACTCTTCTTGGGGGCTCTTACAGTTCTTGTAACATTCCACACATCAATTGTATCAAACATATTTGTACGTATGTTGCCATCATCATTTCCAAAATATTTTCTACTTGAGCTCTTGGTATAAGCTCCTCTTTTTTCTCCTCCCTTCCCCTCCCTCCCACCCTCATGAATCCTAGATCAATGATATATTATTATTATTTAATCCCTTACACTGTCCATTGTCTCCCTTCACCCACATTTCTGTTATTCGTCCCCCTTTTGGGGGGGGGGCTGGATATCCAATCTTGTGATGGGTTCCCCCTTTATCACCTTTCCCCCTCCCTGACCATGCCCCTACCCTCATGATATCACTACTCCCGCTACTGTTCCTGAGGGGTATATATTCCCTGAATTCCATGTGTCAAGACCTCTTATCTGTACCAATGTATGTTTTCCGGTCTAGTCAGATTTGGAAGGTAGAACTGGGTCATGGTAGTGGGGGCAAGGAAGTATTCAGGAGCTGGAGGAATGATGTGTGACTCATTGGTGCTAAACTACACCTTGTTGGGTCATCCCTTCCTTATAACCCTTCTGTGGGGGGATATCCAATTTTCTAAAATGGGTTTTGGGTCTCTATTCCAACTCCCCTTGTTCTCTTCAATAAAGTTGTTTGTTTAGGATCTTTGATACTTGATACCTGATCCCATTGACACTTCATGATCACACAGGCTTGTGTGCTTCTTCCATGTGGGCTTATTTGCTTTTTTGCTAGATGGCTGCTTGTTGACTTTAAGCCTTTAAGACCCCAGACACTATATCTTTTGATAGCTGGACACCCTTGCTTAGAGAAGAGTTCTTTATTTCAAATTCTAGTAGCTGTCAAAATTTGATTTTCTTGTCTTGTATATTCATCTGCTTCTGTCTTCAACAGATAGTCTGTCCTCCACCCACAACTCACCCCCAGTTTGTGTTTGTTTCTCTCTACATCTGTGCAGTTCTTTACATAATACAGAAATAGTTAAAATTAGGATACATCCTACATTGAAAATGTTCTTTTTAACCTAACAAAGAAAGTTCTGTTCCCAAGCAAAGATATTCCCACAAGTATAGATAGGTGTGGTAGTTACATAACCTGTGTCAATTTGAGGATTAAGAGTGTAGGGGTGGAGTCTAGCCAGGAAATAGCCAATAAGGCCTCTGTGTGGGCATGGCCTTCTCCTGAGGATTCAGGAAAATCCTGATTTTCCTCTTTGGAGGCGGAAAAGACTCTCTCGACTCACTTCCTGCAAGACCCTCTACTGACAAGACACATGGCACTACGCTGATAGACCCCATGTCCTAGGAACTGGAGGAGCCACATAGAGACCCCTGCCAGCACTGAGATGCTTACAATGTCACTGGATCCACAAGACTTCCCACACACTGGCCTGGGATCTTCCTGCATTCAGCATCATTGCATGTGCTTCATTAGTCTCAACAGGACTTTATAGACTGGTATCAGACAAATCAGCTAATATTGGACTTATGGACTTGATCTGTACTGGGCTGGGATGTTTTCTCAATATTCACCTGCTCTTGTATATAAACCTCTTTTTTATACCCATACGAGTGTCTATGAATTTGTTCTCCAGTCTATCCAGACTAACACATTAGGGGTTAGAATTTAAACATATACTCATGGGAAGAGGAGCGAGAGAACAATTCAATCTATAATAAAACCCATTGTGTTGGTAAAAGTGGCCAATAGTAATAATTTTCTGAAGTTTGTATGGGAACTGTTCTTATGAGCTCTGGTTTAAGGTAGTGTGTTAGGTTGAGCTGTCTAAAGAAACAAAACTAGTGAAATTCGTATGTGTATAAGAAAGAAAATTATATGTAGAAGCAATTTTATATTAAGAAGGTGCCCCAGTCCAGGCCATCTCAAGTCCATGAATACAATGCTGGTCATGGAGCCCTCTTCAGAATTGTGTACCTGATGGCTGATGTTGCAGAAAAGTGAAGCAGGAAGCAAGAGACAACACGCTTGTGGGTGCAGTGGCATGTGGATCGAAAGTCAGAGGGAGCATGGCAAAGTGTCAACATCACCCAGGTTATATTGGCCCCAAGGGCACCCCTGGAGGCAGGCACTAAATCCAAGCAAGAAGGAAGATAAAGAAACAGAGAGATAGAAGTTCTCACTATCTCTCTTACAAAAAGGTAACACCTCCAAGCAGTCATCATCAGGCTACCTACCACTTAATTCACAGGTTGAATTCCACCTCTACCTCCACCAGGTATCAGCAAGTTGGCATATATTCTATCACAGACCACCCCTTCTTAACTTGACACCTGTACATAACTCTCTAACCACACATAATTTCCAAACAAAGATATTAAATAAGAAGATCAGGCACTATGATAGTAATTGGAAACTTTTGACCTAATATCTAGTCAGCCCCTGGTGACCAGGACTTGTGTTATGGACTACTGTGACCAAGTATTTCATTCAGGCCTTCCTCATATCACATCTAAATTAGTTTAATTGCCTTATGAGTGATCATTGAATGATCAAACCTTTTCCTCTGCTTTTCATGCATAACTTCAAACACTGGTTCAAATATATCCCAAGTAATGTGTGTTCTCCAGCTGGTACTCTGGTCTATTGGAGAATCTGATGCTTAATATTGAGACAAATGTTTGGCTATGAGCAACCTTGTATACTTAGTGCTTTGGCAGGCTACTAACAAGTAATAAGCCTGGAATGTCGAAGAACCCTTAGAAACTTGTCAACTTGACCAAACATGGGCAAAATCAGATTCAATTAACAAAACAAGTCCATATGCCATTTAAAAATATATATATATAGAAGAATCATCCAAACCTTTGACTAAAAGTTGTATTTTTAAGATTAATAATTGAAATCCTGATACTTTAACATCTTACTGCTCATTTTTTTGTTTCAATAATATAATTTTTTAATGTTCTAAAATATATTTAAACAAAAAGATTCAGAATGTATACATGATATTTTTACCTATTGTATACCAAGAAAGCACATTTGGAAAAAAAGATGAGGATGTTTAGCAATGACAAATTATATCTTTAAATAGAGTGCAGCAGGGCCCTGCTCAGGGCTCGACCTCATGAAGAGACTGCTGAAGATAAGGGTCCTATAGCAAAGTGTGGTGAAGAAAGCACATGGTGCCCAGCTATCTAAAAGAATAGTGTCTGGTGTCTTAAAGGCATGTCTTAAAACAAACAGCCATCTAAGTTAGTCATGAATTAAATCCACAGTGAAGAAGCACATCAACATGTGTGATCCAAGGATCATAAACATTATCCAAATCTGAAGGAGGAGATGATATATGAGCTTAAATTGTGAACACCTGGTATACACAAAGTTCTGTATGACAGTGGAAGCCCAAAATCCATTTGCAGCATCCTACTTGGATTAAGGCTCCAGAAAATTCCCTCTGACAAGAGTCTTGAGCCATGAATAGCCATTCTATTAGAACATATTGTAAAGTGCTTGTGGCAAATGTATTTAGGTTAAAATGTAATACCTTATCATTTTATTTCTTTTTTGAACCATTTTAAAGTTGTTGCACACTAAAAAAAATGGTGCAGAGGATGGACATGTGGAATAAGCCTCCAGTGAAGTCCTTTGGCTACAGACAGAGATGTGAATAGCCTTTCTATCGTGCAAAATGCAACAGAAAATGGATTTTTAAAGAACCAGGTAGGTTAAAAGTGAACACCTTTATGATTTGATCTATCTTTTGACCCATTTTAAATTTGTCATACTTTTTAATATTTCTTTCTTTCTATTCAATTGAGAGTTTTCTCTGGTTTGTTTAATTATTGATGGTTTTTTGGCTTGTTTGCCATTTTGCTTTGTTTTTGTATGAAATACAAACAAACAAACAAAAAAGCAAGCTCAGTGTCAGAGTCAATGCTGACTCATAGCAACCCACTGTGAGCTTTGGACACTGTAACTATTAAAGTGAGTAGAAAGTGGAGCTGCTACTGGTTTCAAACGTCAGACCATGTGGATGACAGCCCAAAGCATAACCACTACACCACCAGGACTAATATGAAATTCAGGATAGGTGAATCTATAGAGCAGTAACTGGATTAATGTTTTATTGGATGTTTGGGAGGAAAGATTGGAGGGAAAAGGGGAGCTAATAATGAGTATAAGATGGGAAAAAAATGTTGTAGAGCTGATTGTACAGCACTCTTTAGTATGACCAAAGTATTGAAGTGTATGATATGTGAATTATATATCAGTAAAACTGTACAAATAAATGATGATGATGAAGATGATAGATAGATAGATACAGAGTCCAAGATTTTATTAAGAATGTAGCACTCTTCTTGAAAGACTAAACTGAAAGTGACACTAAAATCCAGGAAAATGGAAAAAGAATCTTGCCTCAAGACAATTGCCCTAATAACTTCTAAGTAGGAACTAAATCCACTCCCAGAAACTACATTTCAATCACACAATAACCTGGGCTATAAGGTAAAAAAGAAAAAAAAAACCTCCTGGAAGGAATGTACTCCTTAGAATATTCTTTGTAAGATCACCAAAAAGCAGCAACAGTCCAATAGCAAAGATGGGAATCTAAGGACATGCAGCAGAATTGGACAGATGAAGACAAGGAACCCAGTGGTGTAGTGACATATTGCCATGATCACAACCAATGTCATAGGACAGTCAGAATATGAACTATTATATGGAAAACTAATTTGTTATGTGCACTTGTAAAGTTGCCCTAAAGAACAATAGTCACTAAAGGAAGAGAGAATATGGGTTCCCTACCTCAATGGTGACTAAATTAAAGAGAACATCAGGCAGTTAAATGAAATTTTCTTTTCATCTTTCTGGCATTTATTCAAGGTCTCCATTTTAGGGAACACGTATCTGATAAGATTAATTCTGGGATCATTCAATCGACTTACCTCAAGATAAGTGTACTAAAACAATGGGAGCTTCCTACAAGATGATTTAGGGAAATCAAATTTGGATAATAACCTAGCTCCAGACTAGAGTAATGTAGTATGCTTGAACCAGAACACTTTCTTCTATTTCATTCACATATGTGAGGTCCCGTCTGACGTCTCTATACATGTGACATTTAGAAAAGGTTGATCTGACATAAAGGTGCTATATGTAATCCTCTTATTCACTTGCTATCTCTTCTAATATATATAAAACCTTACTCTCATGAAAAGCACCTATGGAAGGTATTGTGTATGTGACAAATATACCTGAATTAAATATCATCCTTTAATGTATTTGCATTTTAATATTAAACAAAAAAGTCACTAATTTTGTCATTTCAGAAACCCATAAATTCATATATTAGAGATTTTGTAGATGCAATTACTGCATTATGCTGGCCTCTACACAAAACTGACCCCGGATGAATGGCTTCTAAGATGATAGCCCTTTGAGCCTGTATTGATATGGAGGGTCCACAGAAAAATGTATCATGAAGAATGATGTTTCTACATCAGGAAGTAAAAGAGAAATTGTTAATCATTATTATTGTGTTATCATTTCACTCTTCTGCCATTTCATTCACTTCTTCCCCCTTAACCCACAATCCTTACCCCATAAATTACATAAATGAGTATTTTTGTTGTTCTTCCATCATTTATGTACTGGTTGAATGTGCTGTTTCTTATTTTTTAAATGTATTATTAATTGAACGCTTATACTTATATCATATAATTCCATAGTTGAATCATGTCTTCAACATTTTCTGTATTTTGTTTGTTTTAGTCTGTTCATTTTAGGGTGTATCTCAGAGGTGTTATGTCATTGGAAGTCACCTTCTTGAAGTTGTGTTACATGTTTTTCTGTTTTTCGGTAAATGAAACCCAGGATTGATGAACCTATATGAACAGCAAGTAAAATAAGGTGTCTTTGTGTTTTTGTTTTTTGTGTGTGGGGAGGCTTTGCACTGGGGGGATTAAGCATGAGTAATTTTTTAAAATTTTTTATTGTAAAGTTTGTGGGGGTTTATATTTCAGACAGCTTTGTATTTAAAAACTTAATCTATTTACCAAACCTCCCAGTAGCTTGCCCTGCTGCCCATTTTGACTTCCCTCCTCCTTCTTGTAGAATATTATCTTCACCCTAGTAAATGCGTGTCTGTTTTCATTTTTGACCCTAATAAATATCGTAAGTCCTTTGCTTCATTGTCAATTACTTCCCTATAAAATGTCTCTGCTTCAATCAGCTTACTTGCACTCTGGACCACAAGTTTTCTCAGAACATTTTTGAAACATATTCATGATGAGTGACTTATAGAGTTCTTCCTCTATATTAATCTATCTTATTTTCTTGTTTAAAACAGCTCAAAGAGTACCACTTTCTTTGACTTGATGGTCAATGAGATTCTTGTCCTTTATCATCTGGCTATCCATTTTACATTTCCAAGCAACACTGATACTAAAAAAAAAAAATCCCCCAATAGAATAGAATTGAAAATCCAGAAATAAATTTATACCTCAATGGTCAAGTAAATTTTGAAAAGGATGATAAGTTAATTAGATAATGAGAGAAGAGTCTCAACAATAAATGGTGCTAGGAAAACAGAATTTCCACTGCAGAAAAAGGAAACCGAACTCCTGACTCACACCATACATTCATACACACACAAAAAAAACAACAAAATGAATTAAGGACATATAGAAGTGCAAACTAAAGTCATTGTTTAGTTTAGAAAATGAGCAGGACAACACTGACAGGCAAAATTTTCAACAATGGATTATCTAAAGTAAAGCAAAAGCACAAAGAGCAAAAGGCAAAATAAACATGTAGAATTTCATATAATTAAATTTCTTCTCACATAAGACTTAACAAAAAAGCCAAAAGACAGCTATTGACTCAGAGAATATCCCTAGATATCATATGTCATACCTTCTTATCATACCCTATAAGAAACTAATAACCAAAGTATATACGTGACTTTGACAAAACAGAAAAGACAAATAATTTCATCATAAATTGGGCACTGCACTTGAAAAGACATTTACTCAAAAGAGGCATTTTAATGTCTGCCAGATACATAAAAGAATGCTTAGTGTCCTTAAACATAAAATTACAAATTATAATGACAATGAGCTACTGTGATAGTTACATAATAGGTGTCAATGTGAGGATTCAGAGTGAAGGGGTGGAGTCTAGGCTGTCAATCAGGTCATAGCCAATGAGGCCTTTGTATGTGCATGGCCTTCTCCTGAGGATTCTGAGAACTACTTCATTCTTCCTTGGAGGTGGGAGACTCTCTCTCTCTCTCTCTCTCTCTCTCTCTCTTTCTCCTCACTCCCTGCAAGACATCCCTGTGGAGAAGACACATGGAGAGAAGCTGATGAAGCCACAGCTCTGGAGCCAGAGAAGCCATGTGGAGACCCCTGCCATAGCTGAGATGCTTACAATGCCACTGGATCTCCAAAACTTTCCATCCACTGGCCTGTGATCTTCCTGATTTCAGTATTATTGCATGTGTTTCATGAGTCTGAAGAGGAACTTATAGAATGATATCAGACATATTGGCTAATATCAGACTTTTGGACCTGATCTGGACTGGGCTCAGATGTATCCTCATTATTAAATTGCTCTTGTATATAAAGATTTTTCTTATACACATATGAGTATGTCTATGAATTTGTTTCTCTAGTCTATTTGGACTAACACAGATACCATTTCATTTCCACTAAAATGTCTAAGATAAAATAAAATTAAAATGTCGGTACGGATGTGAAGAAATTTGAACACATAGTCACCGCTGATGGGAATGTAAAATGCTCAGTCATTGTGTAAAAACAGTGTGGCAGATTCTCAAAAAAACTAAAATTAGAACTGCCAGATGACTCAATTCCACAATTTAACAAAAAGACATGAAAGTAAAAACAAAGAGATTGCATACCAAAATTCATTTCAGCATTTTTCAACATAGTCTAAAAGTGAAGATAAACTACATGCCCATCAGTACCTGAATGGGTTAACTAAAAATGTGATACATACACACAGTGGAGTAGTGCTCTGCAAGTAGGAGAAATAAAGTCATAATACATTATGAAGAAGAATGGGAAACAAGAATAATATTCAGATGAAACAATCTTGCTTGTTGAAATTGAGGAAAACTTGAATCACTTGCTGATGAAAATCAGAGATTCTGGAGTGAATCTCAATGTAAAGAACACAGAAATCTTCAATTGGACCAATAGGAAACATAATAAATGGAAAAAAGATTGAAGTCGCCAAGGATTTCATGTTACTTGTATCCACAATTAAAGGTCATGGGGGCAGCAGTAGAGAAATAAAGGCATGTATTGCAATAGTCAACTATGCCGTAAAGGCCTCTTTAAAGTATTGAAGAGCAGTGATGTCATTGAGGACGAATGTTAACCTGATACAGCCAGTTTGTTTGAATCACTCATAATCATGTGAAAGTTGTACTTTGACTAAAAAAGACTGGAAAAATTGGTGCATTTTAATTATGGTGTTGGCAAAGAATATTGAAAGTACCATGGACTACCAGAAGAACACATAAATCTGTCTTGAAAGAAATACAGCCAGACTGCTCCATATATGCCAAGATGGAGAGACTCTATGTCAGGTATTTTGGACTTGCTATCAGAAGAGACCAGTCCCTGTAAAAGAGCGTCAAGCTTCGTAAAGTAGACGGTCAGCAAAAAAGACAAAGGCCCTCAGGAAGACAGATTGACACAGTGGCTGTAGTAATGGGTTCAAACATAACAGCAATTGTGAGGATGGGCAAGATGAGGCAGCATTCGGTTCGTTTGTACATAGCATTGCTGTAAATCTGAACTGACTGGAGGGCACCTAACCACAGCAACAACAACCTGGAGTAAAGTTGAAGAAATTACACTGAGTGAAATAAGTCAATCACATAAGGATAAATATTGTATGATCTTATCAATTAAAGACCGCCAGAAAGCAAATGTATTTGTTAATGGTTACCAGCGGCAGGAGAGAGGGAGGAAGAAAGATGAACAGGAATAGAAAAATCACATTGATTAAAGGTAGGATTATATAGCCAATTATTGAAATTGATTTCAATAAGTTGTATAAGTACAGGTTGAATTAGGAAAATTTGTGTAAATATAAAAAGGAGTAACTGCAAAGGGTGCTGAGTACAGCACACACCTCATGCGATTTTATTCTGAAATCCTAAGTGGAGGAGGAGGGTCGTGCTGTGGTTAGGTGCCATGGAGTCCGTTCTGACTCACAAGGACCCCTGTGTACAACAGAACTGCGCACTGGCTAGTCCTACACCACCCTCACAATTGTTCTTACGCTTGAGTCCACCGTTGCAGGCACTGTGTCAATCCATCTCATTAAGAGCCTTCATCTTTTTCAGTGCCCCTTCACTTTACCAAATATCCTGTCCTTCTCAGGGGGCTGCTCTTGCCTGATAACAGGTTCAAAATACCTGAAACAAAGCCTCACGATCTTTGCCCCTAAGGATTAGTCTGACTGTACATCTTCCACATAGACCTATTTGTTCTTTCAGCAGCCCATAACACTCTAACTATTCTCTGCCAGCACTAGAGTTCAAATGCACAGATGTTTTTCCTTCAGAAAAATGATGGTGCCTGCCCAACCTTAATGAAAAATTGTATTAAAGATTCCATGGAAAATTCCTGAAATAGGAAAAAAGCACAGTCAGAAGTTCAAATGCTCATGGACTCTAACTTTCTGGAGCCATAGAGACTGGTTAAACAAACCCTTGAAACTATTGCAATGAGAAAATCTTTCAACCTTAAACCAAAAACACTTCCAGAAGTCTATGTCTATCAAAAAAATAGTTTAGCTTAACTAGTAAAAAATGCCTGCCTTAAGCATTTTATTATTTCAAGAATCATCTACACGGCATCAAATTGACAACAATCACTTAAAGGATTAGAAAGGCAGTGAATCTATGTTAATGAGAGTGGAGCAACTCAGAGAAGAAGGATGAGAACAGCTGCACAACTTTTAGAATATAATCAACATCATCAAATTGTACATGTCGGAGCTGAAAATCAGTATATATTCTGTTTGTATATTCACAAAAACAAATAAAAAATTCTAAGAAAAATTAATTCAAAATTATGTGTATTTTATAAAGAATTTTAAATTCCTCCTATAACTTTTGCCTGCATAGTCCATCTAGTCCAAGAAAGCAAATTCTCAGTCAGTGTATTAGTCTAGGTACTTTGGGGAAACAAATCCACAGCGACTCATGTATAAGAGAGTTTTATGTAAAGAAAAGGTGCATCACGAAAACATCCCAACCCAATGCTGCCCAAGCCCACAAGTCCAACATTAACCCATTAACCCAACACCAGTCCACAAAGTCCTCCACCTCACAAAACAGAGGCAATGACGCCGACTGCAGGAGGAAAGCTGAGTCCGTGAACGTGTAAGCATCTCAGCACTGGAAAGGGTCTCCACACGGCTGCTCCAGCACCCAGGGCTGCATCGGGATAGATCCATGCGGCTTCTCCTTGGGGATGTCTTGGAGGAAGTCAATCTTGCAAGCTGAAGCAGGGAACTGCTAAGGCAGCTGCACCCGATACAACCATCACAAAACAAGAGACCCGAGAACTAGAAAGGCGAGGCTTCACCACCCATTTATCCCTCCGCCTTTCAACCAGCACCACATGTGATTATCAGCCAGGCTGGCACAATTAACTAACTCAGTCAGTAACCTAGATTATCCAACAAAAATTAGAATGCTTTCAGACCATGGCTGATAAAAGTTATCTGTCCCTCTCTAAATTAATGTAGCAATTTATGTTTAAAAAACTAAATTGATTTACATGTTAACTATCTTTTGAAATATTTCAAGATGCTCTTAAACAACTATGTAAAACTCATTTCTACATGTATTTAAATCTCATTTATGCAATCTCAACTTTTGACTGCAGAAATATGATTAGTTTAACTATAGCCCAGTAACAGAACATTTGTGTAGTAGACAAATTATAAATATTGGTTGATTCGACGTATTTTAAAGCACATCTAAGAATTTTTATATAGATAAAGTCATATTTAAACAGCACAATAGTAGTATTGTGTAGTTAAGACAAGACATAACAATTTGCTTTTGGTTTATATAATAAATATAAGAAAAAGGACTATAGAAAGGTTGTTTAGAAATAAAAGAATTATACATTTTCATAGATCTATTGTATGAATGTTAGTATATTCCATAAGTTTAATTATGACATATTTTCCTCATGAGCTGATACCAAGGGCTCAAGTAGAAAGCAGATATTTCGAGAATGATGAGGGCAACAAATGTACAAATGTGTTTGACATAAAACGGATGTATGTATAGATTGTGATAAGAGTTGTATGAACCTGCCCGAATCCTAACTTCATGGACACCTGCTCCTCCCCCCAGAAGAATTTATTTCAGAGGACAGCACTGAAGCTGCAGCTCAGAAAGAGGGCCATATCTGATTAGAGCACATGGGACCAAATGAAGGGGGAGGAAGAAAGAGTGGAACACAAACTGGCCCACCAAGCCTAGAGGACAATATTCCTGCTCAGAGCAGCCAATCCACAGAGAAGACTATATGGCCGTTCCCAGTATGAGACATGACATCCTTCACTGACCCATAGCCCTACAGGGGACAACACTGGAGACACAGTGTGGGAATTCTGCCCGATCTAATACCACCACACCGAGGAAAAACACTAAGGGAATGCAACAGAACAACAAGGGGAACAGAGCAAGGAAGTTCCCAGGGAATACCAAAAATAGACTTTAGAGCCAGGGCTTGGCACCCCATCAGACTCAACTGGAAAACACTCCTAAAGGCCAATAAACAGTCCTTGAACTAACTACAAGCTTTTCTTTTTTGTTGCTTTTGTGTTGTGATTTTTTTTGTGTTTGTTTTATTTTTTTTGTCATTGGATTTTTGTTGAGAAGGTGGTCAAAGGACCTGAGCAGCTGGTCCATAAAGAATGATCCTTGGATGGCTAATAAGTACATGAGTAAATGCTCCTGGGCACTAGCCATGGGGGAAATGCACATTAAAACAACCATGAGATAACACCTTACCTCCTGAATTGTGGCCCAATTTTAAAAAAACTGAATAACAACAAATGTTGGAGAGGTGTGGTGAGATAGGAACGTTTATTCATTGCTCATGGACTTATAAATATGTACAGCCACTCTAGAAGGAGATATGGCAATACCTAAAAAAGATGAACATTGAAATACCATATGATCCAGCAATACCATTACTGAGCACATACCCCAAAGAAATAAGAAACAGATCATGAATAGACGCTTGCTCCCCCATGTTCCTTGAGCACAGTTCACAATAGCAAGAAGCTGGAAACAGCCTAAATTCCCATCAATAGAAGATTGAATTAAAAAAATTTCTGCTTGGGCATCTGTGTCAAATTCAGTTCCTGCCCCACCCATGGCAGGCATTGGCCCAAAAGGCTGCCACAGAAACACTGTAATGCATGGCCCTGTTTTGCTTTCTGGACCTCAGGGATAAATTTCATTGCAGACACTTAAAAAAGAAAAACTCTGGTATATGCACATAATGGAATACTATTGATCCCAAAAAAACAACAATGAAACCATGAAACACCTTATGATGTGAGGGATCTGGAAGACATTATGCTGAGTGAAATTAGTCAAGCACAAAAGGAAAAATTCTGTATGAGACTACTGCAGTAGGAACACGTGACAGAATGAGCACAAACTCAAGCTTGTAGAGAAGCCAATGTTCTGACTGATGACAAGACAGCCTGGCAAAGATCCTGAGTAGTGCCAATGAATCAAACATCATCCACTCCTGGCAAGTATAGTATAGGTCACTTGGCCAGAAGGCCCCTCACAACAATGGGAATCAAATGGTCGGTGGAGGGGGTTGGTCAGGGGTGCTGTCTGATGAATGGTTGTCATGTGGTTGAGGTTCTCCGAAGAGGGAGGTGGCCCTGTCAGAGGGATGAGGTATACTGATGGAAGGGGCATCACAGGAGAGGGAAGAGCAAACAGTCAAGTTTCGGGGAACATGTGTGCATGTCTGTTGGAAGGTGGTGAAGGATGGCTGACTCTCAGGTGGGGGTAGGAGTGAGTGAGGATGACTCGGGGGACATTAGATGGGGAGTGTGTTTAGTGGCTTGTAGCAGCAGTGGGCAATATTGAACTAAGGTTTCTGGGGATATCTCAGGAGCCCTCACCAGGTGCCATGGGACACTGGGACACTGAATCCTGACTTTCTGGGTAGGTGATCCAAAGGCTGCATCAGTGAGAGCCCATGTGTGAATTCCTCTGGGTGAACTGGACTCTACCTCAGACACACTTGTAACCTGAGGCCTTAAGCCAGAAAATACATAGTGTCTGAGGAAGCAGAAGACAACTGTACCAAGAGTGGTGTGCTGCTGGTTGGCAGACAAACAAGGTCTTGCTACATCAATGTTGTATGTAGTAGGTATGTAGCTTTATGTTATATTAGCTATATGTAGTATGTAGCTACATGTTGTATTAAGATACATATTACTCTGGCAATCCTTTGATGCACATTCTGTTTTACTTTACTTATGTTTGTTCACATTAGGGTGTATCTCAGAGGTACATGGCCATTGGGTTAACCCTCTTGAAGTTGTGTTATGCATTTTTCTGTTTTTTTATAAGTGAATCCCAGAGACATTGAGCCTATAGTAAAAGCAAATTGAGGAAGGGCTTTGGGGGAAGCAGGGATATAGAGGAGTGGGGAAGATGAAAGGGAGATGATGTAAAGGAATCTAAAAGGAAAAGTATGTTTGAAGACTGGTTATGGAAGCAATTGTATGATTCTTTTTTACGTGATTAAACTATGGACTGATATGACATAGGTATTAACTCCCAGGTTACAGCAAATATTTGAAAAAGCATAGATCCAGGAATGGGTTTGGGGCTCTCAGTAAATTCTAGCTCCAACTTAAGAACAATTAGGTCTTATATCACAGTCTTGCTCGACACTTGCCTTCAGGAATGGAACACAGAAATATGGGTGCTATAGTACAATGTGGTGAGTAACTTAGATGGTGCCTGTCTATCAGATGAAATAGCATCTGGTGTCTTAAAGTCTTGACTCCAAACAAGCAGCCATGCAAGTGACTGAAAGATTGGAATGTATATAACCTGAAGCTGAAAGAAAGACCGCTATGAACGTCTACATTGTGAGACTCCGGTGTGCAGAAGGAAATGGTGGATGACAGTGGGAGCCCAAGACTCATTTGTGGAATTATATAGGAAATAAGCTTCCGGATAACTCCTCTCATCTAAAACTGAGGGCAGTGGTCACTAAACAGAGTGCTTGGGAGAGATTAGTATAGAAGATCAAAGGCATAAATCTAACCTGAACAGTTAAAATTGTGTCAGTAGATTCCCCCTATGATGTGCGATAGGCCTTATCTGGATTCAAAATTTTTCTGTGTTTTTGGTTTGTATTGTTTTCTTTGATTTTTGTTTGTTCACATTAGAGTGTATCTCAGAGGTGTTATGTCCATGGACATGACCCTTTTGAAGCTGTATTATATGCTTTTCCATTTTCAGTATATGAAACCTAGGAATGATGAACCTAGAGGGACAGCTAGTGGAATAAGGAGTTTGTGGGCGGGGAGTACAATGGTGGTGATGGGGAAAAAAGAAGATGATGTCCATGAGGTCATGTAGAAAAAGAATACTTGGAAACAGATTGTGATAGCAATTGTATGATTCTATTTGACATGATTGAAATATGAATTGATATTAAATCCAAACTAATAACTTTTTTAAAAAAAGAATAAGATCCAGGTAGGTGACCTCATACTACTTGACCTCAAAACCTAATACATACCCACAATAATCAAAATATCCTGAGACTGGTAGATAGAGACATAGACCAGTGGAACAGAATAGAAAGGCTAGAAGCAAATGCATTCACCTACAGTCAACTCATTTTGGATAAATGGTGAAAAAATAACAAAAGAAATAAGGACTGTTTATTAAAAAAATGTTGTTGTAATATTTGGATATTCATATGCAGAAGAATGAAACCGGACTCATATTGCTTCTCATGCAGAAAAACAAACTCAAGATAGATCTAACTATAAACCTCAGAGCAATATGGATCATTAATAGGAAAATTAATACAAACTTAAGGGCCCTCCTTCAGGGCATACACGCTACCAAGAATAATATAACACACACAATAGAAAAAAAAACAGACGAATCGGACCTACTAAAAAGAAAACATTTATATGTATCAACAGACTTCATAAAAAGAGTAAAACAAGAGCCCTCAGGCTTGGAAAAATCTTCAGCAACAACACAATCGAAAAGGGTCTAAAGATTAAAATCTATAGAAGTCTACACCATCTCACTAAGAAAATAACAATGACTCAATTTACAAGTGGCTTAAATGTATGAACAGGCAGTTCAATAAAAATAATACTCAAATGGCAAACAAATTTTAAAAATACCCTTGATTATCTTACAACAACAAAGATAGCCCAATTCCCCAAAAAAAGAAAACAATAAATGCTGGAGAGGTTGTGAAGAGATTGAAACTCGTCCACAATGATAGCCCAATTTAAAAAACAAAACAAAACAAAACCCCCAGAAAACAATAAATGCTCGAGAGGATGTGAAGACTGTGAAACTCTTATACATTGTTGGTGGGCTTGTAAACATGCACTGAGAATAGAAATCCAATACTTCTATGCATATACCACAAAGAATTAAGAAACAGAACATGAATAGACGTATGCTCTTCCATGTTCATTGCAGCACAATTCACAATAAGAAGCTGAAAGCAGTCCAAGTACTCAGTAGTAGAATGAATAAACAGTACTCTGATATATACACACAATGGCATACTATGAATTCCTTAAAAAGCAGTGATGAAATACCTCATGACATGGATGACCCTGGGATCCATTTTACAGAGTGAAATTAGTCAATCACAAAAAGGACAAATACAGTATGAGACCACTACTATAAAAATAAACACCAAGACAAATGTAGACTTCTCTTCCCTAACCATCTAGACATCTATTGAAGCTTCTCAGACAGAGAGATAGTGTGCCTGCCAAGTGCTCATGAACCATATACCACCACCTTATTTGTACATTTTAACCACTTCAACAGGGACAGCCTCACTTCAACTGGGTCGATTTCCCATGATGCAGTGAGACAAAGAAGACCAACCCTTTTCTGTCATATAATATTACTCTACACTCACCCCAAATTAACGAATACTCTTAAAAGAGTGATTAAAAAACCTAACTGGAACCCGAAGTGAAGAGGTGATGGGATGCAGGGCATGTTTATCTTGGAGAAGGTAACTGTGCTTTGGTCAGTGGATAAACTGGGTGGGACAGCCTAACATTGGGGGAAATTGCTCAACATTAATTATATAGATCACAAACGGAGGTATAAGCTCAGTACCATGTCCCTATTTGGGCACTTATTGCCTAGTTTTTATTCAGCCCCTTAGGGACCTAGGCTGGGCCCTATAGAGTACCAGGACTTTAAACCTTGTTCTTTTGAGAAGCACAATAGCCTTTGTAGGCCACATCAGAAGGATCAAACATGGAACTCCCAAGCAAACTGGACTTTACCTAAGACACTCCAGTAGCATATTAAAGAACTAAATACTCTCATGAGCCTAAGACTGAAGTTCCCTAATGTGAGAAGAACCAGATTACGACTCTCCCCAAGCCATAGATGAGATAGCCATTGCCTTTGGTTCAAAGCCATGTCTTGAGGATGCCCAATAACCAGCAATTCAAGACAAACGTATATGAGATGTACATGCCATTTCCATACTCTGCCTTTTTATAACATTTAGTCCAGTATAACCTTTATGAATGAACATTATCTAAAGGTTTTCCCTATCTCCAACCTTCATTTATGTAAATTGTGTCCAATCACCTAAGTTGTTAATCTGTACAAATCAATAGCCCATGTATTCTGACCAAAAAACTATCCTATATAGGTATACTTAATTTTTCTGGATTGGGTTTAAAATTCTAATCCATTGACTTAATTAATAGCAATATCAATAGAACTATCATAAGTCCCATAATGGTCATTCACAATGTCCTTAATCAAAACACTAATGATGATGTTGTTAAGGTAAATCAGAGAAAATATAATCTGTAGATAGATGAATGAATTTTGATCTCACACTTAACAGTCACCCTAACCTAAGAACAATTAATTCTCATGACATAGCCCTACTCAATGCACAAAAGGGGAGCATTTGCCCAGGAATAAAGCTTAAAAGTAAAGAGGATTAGAAAAGAAGGGCAAATGAAAATGGTAAATACTGAAAGAGAAGAATGTTGTTACATTGGTGAGACTGCAATCATGTCATGAAACAAAATGTGCATGAATTACTGGATAGAAAACCAACAATTCTGCTTGATGTAATTGAACTATGGAATGATATATGTATTAACTACAAATTAATAATAACTTTTAAAATGAGAATTTTGAAAAAGAAAAGAAAACCAATTTGTTTCATAAATTTTCACCCAGACCACAACTTAACAAGAAAAAAGAAAATTTACTGGCTTAAGATATACACTATACTTACATGGCCTCATTAGCATAACAAAGAATTCCCTATTTTCACATGGCATTGCATTCACAGGCATAAGGGTGAAGATTTAATCACAGAATTTTGGTAGAATACAATTGCATGGAACACAATATATAGCAGATGATATTCACCACAAAAGATTGCCCTCGTTCTTATCAGATTGTAAAAGAGAATACAGCATGTCATATTTCTTCCTTTAGTAGTTTTTTTTATTTCATAAAATTTATATTGTAAATAGTGCTACAATGGTATACAAGTATCTGTTTGCATCTTGGTTTTCAGTTCTTTGAAGTATAAGCCTAGGAGTAGAATTGCTGGATTAGGTGGTAGTTCCATTTAAATATTTAAGAATGTTCAAGCTTTTCTCCAGAGCAGCTATATCATTTTATCATCCCACCTATATTATCCCACATACATGAAATATCCAGAGTAGTTAATGATACTATATCAATATAATTACCATATACTTACTGCATGGGAGTGATTTATAAGATTCCCCAATGAAATAATAGTAATGTTTCTTAAGTGGACTAGGGACAGATATAAACCATAGATGTATGAGTGTAATTTGAACTTGCACATCATTGTAGGCCTAACCCAAGAACAATTTATTTTATTTATTTTAGGATGTGGTCCTATTAGAGACTCGACTTCAGCAAAACACCACTGAAAATATGGATGCTGTAGAAAAATGTGGTGAAGGAATCATATAGTGCCCAACTATCAGAAAGAATAGTGTCTGGGATCTTAAAGACTAATCTTACAACATGCAGCTATCTAAGTGTGGTGACAGCTACGTCCTCACAGAAGAAACACAGAAGTCTTTGCAATCCAGAGGTTATAAATTCCAAGACTGGAGGAGGGAATGGTACTAGACCTTAAATTCTGATCACTCAATTTGCAGATAGCTATAGAGGACAATAAAAAGTCAAAATTCATTTGCAGAGTCCTCACTTGGATTAAGCCTCAGTGAATACTCTCTGACCCTTGAGACCAGGGTGTGACTAGCCTTGCTATCAGCTAGCATGCATTGGAACTAATACAGGGGGAGAGGAAGAGGAACAAATAGCTCCTACTGAGGCAAACTAGCCACAGTAAGTCCATTCTATTGACTGCTAAGTGACCTGCTCCCCCCTTCCCCTCCCTTCTCGGAAAGCACTGTTGGAGGTTGTTCCTGAAATGTACCTTGTTTCCCATAACCTGGATGTGGTTCAGAATGTTAAGATTAATCATGCTATTCTTGCTTCTGTAGCACTTGCCTGCTTCATAGGAAAGTCCCTGTGAGATTTTCGTCTTTATAAACCTGCTTGTTACTGCTTTAGGGTCTGCAGTATAGGAGAATGTATTAGTTCCCTGAAATCAGCTGACCTTGTGGTCATAATTTACTTGACCCCACAACATCTTGGGGGGTTGCCAAGGATGGCCATTGTGTCCTTTTAGCCTCCTCTTGGTGGCTGCTCTTAAAAAAAGGACCTCCAGGGGAAGTACCCCTGTGAGAAGTTCCAGGACCCTGGATCTTTTATCTTCCAGTTTAGGTATAGCCTGGAGGATATGGAGATTTGGCTCTTATTTTGAAATTTTTGAACCACAGGAGGTAAATTTCTGTGTGGGACCAGTCCCCTCTGTATAGATCAGTGGTTCTCAACCTTCCTAATGCTGCAACCTCTTAATACAGTTAGTTCCTCATGTTGTGGTGTCCCCCAACCATAAAATTATTTTATTACTACTTCATAACTGTAATTTTTCTACTGTTAGGAATCATAATGCAAATATCTGATATGCAGGATGTATTTTCATTGCTACAAACTGAACATAATTAAAGCACAGTGATTAATCACAAAAAACAATATGTAATTATATATTGTGAAATATTTATTTCTAATTACAAAGAAATGAAATTTTGTCTTGAAGCATGGTGTAGCATGCATAACAGTCTTCATGCTGGGTACTCATATGTGGGCATATCTGCATCTGAGTGGACCCAGAGTGGTGTCTCAGTTTCTAAGACGATCGGAAATATGTGTTTTCCAATAGTCTTAGACAACCCCTATCAAAGGGTCATTCGATCCCCAAAGGGGTTGGGACCCACAGGTTGAGAACTGCTGGTATAGACTAAGGGAGGTGTGTGTGGTAGAGGAGGGGGGAGCAATCAGACACAGTCATAATCCTTCTTAGTGCTTTCTAACCAGGATATCACTTAAGAAATCTGATAACTTGGTTGCTTGTCTCTTTGTTTATGTTCCTATGTGTGTTAGCCTGGGTAGACTAGAGAACAAATCCAGGGAGACTCATATAAGAAAGAGCTTTATATACAAGAGCAATTGAATATTGAGAAAACATCCCAGCCTAGTTCAGATCAAGTCCGTTAAGTCCAGTTTTAGCCCATATGTCAAAACTAACCTATAAATTCCTCTTCAGACTCAAGAAATACATGCAATGATGCTGAGTGCAGGATAATCACAGGCCAGTGGGTGATAAGTCTTGTGAATCCAGCATCTAAGCACTGGCAGAGTTCGCCACATGGCTGCTACAGCTCAGAACACTAGCATATTTCCATGTGTCTTGTCAGCTGCAATATCTCCCAAGGAGAGAGCTGAGAAAGAGAGTGTCTCCCGCCTCCAAGAAGGAATACAAGAGTTCCCAAAATCCTCAAGAGAAGGCCATGCCAACACAGAGGCCTCATTGACTATGCCCTGATTGACAGGCTAGACTCCACCCCTTCACTCTTAATCCTCTCAATTTGACAAATGATTATAGAACTACCACGCTATGTTCCCTCTCAACTCTTCTGTCATCTTTTCTTCTTCTCCCTCCCGGTGCCTCTATTGCTGGCTCTTGGCCTTGCAGGGATGGACCTGATTGATTGGATGTCTGGATAGAAAGCACTTTTGTTGTTTTTAGAGTCAATTCCAATTCATTTTTGGTTGTTTTTATCTTTTCTTGTACTTTATATTGGAAGGTTTAAATTGTTGGTTAAAGTAGATGAATTTTAATCAGAAAAGAACATTTTTGTCTTACAGATTCAAACTTGTGTTCACTGTCTTTTAGAGGACATTAAGTAGTTTTATGCACAAACCTGGGATATAGATGGACAGAGTGAATGGATTGTTGAATTAACCCTCCGAGGTGCCTTGCAGGAACTTGAGCCCTGGCAAGTAGATTTCTTTGTGTTTGTACTTTTGTTTTCATTGTGAGAATGGGTAACTCCTGCACAAAAGGGTAAAAGAAAAAATCCAGTGTATGTTGGACAACTTTAGAACAGCTTATGCAGGAGACTATAGCATTAAAGTCAGCCTCAGGTACCTTCAGACACTTTGTAAAATAGAGTGGCCCACCTTTCAGGTCAGGTGGTCTGTCACTGGAACTTGTGATCACCATTTGGAACAGAGTCACTGGCCCCCCAGGTCACTCGAACCAAATCCCTTACATTGATGTTTGGCTCAGCCTAGTTCAAAAATTCCCTGATTGGCTTAAAAGGTAGGCCTCCCAATCTGGATTGTTCGTCATGCTGTCCTCCACCTGAACAGGGGACGAAAAAAAAAAAAAAAGGATTCATTCTTCTTCTTCAGCCCCTCTCCTCCCCATTTTCATATAGTGAACTTCATACCTCATATAGCAGACCTTCCAGACAGGATCCCAGTGCTCTAAGAGAAAGTGGGGAATAGGTTTTGTCCCCCTGCCATACCCAGAGTGGGACCTCCTTGGGGGATCCAATCCTTCCCCTCCAAGAAGTTCCTCCTAGTGGAGGGTATCCAACTGATAGGCCCTTGATGGTATATACCCCATTCCTTAATAGTGACTTACCTAATTAGAAAAACCAACATCTCCGTTTTCTGAGAAGCCTCAAGATTTACTGGGATATTTCACGTTTGTTTTTCAAACCCACAGGCCCACTTGGAATCATTGCCAGCAGATGTTGGTTGTGCCACTCATGTCAGAAGAGCGTAGCCAAATTCACCAAGAGGTCCCCAAAACTGTGTTGGGCCTTGCAAGGGGGAGCACAAAGAAGGAAATAGAGAGACAGATTAGAAAAAGAATTCCCTTTAGTCAGGCCAGATTGGGACCCAAACACTTCAAGAGGGCTCCAAGCCTTACTGAACCATCAACAGTATTTATTAGGGGGACTTAAGGGCCCATTGGCTCACAAACTTATCAAAAGTGACAGAAGTCACCCAGCCGAGTAATGAATCCCCAGCTATTTTTTTAAAGAGACTGCTAGATGTCTACTGGACCTATACGCCCATAGATCCAAAGGCTCTGCAAACTTCATAGCAGTCAACTTGGCCTTTTTAACTCAGTCTACCACAGATATAAAAAGGAAATTACAAAAGTTGGAGGGTTTTAAGGGGGAAAATTTATCAGAATTAGTAAAAATTGCTCAAAAGGTTTATAAGAGCACAGAGTTGCCCCGGGTTACTGTTAAAATCATGTACTTGAAATTGTGATAACTGGGCGCACTATGTGTACTCAGGTGAATGTTCGCACTTCAGCCCCCACCCAGCAAGGTATTAGATTAAGAGGACAAACGTCGGGAGAACAGTGGGAATTAGATTTCACTAAAATTAAACCTCCAGCTAAAGGGTACAAATATTTGCTTGTGCTAGCTAAAACTTTTTCAGGTTGGGTTGCATTTTTCCGTACCCACCACGAAACTGCTATGATAGTCACCAAAAAAAGTTATTAGAAGAATTCAGAGATATGGCTGGCCTTAGTCAATCTGGTCCGATAACTGCCCTGCTTTTAGTGCTACACTAGTAACACAACAAATTTCAAAAACTTCGGGGGTTGAGTGGAAATAACACTGTGTTTATAGGCCTCCAAGTTCGGGACAGGTTGAAAGAATGAACAGAACCTTAGTATAAATTTGTATTAGAAACAGGGGCAGACTGGCTATCTTTACTTCCCTTAAGAGCAAGGTTCACTCTGTATAATAGAGGTTTTACCCCTTATGAAATTATGATTGGGAGACCACCCCCCTTGCTGCCTAAAGTCCAAGACTTAAAACACACTGAGATGCATAACCAAAAATTACTTAAGTTCTTACAGACACTGCAGGTGGCACAGCACCAGGTGTTCCGGTCTGTAAATGACACTGCCCCTTACCCTTCATACCCAGCCAAGCTTCTTCATCGGTTCTAGCCCAGAGACTTGGTATTGGTCAAGTGGCACACCACAACTGGACTCACCCCAAGGTAGAAGGGGCTGTTTACTGTTGTCTTCACCATACCTATGGCTGTAAAAGTAGACTGAGTCACCCCATAGACCCACTACTCACACCTAAAACCTGAATCTAAGGAGGCAGAATAGAGAGTTTCCAAGGATCAGAACCAACCCCCTCAAGCTGAGACTGTCCTGTTTTCCAAAATAATGTTCCTTATGTGTGTATACTGGGCTGTAGGCAACTGTTGGAAAGTTTCTCCTTCCACAATTTGTGAATGGTTACTGAAAGAACAATCAGACAAGGCTCTCTTAACTTGGGATCAACAACCTAAGCCCCTCAGTTTCACCTAACCCTGGGCACTTTACCGGGGTGTTGCTTCATTTCACCTCAGTATAGGTTATTTCAGTCTAGGTTTTCTGCATATTGTAATCAAACTATTAAAATATGTTATAATGGGTCACAAGTATATTTTAAGGCTCCCCAGGGACATGGTTTTCTTGCTCTTTTGGCCTTACCACCTGCTTGTCTAGTTATGCATTCAATATTTTTAAACCCCAGAACTTTGTTGTTGTTCCTGAAATGAACAGGGATATGGTTGAGAATGTTAAGATTAATCATGCTATTCTTGCTTCTGTAACATTTGCTTGCTTCATTGGAAAGTCCCAATCTGGTTTTTGCCTTTTTAAACTTTCTTGTAGCTGCTTTGGGGACTGCAGGGGAAGAGAACATATCAATCCCCTGCAGTATACTAGCCTAATTAAAGATTCTTCGATTTTTGCTGGGCACTATTGTTGCCATCATTTATTTAAACTCACAACACTACCATAGTACCACAGTCATCCAAAATTAATAGATATCCCTACAATGGTGTTTGGTGCATTGCAATGTAAATGCATGATAAGGAGTGGTGGGAGAGGGATGTATCTGTTTTTGAGAAGGTGATTTAACTTCTCTTGGTGGAAAAAAAAAGGAGGGGAAGCCTGCCCTTCAGGAAAATGCATAACATTACTTATACAGACCATCAGTGGGAGAATCTTTCCTGTATTATATCAGTAACCATATGTTTTTTACTGAGTTCCTATTCAACCCTTGTTGGCCCAAACCACAAGCCATAGGCTATCTAGATTTTAGAATTTGTCTTTTCAAGGTACACAACCTTCTTCATAGGACACACAAGATGGATCAGAATTGAAATCGATCCCCACTAATTGATCCAGAATTTACCTTAAAAAGCACCTGCTGCAGATTAAAGGCACTTCAATGCTCCTTTTATTTTAAGGCTGAAACACCCTAATGTGAGATACAGCAGATGACAGCTATTGCAAAGTTGTGGATTTCAAAGTCATTGTACTTTGATTCAAATATCTTGTTTTGAGACTGTCCAATAATTGGCAAATTAAGACAACTACATATTTTATATTTTCATACTCTCTTTGTTTTATGACATCTTAATGTTGCAGACATAGTTTAATCTTAGTGAAACAGCATTAATAAAATATTTACCTTGTGTCCAAACTTCAATGTTTTCTTTAACCCAATTCAGTCATGTACATTTTTAACTTTTATAAGGTAATATTCTATGTATTTTAGTCTAAAAGACATATATACATTATTTTAAATTATATACCATTTGTTGGATTAATGATATTATTATTAGAATTATCAACTATTCCATGGACATTATTATATTATTTAGCATGAATCTAAAATTGGCCTGGAATATTTACAAACCATAGCTGTATGAATGGATTTTGAGCTCATACTTATTTGTAAGCCCATTCTAAGAATAATTACTTTTTATAATTTGGCCGTGCTCCATATTTGCCCTGAACCACTGGGGTGATCACTGAAGACGTGGGTACAATAGCAATGGATGGTTAAGAAATCATATGGTGTCTGGCTATCAGAAATAATAATGTCTGAGGTCTTAAAATTTTATCTTAAGCCCCCACTATTATGATCCCAGTTCTACCTTTCAAACCGAGCTAGACCAGGGCATGTACACAGGTACAGAAAATAGCTCTCGACACACGGAATCCAGGACAGATAAACCCTCCAGGAACTGTAATGGGAGTAGTGATACCATGAGGATTGGGGGAATGTTGGGGAGAAGGGGGAGAAAAGGGGAACTGATCACAAGGGTAGGCGTATATCTGCCTGCCCCCCACCCCCAGAGGGTGAATAAATAACAGAAACATGGTTGAAGGGAGACAGAGGATGGTGTAAGATATGAAAACAATAATCATTTAAAATTTATCAAGGACTCATGGAGGTGGGGGAGGAGAGATGCTGATACCAAGGGCCCAAGTAGAAAGAAAATGTTTTGAAAATGATGATGCAACATATGCACAAATGTGCTTGATTCAATTGATGTATGAATTGTTATAAGAGCCCCTAATAAAATGATTTATTTTTAAGTTTATCTTAACACAAGCAACCATCTCAATGAGGTGCCAGCTAAGTCTGCACAGAAGAAACACACTAGCCAGAGTGATCAAAGGATTATTAACAATAAAACAATGATTGAAGAATGGGGCAGTGTTAGAACTTAAAATCTGAGCACAAAGTTTGCAGAAGGCTGCAGATGACTAATGAAAGCCCCAAATCCATTTACAGAGCTCCACACGGAATACGTTTGCAATGAATTCCCTTGGTCCATTGACCAAGGTTGTCAATAACGTTGTCTTCAGACATAATGTATTGGAAAATAAATTATTGTATATATAGTAAGGTTAAAATATAACAACTTACCCTTTTGTTTCTCCTTTTAACTCATTTTACTTTATATTATTTTCTGCTATTTTTGGATTGGGGGGTTTCTGAATTTTATTTTGTTGCTAATTTTATGTTTTGTATGATATTCTTTATATCAGATTTAAGATGAGTAAATCTATAGATAGAGCAACTAGATTAATAGAGTCTTGGGGATATTACAGAAAAGGTAGGATTGAAATGAGGAGTTTGTTATAATGTATACAAGAATGAAACAAAATGTTATAAAATTGATTGTGGTGATGAAAACTCAATTCTTTTTAATATATTTAGATCACTGAAAAAAATATATATTTAGATCACTGAATTCTCATGATATGTGAACTATATGTCAATAGAACAGTTATAATATGAGATATGTTTTTATAGACGAGAAAGATAACACAGCTATTGTACCAAAAAGAATTGTTTGATGTTCAATTAGTTTTACAGACTAATATATGATCGCATATATGATACATATATGATCGCATACTGAAGATACTGAGGAAAGAAATATGTTTTACTGAAGGCATTGGGGGGGGAAGCTCTGGGAATTGAAGGAATACTAATTGAGATGTTTCAACAAACAAAAAGAATCCTGGAAATTCTCACTCTATGTCAAGAAATTTAGCAGTATGGACAGTATGTACCATATTCGTGCCCATTCCAAAGAAAGCTTACCAAATAGAAGGTGTAAACTATCAAACAATATTACACCTGAGAAAAATGTTCCTGAAAATCATCACAAAGAATTATAGTAGTACATGGAAAGGAAACTACCAGATATCCAATCCAAAGTTGAAAAATGACATGGAAGAAAGGATATAATGTTAGGATAGGTTCTTTAGAGAAGTAAAACCAATGATGCTTATAAATGTATATAACAAAATCAATTTATATCAATAAAGTGGCTCACACAGTTATAGAAGCAGTAAGTCCAGTCAAGGTCAAGTTCATGGGTCAGATGCTAAGCTGGAAGCTTTTCCTGTTCCATGTAGCTGCTGAGCCAGTGAATTAGGAAGCAGGAAGGCTACAGGCTGCTGGAAGCAACAATAAATTAATTCAAGATCATCAGGAAGTACAGCAGGCTTTTAGTTCAAGTCCAGGGAACCAAAGGTTGATGACACAGATGCAGGATCCAGATCAGAAAAAAGGAAAAAAGAAGCCTTCCTCTAAAGCCTGCTTAAATAGGAGTAGCTCACACTCCCGTGGAAATTGCTTTGCTGTCCCATCATGGGGTGGACTACATTATATTACATCACATTATGGCAGAAGCCTCAACTGCCAAACCATTGAGAATTCTGGTCCAGTCAAGTTGACACAAAAACTAAATGATAAATATCACTGTTGCTATAAAATGGATCTTGGTTGAAAATAAAGAATACTGAAAATATGTCTACCTGTATGTTATTGAGGATCAAAGTCATAAAACTGTGTAGTATAACAAATTAAGGATAAAATTGAGAAGAATTGGAATAACAGAATATTAACTGGGCTCATGTCATAGACCAAGAGGTAGTCATCAGAAAAAGGTAACAGCATTGTTTAAAATTAGGAAAGGTGTGTGTCACAGTCCTATCTTTCACCACACTTATGCAGTCTGTGATATGAAGATGAGCCAAATTTGCTTGCTGAAAGTGTAGAGGAATTAAGCACTTACAGGTGAATTACAAAGACTATAGTTTTCAGTATGGCTTACTCTTCAACATAAAGAAAACAACCTCACAGCTGAACCAATAACTAACATTATTATAAACAGAATAGACTGAGGTTGTTAAAGATTTCACTTTACTTGTATCTACAGTTGATGCTCATGGAGACCAGTGTCAAGAAGGAATAAAACAGAATATTGCATTGGGTAAATCTGCAGCACACGACCTTTTGAACATATTAAAAAGCAAAAATGTCACTTTGTGAACTACGGTGCACGTGACCAACGCCATGATATTGTGCATCTTAAAGATGAGCGATGAATAAGGAATTCTAAAGAATAGGCAATGTCTTTGACACATGGTGTTGGTGAAGACTAGATTCTTCAGCATGCCAGAACAATGACTAAACCTGTCTCAAAGAAATGGAGTCAGGATGTTCCATAGAACAGAAAATAGTGAAATTTTGTCATATGTATTTTTCACATGTTTGTAAGAGGCACCAGAACATTTGACTATGTTCATGTCATTGACTGAGAGGCATTCACATGGGCAAGAAATGGATAAACGCATTGTTTAAAATCAGGAAGGTGGGTGTCAGAATCCTATCCTTTCACCACACTTATACAATCTGTATGCTGAGAAAATAATCCAGGAAGCTATACTAGTTTCTAGAGAAAGATTTTGTGTTTGGTAAGGTAGAAAAAAAGGAAGACACTGAAGCAGCTGGATTGTGACTGCAACAATAATCTGATATTGCAATAATAATGATGATGACACAGGACCACGGAATGTTGTGTGTGTGTGTACGTTTACTATGAGTTGGAATTGATTTTGTGACAACTAAGAACAACAGATTCAGAATCTCCATCATCAAAAAAATGTTGCCATCAAAGCAATTGTGCTCTTACCAGAAAGAGTGTGTCCATGTAGTTCTCTTAAAGTTGCATTCTCCTTTTAAACCATTTAATCTACTTTCCATTTGCCTCTGAAACTGAGTTTTCCAAATTCTTGTTTGATTTTCACTGACTACATCTCTAACCTTCATTATCATCAAGCTACACTTTGAGTCCAGAAAAAAATTATTGTAACCAAAATTGGGGTATACTGTAACCGAGCACACTGTTTCAAAGTAGGTCATGCTATACATAGCAAGAAGGAACCCTGATGGTATCGTTGGCTGCGATCCCCATGGTCAGCAGTTAGAACTCACTATAACAATTCCTCCGAAGAAAGACTGGACTATCTACTCCTGTAAATAGCTACAGTGTCGGAAACCAATAGGGGGTTGTTATGAATCAGTATTGACTCGATGGCAATGATTTGGGGTTTTAGTACACAAAGCAAATAGTCAATAGTGGTTTTATCAAAGCAGACCAAAGGATGATTCTAAAACGTGCATCTTCACTCTAGCACAGAGCTTGATTAATGCATGATTTCCTCTTTAAAATTAGAAACAGAAATAAAACACAAGCGCAATAATATTCATTTGCTCTCTTTTTTACAAGCATGGTCATTAAAGCTTGCTTCTCAGATCTGATTAAGCAACTCCTACATCTGACTGCAGTTTGCAATTACTCCTGCAAGATAGGAATGCAAGTTTATTTGAGTGAATGAAAATAATCTGGGAAGGAATAGCAGGGAGAGGTGTTGTTACCTGATTTTTTTATATGCCTACAATAAT
This sequence comes from Echinops telfairi, assembly GCF_000313985.2. Classification (NCBI taxonomy): domain Eukaryota; kingdom Metazoa; phylum Chordata; class Mammalia; order Afrosoricida; family Tenrecidae; genus Echinops; species Echinops telfairi. The sequence continues at coordinate 757,938 of NW_022111367.1, forward strand.
AGCCTGTAATGTCCATTGTGGAATGAAACAAATGTCAAGGACATCCGTCTAAAAAAAATCACTGGTTACTTTTTTAAAGCAATCTTGATTTCCATTGTTTTACCCTTTGAATTCATTTAACGCAATGTGAAGAGCCATATATATTTTATTTCATATTAAGAAGATATGAAGCATGGAAGTTTCTGTTACTAACTGGTGCTCTTAAAATGAAATTTACTCTAATTATCAAATTAATTTGAAGTACATTTTATTGCATTCATGGAGAAAAACCATGAAAAAATGTTAATGCTGAATACAAATTGTCTCAATATCATTTTCATTTTGAAGAAAGCAGGCTAGAATTACTTCAGTATATTATTTTTTACATTAAAATGTTGCAATGGCATTGAATCATTGCTCACTAGTTTGGCTAATACTTACACAATAGACACCTAAGTTGTTCCTGGTAAAAAAGAAGTATTTTACACATCATGGAATTGATAGGTAGTGGAACAGGGACAGGGGGTTCGTCCCTCCACTTGCCTGAAGACCACTATAGGAAGTTGGAAGAGAATCAGGAGAGCCCATAGCCAGCCATAAAGACTAACTGGGCATGCTCCAAATTCAGGCCCCGAAGCCAGGTGGGTGGTACACTGGGGCAGCCCAAACTAGGCCCAGGCGGGCTTAATTCATCAAATACAATCAACTAATACCTTTGACCATGCCTCCCAGCCAGTACCTCAAATAACCTTGCCCATGAGACCACTTTGAATTTGGCTACTGTCCTATGCCTGCTCGGCCATGCCACGGTCTCTCTGGCCTCAGACTACCACGTGTGGCTGTTCAGGGACTTTATAAAATCCCACCTGGATCACAAACCAAGCTTTGGCGTGAATTCTTTCTCATGCGAAGCCAAGTATTTCCCACCTGAAAAGTCTAACATTGTGGTTCACATGACTTGGAGATAAAGCTTTTGGGCTACACCTCAAGGTAAGTCTAGCTCTGGATATTTTCCTGGAGAGGGCCGCCCATTCTGGCCTCACTGGCTTTTGGGGCACCTTTTGGACTTTCACCTCACCACCCTTGGGAAACCGAGGAAACAAGCAGCTCAGTCAGACTTTAAAATTGCACGGTGTGTAGTTTGGAAAAGACACCAGCCTGGACCTCTCATGCCAAGACACAGCTGTGGATGTCCCAAGACCTGCTATGGGGCCACGCATAATGTATAGCAGGAGTCCCTTGCCCTTGTTTCTGTCTATCTGTGCTTCCTATTTTTACGTGGGCCTGTGGGTCCACCTTTCTGTGCTTCCGGGGCCTTGCATGTTTCCCCAGCTACACTTCCTGGGATGTGATCGAAACACTACAGCCTACAGTGTTGGGAATTTCAGTCCCCAAAACCCTTTTTTATTTTCAGTGGTTCACTTTGTGTTCTGGCCAGCAAAATGGCTGCGTGTGCATGGGTAAACCCTGTTGGTCTCTGCAGGATTCTGCTTCCCATTGCTTGCTTCCCACTGACTCCAGAGTAGACGACACGTGGCAGCCACCATTTTCCTGACCACATGACTCTCTGCTCCCCAGCAAGATGGCGCCACCCAGTGTTGGCTGCCATTTTTTGTTGTAGGACAGCTGAGCACATGACCCTGGATGAGATAGTGCCCAGGGCTCCACCACTTGGGGGGTGAGGGGGTGGTGGTGGTACTTAGTGGGCTGGCCAGCCCAGTTCCCCTGAAGACTAGCCTCTGCCTAGACCCCCGGTGGTTGACCCCGGGGTTTTCCACATACGTCCCTTCCTCTCCCCTTTGTTTTCTCCTTGTTTTATAAGCAAGCTGCTTAGTCCTGTTTGGTGTTTGCTTTAGCATCCTGCCAGTGTGCTGGTTTAGTTTTTGTTCTTTTTTCTACCGGCTGGGTTTCCTTTGCCAAAGCCTGGGCCAAACACATTCGGAAGCCAGGCCCCTGAGTAACTGCTAACTTTTGTCTTCAAGGGTTTTTCGGCACCACTGCCTCTGGCCTGGGGCCATGCACATTCCTGATACAGTTCCACTGTGAAAGTGGTCACCTTTGAAAGCTATTGGGTGGCCATTCCAAGCAGTGACCCACCTTGTTTGTCATCTAGAAAATGGTTGGGACCAAGTTTGCTGGCAAAGACTGGGTCCCCCGACCCCCTCCCTTGAACAGAGGCACCTGTTGAGGCTAGTGTCCCATAGAGCATAGATGTGGTTCTCACCAGAGCCCCAGTTAGGACCTTGGGGCACCAGGTTCTCCCGACTTTACTGCTGATTGTGTTTTCTAGATGGGGGTTGGCGGATCATTGCCAAAGGGAAGCCCACTCCATTGTATCCTGTCAAATTGGGATAGATTTAACCTTCAGACAATGGAGGAAGAGAAGCTGATCTCATTCTGCAACACCATCTGGCCTCAGTACATTCTAGGTGATGGGGAATCCTAGCCAAAGAAAGCACACTTCCCCTTCCGGCCCTGATGCAGCTAAAACATTTCTACAAAGGGATCAGAAAGGGAAGAATTCCCTTCCCTTAAAGCATTTTTTCTCTTGAGAAACAGCAAAGACATTCATTCCCATTGTACCCAGGGCCTCCTAAGAGGCCCTGAAGCTGAAGGCTACTATACCAAGCCACAACACCCTCAGACCCTGAACCTGTAGAGGCTGGGGAAACAGGTGACCCTGTCAATATTCTACCCTTAATAGAGACAGCTGAGGAGTTTTCTCCCCAGGAAATTTACAGGTCTTTCACCCAAATTGAACTCAAGCAGATTAAAAGTGACCTGGGCAGTTACTCTAACAAACCTGAATAGTACACAGAAAATTTCTAGCACCTCACCCTAGCCTATGACTTAACTTGGAACAATGTAATGGTCAAATTGGGTCAGACTATGACAGACTTTGAGAAGGAAAGAATGATAAAAGGTGCTAGGGAGTTTGCAGAGAGAGTACATGTGATGCACAATAAGTACCCAATAGGAGAAACAGCTGTGCCTATTACTGATCCTACCTGGGATTATAATGAGCCCAAGGATGGATGGGTACGGGAACATTTTCTGGTATGTAGCACAAGTGGACTTGTTAGGTAGGTAGACAAAAGGCCATTAATTATGCCAAAGTGACAGCTATTCAGGGGCCTGAGGAAAGCCCATAGGTTTCTTAGAGCAGCAAAATAGGCCCCAAAGAATCACACAACTGTAGACATAGATTCCTATGAAAGGCAAGTCTTGCTCAGGGACAAATTTCTCACACAGTTCACACCAGACATTTGGAAAAAGCTCCAGAAGTTAGTGTTGACGCCTGAAGGAGTTACTCTAGAAGAGATGGTCACTAGTGCTAATGCCAACTTTTACACTAAGGACAAGGAAGGGGAGGCCCAGGCTCAGGAGGAGAGAAAGAATATCTGCCATACACTGCTACTGGCCACCATTGCTAACCGATGCCCACTGAATGTCTTCCAGGTTTCCCAGACCCCTGAACAAGGCACCAAGTGCTATGTGTGCTGGTGGCCAGGTCACTGAACTAGGAATTTCCCTAACCAGAATAGGCCTCCCAAGAGCCATGCCACCACTGCAAACAAACTGGTCACTGGGCAGCGCTCTGTTCTATGACAAATAACAAGGATGGGAGCCGCCCACAGGCTAGTGTGCAGTGGATAACTGAATACTGAAGCTGCCCAGCCTGGACAGCCAAGCAGCAGGGGATAGTTGTTACTGGTCTGCAGGCTCAGGTAAGCATCAATGTGGCAGGTAGGTCGGGAAATTTCATCCTAGGTACTGGGGTCACCTATTTCTGTCCTTATTCCTTTTCCCAGACCCTGGCACCCTCCACCTGCACCATCCTGGGACTGTTAGGAAAACCTGTAGTCAAACACTTTACAGAACCCCTTAGGTGCCTATAGGACAACTTCTCTTTCTGTCATAGTTTCCTAGTAGTCCCTGAATGTCCAGCTGCTCTCCTAGGCCAAGGTGTATTGTCTAAGCTACCCATGTACATAGTCATTGGACCTCATCCTCATCCCACTACAGCTTTCCAAATGTTCCTTACTGCAAAGGAGCAGCAGACTTCCCCACAGGAACAGTAGAAAGTTCCATAAACTGAAGTCTGGGACACAGGAGTCCCAGGCAGAGTAAGGATGCAACTACTGTAAAAATTTTCCTCAAAGAACCCACCCTGTTTCCCGACCAGCAGCGGTACCCTTTAAAACCTGGAGCCATCAAAAGATTATAACCCCTTATTAATAAATTCCTCCAGCATGGACTTATAGTCCCTGTTAACTCCCCCTATAACACCCCAGTATTACCAGTCAAAAATAACCAGCTGGTTCAAGACCTCAGGACAATAAATGAAGCAGTGATCCCACTGCACCCAGTAGTACCTAACCCCACTATATACTCAGGAGGAATTCCTAGCTCCACAGAGTGGTAAGTCCTTCTGGATTTAAAGGATGCCTTTTTCTGCATCTTGCTGTACCAACAGAGCCAGTTCCTTTTTGCTTTTGAGTGGAAATGAGAACAGGAGCAGTCACACCAACTGTCCTTGACCGTGTTGCCAATGGGCTTCTGAGCTATCCCCCATTTGTTTGGACAAGCCCTAAGCCAGGACCTAGAGCAGTGTTTCTCAACCTTCCTAATGCTGCAACCCTTTAATACAGTTCCTCATGTTGTGGTGACCCCCAACCAAAAAATTGTTGCTACTTCATAATTGTAATGTTGCTGCTGTTATGAATTGGGTGACCGCTGTGAAAGGGTCATTCGAGCCCCAAAGGGGTTATGACCCACAGGTTGAGAACCATTGCCCTAGAAGGAGGCATGGTCCTACATTATGTGGACAACCTCCTCATCTGCTCTGCCACTTGGGAACAGTCTATTGCTCACACTGTACACATTTTAAACTTCTTGGCAGAAAGAGTCTATAGAGTCTCTAGAGCCAAGGCCCAGCTAGTGCAACAGGAGGTAATATACCTGGGATTAGCTTTATTAAAAGGAAAGAAAGGACTATCCTTAGAACAAGTGAGGGCAATTGTGGAGCTGCCCAAGCCAGAATCACGGAGCCGGCTACGAGCATCTCTAGGCCCAAAGAGCAAAGCAATGTAGTAGGCTCTTAAGGCTCTTCTGCTCCAGGGTCCAGCACTAGGTTTCCCAGACTCTGCAAAGAAGTTTTCCTGTATGCTCTTGAGAGGAAGGGGCTAGCCCTGGGAGTGCTGATGCAGAAGTTTGGACCCCAGCCTCAGCCAGTGGCATAAAGATCTAACTAGATCTCACCTCAGCTGGCTGGTCACCTTGTCTATGAGCAATAGCTGCCATAGCCCTCTTATTCCAAGAAGCAGTGAAGATCAAAATAGGAGGAACTTTAGAGGGCCTGACTAATCATAAGACCTCTGAAGTGCTACAAGCTAAAGGCTATCACTGGCTTTCTGATAGCCACCTATTAAATCTTTCTTATAGAGAACCCTTTCACTGTCCAGACTTGAAGCATCCTCAATCCAGCTACATTATTCCCTGACCCTGGGGAAGACTCCGACCCCCTCTATACCTCCTTTGAGCTACTGTCTAATACTAACTTGCCTCAACCAGACCTTAAAGACCAACCACTGGCTGTAGTAAACTGTGTCTGGTAGCAGCTTTATGACTGATAGAGTGTGCAGGGCTGGTTATGCCATTGTTTCCATCCACCAAGTCATTGAAGCTAATCCCCTGTCCCGGGAAATTCAGCCTAGTTGACTGAACTCATAGCCTTGTCACAGGACCTTGAGCTAGCAGAGGGAAAACATTAATACTCTTTATTGACACCAAATATGAGTTTTGGGTTCTCCACCCCACTCTCCACTCTCCACTCTTCAATCTGGCAGGAAAGAGGATTTCTAACCACCCAGGGAAACCTCACTAAGTATGAGGGCCAAATCAAGACACTGTTTGAAGCTGTCCAAAAACCGACTGAAGTAGCAGTGGTGCCCTCACCAGAAGGGTGACTCAGAAGTCACAGTGGGCAGTCAAACATCTGAGAGGGCTGCCTGACAGGCAGCCCTAGACACTAGCCCCTTAGCCTCCATAAATGCCCTAATTCCCCCAAACCAGCTTCTTCTTCCAGATTATACTCCAGAAGTAGAACAAGTGAAGGCTCAAGAATTCTGCTTTCCACCTGATGGATGGGGGGGGGGGGGACAAGATCCGTTTATCACAAAGGTTAAAGTGGAAAGTCGTGAAAGTTTTCCATGATGCCACTCATTTCAGCCATAAATCCTGCTTGACCCTGCTCAGTTAACAGTTCTGTGGGGTCAACTTAACCTCAACTATCAGGTCTGTAACCTCCCACTGACTCTCCTGCCATACCAGCAGTCCCCAAAGGGTGCTTAGAAATCACCTTGCTCAACTTGCCCAGCACAAGGGAGCCTACCCTGGGGAAAACTGACAGACAGATTTGACCCAGATTCCAGCTGTCAAAGGATTTAAGTAGCTTCTAGTGTTCATAGACACCTTTACTGGGCAAACTGAAGCATATCCCACCCACACTGAAAGGCTAACAAAGTGGCTAAAAGATTATTTCAGGAAGTACTTCCTCAATTTGGGCTTCCCAAAGCACTGCAGCGTGATAAAGGGCCTACTTTCATCTCCCAAATCACTCAGGCAGTCTCTCAACACTTAGGAATAACCTATCGGCTCCATTGTGCCTGAAGGCTGCAGTCTTCAGCACAGGGAGAGAGAATTAATCAACACCTGAAATTAACCCTCAGAAAATTGACACAAGAAACTCAGATGAACTGAAAAGATGCACTGCCAATACCTGTGTTACATATCAGGATTGCCCCACAGCAACCTACGTATTTAAGCCCCTATGAAGTTTTACATGGGCAACCTTTTCTTTTTTTTGTTTTCTCCACTTTTTTTTTTTTTTCTGTTTCTCTGAGTTTTATTATTTTGGGTTTTTTTTTGTTTTTTTTTAATTAATCAATTTATTGGGGCTCATACAATTTATCAAAATACATAGATCAATTGTGTAAAGCACATCTATACATTTGTTGCCCTCATCATTCCCAAAATTCTCTTGCCTCCTGGGTTCCCAAAATTCTCTTGCCTCCTGGGTTCCCGGAATCCGCTCATCTTCCTTCCCCCCCACCTTCCCTTCCCCCTCCCCTTTCCCCCATGCCCCCCTAATAATTTATAAATTATTC
>NW_022111367.1:765859-779615 GCF_000313985.2 Echinops telfairi
GTTTGCCTACAAGCCTTTAAGACCCCAGACGCTATATCTTTTGATAGCCGGGCACCATCAACTTTCTTCACCACATTTTCCCATGCACACATCTGTCTTCAGCGATCATGTCGGGAAGGTAGATATAAAATGACCGTTTAGTTGGGCAAGGTGTTCTTGTATTAGGGGAGTGCGCATGAGGAGGATGGGCAACCTTTTCTTGTAACAGAGCCAGCTATTGACTCTGAGGTAGTCTTAATACAACAATATGCCACAAGAGTGGCCCAATGTTGGGAGGCATTCTATCAGTATGGGTTCACCCAGGCCCAAGGGGAAGAAAAGCTACCACCCTCATGCCTGCTAAGAGACCTAGTTCTTATAAAAACCTGGAAGGATGGTCCCGTAATTCCCAGCTTCAGCCAGTCTGGAAGGATCCTTTGTCAGTAATTCTCTTTACCCCCATTGCCATTAAGGTTTCACGCAAAGTGCTTGGATCCACCATTCCTTGGTGAAACCATGGAAACCATTGCACCCAGACCCCTCCAAAGTGAAGGGCACAGAGAAGTACTCCTGTGAGCCATAGGATGGTCTTGGGATGGTGTTTCACTGCAACCCCAGAACAGATAAGTGCTTCACAGAAAACCCTACCTCAGACCCACCACAGCCTTTAAGCTAGTAAATGCTTTCACAAAATTTCTGCGTTTAAAATAAAATGGCACCAATGCCTGTCAGTCTTAAGCATTCTTTTCTTAACTTCCCATGACACTAACCCCCACTTCCAAGGGCACTGATATCACACAGCTTTGCCCCTGCCTTACCTGAACTGTTCATCTGTTTTGTTTCTCCCAGAAGTTCTCAGGTTACCAATGTCTCTGAGGCAAGTGTGCTAACTCCAGGAGCACCAGCTCCTGGATCACCCTAACCTCATCCATTGTGGGCCGTGAGTGGACAACCCCTTCCAACAGAGTAGGAAGGGTGTGCACCTAAAGCCCCACGTCGTGCCCCTTTTTGCCAGCAGGAAACAGCTAGAGATGTCGCTCAGGACACCAAAGATTTGGGTCCATACTCCTTCAGGGGGGAAATGACAGGTAGCAGAACAAAAACAGGGGAGTTTTCCCCCTACTTGCCTGAAAGCCCTCTAAGGAGATTTGAAGAGAATCAGGCAAGCCCTTAGCCAGCCATAAAGACTAACTGGCCATGCTCCAAATTAAGACCCCTGAACCAGGTGGGCAGTACACCTGGGCAGCTCAAACTAGGTTAAGGTGGGCTTAATTCAGTCAGTGGGATCAACCTATACCTTCTACCACACATCCCAGCCAGAGGCCTCAAATAACCTTGACCATGAGACTGCTGGCCTCCCTTTTCTTCACCCTTCAGCTCCTGTCCTGTGCCCAGTCGGCCGTGCTGTGGTCTCTCTAGCCTCGACTACCACGTGTGGGTGTGCGGTTCCCCAAGTTTGCCAGTGTTCAGTGACTGTAAAACCTGAAACTTCTTTTGTCCTTTATAAAAACCCACTTGGATCGCAAACCAGGCTTTGGTGTAAATTCTTTCTCATGCGAAGCCAAGAACCGAGGTATTTCCCACCTGAAAAACCTAACAGAATCATATAAAAATAAGATCAATTTTCTGTAAAATATGTGGCTGTGCCCTTCCCCTGATTTTTGTGTTTTCCTTATTTTTTCTTCTAAACTTTATTTTTGTTGTTGCTGAAAATACACAGAGCAAAACACTCTCCAACTCATCAACCCAAGGAATTGACTATATTGAGTTGTACAATAATTCTGGCCTCCTTTTCTGAGTAACTGCTCCCCTACCAACATAAAATTGCTGACCCCAGCGTTTCCCATCTAGGTTCTGTCCTATTCAGTTGCTGCTATCAACTTGATACCACATAGACAGCTTCCAAAAGAGCATACTGCTCAACCAGAGCTTTTCTACTAGTTAAGGCAAACCAAGATGGGTTCCAAAATGACCTCAGGGGATATTCTGGTTTAGGATTTAAAGATTATCTCGGAGCAATCATTTCAAGGTTTCATCCAGAATTAACCTTTGTAACGCCATGAGAATTCGAAATTCTATTCTGCATTGTACTTCATGGATTAGGATTCCTCTACAAAATGTTTCATCAGAATGTTTACCAATGGCAGCTGGGCCCTAGGCATTCTTCCAGTCCCATGGCAAGGGAGGCAGCTGCCAATGGAAGCAATAAGCCATAGTCTCCACATTCTCCTTCCATTACTTATTTCTCCTCCTCTTCCATTGCTCTAGATGAACAGGGACCAGTTGCTGTGCTACAAATGGTCACTTATAATCTTAAAGACCCTAGGCATTATACAGTGATGTAGGAGATAGAACACTAAACATATTATTAGGTCTATAAACACATATGTCCCATGAAACCATGACCTTAAATCTGCATACCAAGGAATCAAATCTCATGAAGTATTTAGCTGCTACTCTAAAAAATCACCATGCATATATTTATCACACATTTCATTCCAGTTCGACTTGCTACGGGTATTAATTTAATCACAAAAATCAGTTGTGCAATCCTAGCCTTAATTAACATGATTCCTATTATTGTTAGCCCTTTTGCTCTTGGTAAGCACTAATAAACGGTGCTCTCAAGTGTGGCAAGCAAACCAGAAGGTGCCTAACTATCAGGAAAAAAAACAACAGCATCTGTGGTCTTAAAGGCTTCTCTTTAAACAAGCAGCCGTCTAAGTGAGATGTCAACTAAGTTCACATGACAAAGGATACAAGACTGTGTGGTCCAAGTATTGTAAATTTTCAAAATCCACATCCAAAGGAGGGAGTGGTATTAGGACTTAAATCATGAACACCTGGTTTGCAGAAGGATATGAATGACAGTGGAACCCAAAATCCAATTACAAGGTCCACACGTGCAGGGAGCCTCAGGTGAATACCTTCTTGCCATAGTTGAGGGATGTGAGCTGCTTTCTTATTAGACAGAGACCACTGGAAAGTCAACTATGGCAAGTGTAGCTGGGTTAGAATGTTTTATCATTTAACCTCCCTTTTGACCCATTTTAATGTTGTTTCAGTTTAAAGAAAAGTGAAAAGAGTGAAGAAGATATAGATGTAGATTAAGCCTCAGAGAATCCCCTGGGACCACAGATCAGAAATGTGAATAATCTTGGTATATGCAGAGAGAGTATATTTTATTTTTATTTTATTTTATTTTAGATCATTTTATTGGGGACTCTTACAACTCTTGCTACAATCCATGCATCAGTTGTATCTTGCATATTAGTACATATAGTCCATCATTCTTTTCTAGACATTTACTTTCCATTGAGCCCTTGGATTCTCTTTTCATCCCCTTCCCTCCTCCCTGCTCCCCACCGACCCTTGTGACCCCTTGATAGATTACAGATTGTTAATTATTTTCAAATCTCACACCGACCACTGTCTCCCTTCCCCTCTGGTTTCTGTTGTTCTTACCCCTGGCTGAGGTGTGTGTGGTTATGTGCCACTCATTGCAATCGGTATCCCCTCCCTCACCATCTCTCCCCACTTTCCCCCTACCCTTTTGGTATCTTTGTTCCCATTCTTGTTCCTGTGTTCCATTTGTTGTGAGTTTTAACTCTTGCCTATACCTATGTGCATGCGCCCATCTAGTCCAGAGTGGGAAGCAGCATTGGAGTCATAATAGTGGGGGCTAAGGAGGCCTCAAGGGATCAAACATATATTGCATGAACCATTAATGCTGTACTGCAACCTGATTGACTCATCCCCTCCCTGCGACCCCTCTGTGGGGGGATGTTCCATTGTCCACAGATGGGCTTTGGGTCTCCACTCTGACACCTCTCCATTCTCACCAATGCATTTTTGTTTGTTTACTGTTTGTTGTGACTCTTCTGATGCTCGTTGCCCAGTATCAATGACACCTCACGATTGCACCAGCTGGTGTGCTTCTTCCATGTGGGCTTGTTGCTTCACTGTTGGATAGCCACTTGTTTAACTTCAAGCCTTTAAGATGCCAGACACTATATCTTTTAATAACCGGGCACCATCTTCTGTCTTCACCTCATCTACTTATGCACCCATTTTGTCTTCAACAATCATGTGGGGGATGGGGAGGTGGGGAGCATCACAGAATACCAATTTGTTACAATAAAGTAGTTCTTGTATCGAGGGAACATATAAGCCGAGGCCCAAGGCCCATCTGCAACCTCAGTGTATTGCCTTATAACTATTGGTACATAGTCCAATACCTCTTTTGTTATAAATTAATGTATTTACATAAGAGCACACCTCTGTTAATATCCCTATATATGCCTTTGCTTCCTAGAGCTTACCTCTTTCCTTTTGCCTCCTCCTAGAGAGAACTCAGAGAATCTCTACCCTCTCATAGATGTTGGTTTCGATTCCCTAGTTGTTCTGCTGTCCATGATGCTGTCGGCTCACAACACCCTTCTCCCCAGTTCCTTCTTCCCCCTAGACCTTCCAGACCCATTGGCCCATTGCCTTCTCCCAGAGCTTTCCTCCTATATCCGAACCATGTAGGTAGACAAACCAGCAATATCCTAGTCCAAACAATAAGAAAACATATGGTTGAAAAAAGAAAAGAAGTGAGAAAAAGACAAGAAAAAAGGAAAAGGAAAAAGACCCTACATAGGTCCAGGTCTGTTCACTGGCCTCAAGGAGTCCCTACCCCACTGGTCCTCGGGGAGATTCGGGGTCTGCAACTCCTAGCCCGAAGTCCATTCTTGGGTCTCCTCAGGGGCTCTGTGTATTTTCTTCTATTCCTGCTGTGCTGATTATATTTACCTCAGGGGACTCATGTTATACTTGCTCTTTTGAGATTGGCTTACCTTGCTTAACATAATTCCTTCCAACTCTTCCCATGTTTCATGTGATGGACCATGCTTTTTAGTGCTGCATAGTACTCCATTGTGTGTATGTGCTAGAGTTTACTAATCTGCTCATCTATCGATGGAAATTTAGGCTTTGTCCAACTCTTTGTGATTGTGAATTGCACTGCAATAAACATTGGAGCACAGATTACTGGTTGTGTTTTATTTCTTACCTCCTCTGAGTATATGCCCAGTAGAGGGAGGGCTGGGTCATAAAGTAGATCAATTTCCATTTTCTTTAAGTATCTCCAGATGACTATCCACAGTGGCTGTACATATCTACACAACCACCAGCAGTGGAGGAGAGTTCCTATTTCACATCCCCTCCAACATTTGTTGCTCTCTGATTTTCTTATTTGGGCTAACATCAGGGATATTAGATGGTATCTCATGGTTGTTTTAATTTGCATTTCTATTATGACTAATAACCGGAAACACTTTCTCATGTGTTTTTTGGCCATACAGGTCTCCTCCCTGGTGAAATTTCTTTTCAGTTCTTTTGCCCACGTCCTTAGGGAGTGAGCAGTTTTCCTCTTTTTACACGCCATGAGGGTGTTGTAGATTTTAGTAATAAGCCCTTTGTCTGATGTGTCATTACTAAAAATCTTCTCCCAGTCTGTGGGTTGCCTTGTTACCCTCTTGGTGAAGTCTTTTGTGGCGCACAGGTGTTTTATTCTTATTAAATCCCATTTGTCAATTTCCAGTTCACCTGTGTTTGTGTACCCTTCCCTATAGCAGTGAGCCTATATATTCCCTGGGCCAATGATCTTAGACTAGTCCTGGTTCCTTCCTTGATGGTCCTGAGGGTTTGGGGTTTTAGTTCTAGGTCTGTGATCCACTTTGAGTTTTTTCTTGTGCATAGGGTGAAGTAAATATCTTGTTTCATTTTTCTACAGGTGGATATCCATTGTTTCCAGCACCACTTGTCAAAGAGGGCATACGATTCCCACTTAATGCTTTTGGGGCCCGTATGAATGATCAGTTGTCTATATGCTGATGATTTTACTTCTGGGGTTTCTATTCTTTTCCACTGGTCTGAGTATCTGTCATTATGCCAGTACCATGCTGTTTTGACCACTGTGGCTGTGTAGTAGGTGTTAAAATCAGGTAAAGCAAGTCCTCTGACTTTGTCCTTCTTGAGAATTCTTTGCTAATTCTGGACTACTTCCCTCTCCATATGAAATAGGTGGTCATTTTTCCAATTTTTTGAAGAAAGTTGTTGGTTTTTGAATTGTTATAGCATTAAACTTATAAAGTGCTTTGGGTAAGATTGACATCTTTACTATATTGAGTCTTCCAATCCATGAGCATGGGATGTTCTTCCATCTATGTAGGTCACTTTTGATTTCCTATAGTAGGATCTTGTAGTTTTCCTTATATTAGGCCTTCAGGGTTTTTTGTTAAATACATTCCTAGGTATTCCAATTTGTTCTTGGCGATTGTGAAGGTTACTGCTTTCTTGATCTCCTCTTCCATGGTCCTGTCCAATCTATATAGCAAACCTATCGACTTGTGTTTGTTGATCTTATATCCTGCCACTCCTCCATTTTCCTCTATCTCTGTAAGTATTCCTGTTGTGGAGCTTTTTGGGGTTTTCAATGCACAGGATCATGACATCTGCAAATAGTGATAGTTTGACTTCCTGCTCTCCTATTTGAATACCTTGAATGTCCTTCTGCTGTCTTATTTGTTAGCTAGGACCTCCAGTACAATATTTAATAGAAGTGGGGACAAGGGGCATCCTTGTCTGGTACCCTTTTACAGTGGGATTTTTTTGGTCTTTTCTCCATTGACTATGATGTTGGCTGTTGGCTTTTCATAGATAGCTTGTATTAGCTTGAGGAATTTTCCTTCCAGTACTATCTTCATGAGTGTCTTAATTATGAATGGGTGTTGGATATTGTCAAATGCTTTTTCTGTATCTATCGATATTATCATGTGTTTCTTATACTTTTTCTTATCAATGTGGTTTATGATATTGATGAATTTTCGGATGTTAAACCATCCCTGCATCCCTGGGATGAATCCTACCTGGTCATGGTGAATGACATATTTTACATACTTTTGTATTCTTTTGGCCAATATTTTGTTAAGAATTTTTGCATCTATGTTCATTAGAGATATCAGCCTGTAGTTCTCTATACCTGTGGGGTCTTTGCCCTATGTGGGTATCAAAGTTATACAGGCTTTATAGAATGAGTTTGTGAGTTTGCCATCCTTTTCTATGCTCTGGAATACTTGTGGAAGATCAGTGTGTCAACTGTTCCCTGAATGCTTGATAGAATTCCCCTGTGAAGCCATCTGGTCAGGAGGCTTTTTTGTTGGTAGTTCCTTAATAACCCTATTTCTTCTTTCACTATGGGTTTGTTGAGGTTCTTAACCTCAGCCTGAGATAATCTAGGGAAGGGCTGTTTTTCCAAGTATTTATCCATGTCTTTCATGCTTCTGAGTTCATTAGAATACAGTCTTTCATAGTACTTTGTGTTTATCCTTTTAATCTCATTGGGGTGTGTGATTTCCCCTGTTTCATCCATCATCCTGGCTATTGATGTTTGCTCGTTCCTTTCCTTTTTAGGTTCACAGCAGTCTATCAATTCTGTTAATCCTTTCACAGGACCAGCTTTTTACTGCATTCATTTTTTGCATTGCTCTCTTATCTTCCCACTGTTTTAACTCTGCCCTGATTTTTTTTTTTAACATTTTATTAGGGGCTCATACAACTGTTATCCCAATCCATACACACATCAATTGTGTAAAGCGCATTTGTACATCGTTTCTCAAAACATTTTCTCTCCATTTAAACCCCCGACATTAGGTCCTCATTTTTCCCCTCCCTCCCCGCTCCCACCACCCGCATGAGCCCTTGATAGTTTATAAATGGGTATTTTGTCATATCTTTCCCTGTCCGACGTCTCCCTTCATCCACTTTTCGGTTGTCTGTCCCCCAGGGAGGAGGTCACACACAGTTCCATGTAATCGGTTCCCTCTTTCCTACCCATTCTCCCTTTACCCTCCCTGTTTTGCCACTCACACCACTGGTCCTATAGGGCTCATCCGTCCTGGATTCCCTGTATTTTCAGTTCCTATCTGTACCAGTGTACATCCTCTGGTCTAGCCAGTCTTGCAAGATAGAATTCGAGTCATGGTAGTGGGAGCGGGGAGGAAACCTTTAGGAACTAGAGGAAGATTGTATTTCTCATTATTGTTACATCACACCCTGACTGGCTCCTCTCCTCCCCGAGACCCCTCTGCAAGGGGATCTCCTCTGCCCTGATTTTTATTGTTTCTTTTCTTTTGCTATTGGAGGAGTTGTTCTGTTCACTCTGTTCTAGTTTTTGGAGGTTGTGTGATAACATATAAGTCATAAGCCTATCTTCTTTTTTCATATATGCATTTATTGATATCAAGCTACCTCTGATGACTACCTTCACAGTATCCCATAAGTTTTGATACATTGCTTTCTCTTTCTCATTAGTTTCTAGAAACTTCCTAACTTCCTCTCTAATCTGGGCCTGTACGCATTCATGTCACAGAAGATTGTTTTTCATACTCCAATAGTTTGCCCTTGCTTTTGTAGTCATCCTTTTATTAATCTCCAGATTTATGGCATGCTGATCCTAAAAAGACATCTGAATAATCTCTATGTGTTTGAATTTACTCAGGCTTGACTTGTGTCCCAGCATGTGGTCTATTCTCAAAAATAAGCCAGGTGGGCATGAGAAAAATGTGAATTCTTTTGCATTTGGATAGAAAACTACACAATTGTCTATCAGGCCCAGTTGCCTACTTGTATTGTTTAGCTCTATAGCCTCTTTGTTGACCTTCTTTCCCAATTATCTACCTTTCTCTGATAGCAGAGTATCAAAGTCATGTACTATGATTGTTGAATCTGTGATTTCTTTTTTCAGCTTTTTAATTGATGAAATTCACTGATCCATTGTTGGGCGAGTAAATATTCAATATGCTGTTTCCTGGTTTAATGATCCTTTGAGCCTTATATTGTGCCCCTCGTCTCTTTTTATGGTTTGAACCTTGAGGTCTATTTCATCAGAGATTAGGATTGCCACTCTTGCTGTTTTTATGCTGCCATTTGCCCGGTATACTTTTTGCCAGCCTTTTATTCTTAGTTTATTTTGTTTTTGTGTGAGGAGCTTCTTGTCCTATTTTCCCTCTGAGGCCCTGTTGTCCTGGTAATTGTTGTCGGCATGTTGGCTTCTGGGTGGAGTTGGGCTATATGGTGGTCTCCTGCTTATGCGTGGTGGAGGTTGATCCTCTGGCCATAGTGAGTGGGCCAGTATCTTCCACAGGGTTGGATGTCTTGCAGCATATTCTTTGAGTCTTTCCTTGTCCTGGATGACCCTTATCACCTCATCTATCTTAATGGATAATTTGGCAGGGTAAAGGATTCTTGGGCAGGAGGTTTGTTTTTTTTTTTCTTTCAGCTTTTGGAAGATGTTGATCCACTCTCTCCTCCTGTTCATGGTGTCTACTGATAGGTCTGAGCATATTCTTACCTGAACTCCAAGCTGCTCTTAAATTTTTCTCTTTTTCCTAAAAGTTGGATATTTTTTACTATTATATGTCTTCGTGAGTTCTTTTGTGGGTTTAGTTTAGTTGGTGTCCTCTTTGCCTCCTTGTATGAGTGCCTGACTCTCACTCATTAAGGTGAGAAAGTTTTCTTCCAGACATTTCCTTCGCTATCTTGCCTGTTGACTAGTGTGGTGTGTCCTGCTCTGCTAGAGCAATTATTCAAATATTATTCCTCTTCATAGCATCTGTCATTGATCTCAGGTTATGTTCTGCTTCTTTAATTTTCCTATCTGACTGTCTTTCTCGCTTGCTGAGGTCTGTCTTCAAGATCACTGATATGGTTCTCTGCCTCCTCAAGTATAAATCATAAATTCTGTAACCTGTGTGTGGCTTCTGCTACCTCATCCGTTGGCATCTGTATTTCCCTTTGGTGTGTGGACTTTATCCCTCTATTGTGGACTTCATACCCTCTGTTGTGGACTTCATCTCCTCTATCATTCCATCCTTATTCTGTGTTACTTCCCTCAATTCCTGTATTACTCCAAGCAAACTTCTGAAGATTTCTTTATGTGCAGATCTGTGTCTGATTCTTCTATGAGGATCATTGACTCAACTCTGCTACTGTGTTTTGTCTCTCTGGTTTTTTTGTTGAAAGTGATGTGGTCTGTTGATGCTTCCTCGACCCTTTGGTAGGCCCAATATTTCTGGTAGACCAGGGTGTCCTTAGGTCTTTCTCTGTGTTAATGCTAAGGATACTTTCAGAGGAATTCCTGTGACCTATTATAGAGGTGGGTCAGATGGCCATGTAGGCAGAGTTCCTCAGTGGTTCAGTAGCCAACACTGGTGAGGAATTTCAGTGACTAGAATGGGGACGGGAGTCTATATGTATGTCCCTGGACTGCTTTGACATGATTTTTCAGGCCACGCTTAGCAGCCCTTTTTCTAGTTTAATTAAATGTTTTAATTTTAATTTTTAAAGATGCCTAATAGAAGATAAAGATGGGGGAGGCCTCACTGCCACAGAAGGTGGTGCTGATCGAGGGCTCTGGAGCCAGGCTATGTGTGGAGACTGTATGCTCTTCATAACAAGGATGCAATCCCCTCTGCTCCCTGCTGTCCTGGAGTGCTTAGCCGGTAGGCAGGAGTGGTGTCAGTGGGAAATACACAACAATGGTACAAGCACCCCACTCTGGTAGGAGTGGACTGGAGCAGCAAGGTGGGGGCACTCAGGGCCGCTGGTGCTGGGAGCATGCTACAGGATGCTGCAGTGATATGGGACCACCTGAGAGTGGACAGAAGCATCATAGGCTCAGACGGCAGGTGTGATGCCAGCCAGAGTGACATGAGTGGCCAGGGCTGTTTGGCTCAGAGAGTGCACTGCAGTGCAAGCCGCACACACCCAGGCAGGGAGCGGGAGCAGTGCTGGTAAGAGCAGTGGGAATGCACAGGTGATGTGTAAGCGGGTGGGCAGGTGGGGGCGCTGGTGGAGGGGTCCCAGTCAACAATGGGGTGGGTTTACCCCAGTTGCAAGTCACCTAACCTGCTACAGGTAGACTGGAGGCCAGTTTCCAGGGCCCTGGGTGAATGGATGGAGAAGCCCAAACCTGGCAACGAATTGCTGCCATGTGGGGAGAGGGGAACCACAGGAGAACGAAGCTGCTCTCCAGGTGGAACATTGAGAGTGGGCAGCTGCTGCAGGGGTTCTGCCACAGTTGTGTGTGCCTAGGCATGGCAGCCAAGCAACTCCTGGTGTGGAGACCAGGCCTAGGGGTGGGGTGGGTCCATCATTGACCGTAACAGTGGCTGTGGTGGTGGCAGCATGCTGGGACAGTTCAGCCTGATTAGCTGAGAGTCCCAAGGATCAGATCCCAAATTTGATGCGTGGGGAGGGAAGTGATGTTGTCCCAGAGGGTCCTCTCACTCACCAGAATCTTTCCACTAGGCCGCCTAGACACCAGACCTGCTGTGCATGAAAGGGCTCTCAGTATGTACCTCTGACATGCACGCCATCTTGACCAGTCTCTCACAGAGTACATTTTAAAGTGGATTGTTGGAGATGCAGTTAGGTTAAAATTTAACTTGAAATGATAATTTGATGTTCTGTTTTTACTCATTTTAAGTTTGTTCTTGCAATATTTTCTAATTTATTTTCTATTGAGATTTCACTCTGTTTTACTTTGTTTCCATTGTGTATTTTTAAAAGTGTTTTCCAGTATATGAAATTCAAGATTGGTAAATCCATAGATGCAGTACCTGGATTAATGGTTTCTCTGGAATACAGCAGGGCAAGTTGGGAACAAATGGAGAGCTAATAACAATGAGAACAAGAGAAAATAAACTATTCTAAAATAAATTGTGGTGATTATTGCATAACTCTGCTTCATATGATAGAACTATTAATACAATAGAAATATTGAATGATGCAGATAGCATCAACAGAATATAAAGAAAATACAGATTCACTGTATCAAAAAGAATGAGTCAATATTCCATCATTTCAGAAGGTAGCATATAACAAGAACAAATGGTACCGAAGGAAGAATTTCAAGCTGTATTAAAATATTAAGCAAAAACAAGGCTGTAGGAATTGATGGACTATCAATTGAAATGTTTCAAGAAGATGATGAATCACAAGAATCACTCACTTGTCTATGCAAGAAAATGTAGAAAACAGTTACTTGGCCAACTAACTGGAAAAAATCCATATTTGTGCCCATTCCAAAAAAAGGTAACCCAAGAGAATCCTCAAATTACAGAACTATGATACCATTGATATTGCATGCAAGTAAAATTTTTCTGAAGATCATCCAACAAAGGTTGCAGCACAATGTTGACAGGGAACTGCCAGAGGTTCAGTCCTGATTCAGAAGAGGACATGGAACAAAGAATATTATTGCTGATGTCAGATAGGCCTTAGAGAAAAACAGAATATCATAAAGATATTTACTTGTGTTTTATTGAATATGTAAAGGCATCTGACTATGTGTACCATAATAAACTATGGATAACTTTGAGAAGAATGGGAATTCCAGAACATTTCCTTATGCTCATGAGGAACTTGCACATGAATCTGGAGGAAGTTGTGCAAATAGAACAAAGGAATAGGGCAGAGTTTAAAATCAGGAAAGATGTGTGTCAGGGTTGTATTTATTCAATCTGTATTCTGAGAAAATCATCAGAGAAACTGGATAGATGAAGAATGTGGCATTAAGATTGGAGGAAGGCTTATTAACAACCTGTGATATGCAGATGACACAACCTTGCTTGCTGAAAGTTGTGAGGACTTGAAACCCTTGCTGATGAAGATCAAGGATTTAAACTTTCTCTGTTCATTACAGCTCAATGAAAAGAAGATCAAAACCCTCACAACTGGACTGATTGGTAACATAATGATGAATGGAAAAGTAGTTGAAGTTGCCAAGGATTTTGTCTTGCTTGGGTCCATAATCAATGCTCATGAAGCAGCACTCCTGAGATCAAATGATATATTGTATTAGGCATATTTGTTGCGCAAGAACTCTTCAGAGTATTGAAGAGCAAGCATGTTACTTTGAGGAGTAAGATGTGCCTGGCACAAACCATGGTATTTTCAGTGGCCTCATATGCATGTGAAATTTGGGCATAAAATTAAAAAAAATGAAGAAAAATTGATGCATTTGAATTGTGGTGCTGGAGAAGAATATCGAAAGTACCATGGACTGCTAAAAGGAAGAAGTAAAGCCAAAGTGCTCCTTATAATCAAAGATGACAAGACTTGTCTTCCATACTTTGGACATATTGTCAGGAGAAGCCCATCCCTGGAGAAGGACATCATGCTTAGTAAATTGGAGCGTCAGTGACAAAGAAGAAGGTCATCAATGAGATGGATTGACTGTAGGTGTAACAATGGGCTCAGGCATAGGAACAATGGTGAGGATAGTGCAGGACTGACAGTGCATCATTCTGTTTTGCATAGGGTCTCTGTGGGTCAAAATTAACTTGCTAGCACCTAACAACAACATTGAATTGTGTGATATGTGAATTATATGCCAATAAATCTGTTGTAAATAATTAAATTTTGACCTTAAATTTGCCTTTTAAAAATATAAATTAGGTCATATCATACTTCTCTATTTGTCCATTAGTTTCACTCAGCATAATGATTAAGAATATGGTTGCACAGCTTATTATTTTGAATGTTTTTTTAGTGTATAAAACCTTATTTTTCAAATTTTTTTGAAAAAGACTTAAGACCACCTCAGTATAGGCAGCTTCAGGAGAAGGATATATCTGAACAGAGCACACAGGAGCAGATGACGGGGGAGGAGGAGAGACTGGAGCACATCCTGGCCCACCAGGCCTTGAGGATGATGACCCCAAGTAGAGCA
>NW_022111367.1:781389-789373 GCF_000313985.2 Echinops telfairi
GGGAGGGAGGGGAAAATGAGGACCTAATGTCGGGGGGTTAAGTGGAGAGAAAATGTTTTGAGAATGATGTACAAATGTGCTTTACACAATTGATGGGTGTATGGATTGCGATAACAGTTGTATGAGCCCCTAATAAAATGTTTAAAAATTAAAAAAAAAAAACACCTTATTTTTCAAATTTTTTTGAAAAAGACTTAAGACCACCTCAGTACAGGCCATTCACACTTGTACTGAGCTGCATTTTTTATCACAGAACTCTGAAGTAACCTAAGATGTGAAGCTCTTGCTTCAAAATACAAATACATGGGGGCTTTGGCTCAACCTTTTAATATAAAAATGAACTGGTATACAAGAATGTGAAGTGTGACATTGACAATATATGAAGTTCTGTGATTGAAGTCCCATCGAATGCATTCAGAGGTGCCCATGTTCCTGCCCACACTTATTGTGGTGTGGAAACATAAACTGATGCAAACCAATGCTACCAAGAAGCACTAAAATATGTCTTCTTAATTTCACTAGTCACAGACCAATATCTATTCCAAATATTCATTAACAACATGTATAGTATCTTCTCAGGAGCAGCAAGGTACTTTTTACTCATGATGGACCAGCACATAGAAGACCATGTGGTAGTTACATAATTTCATGTCAACTTGATAAATAAGTGTTTGGGGTGGGGTGTAGTTTGTCAATCAGGTCACAGCCTGATGATGCCTTCTTTTGGGCATGGCCTTCTCATGAGTGTTCTAGGAATTTCCTCTCCTCCTTGGAGGCAGGCCACACACTCTCTGCTTCCTGTTGACAAGCCATGTGGATTCACAATGAGACCTGAGCAAGCCATGAAGAAGAGAGTGAGCCATAAAGAAGAGACCGGTCCAGCCCTGTGATAATTTCATTCCCATTGGATCCACAAGATTTTTCAAGGACTGACCTGTGATCTTCCTGCATTCTGCATCATTGCATGTGGTTGTATGAGTCTGAAGAGAGATTTATGACTAGTATCAGACTTATGGGCTAATATCAGACATGTGGACTTGATCTGGACTGGACTGTGATGTTTTCTTGATATACAATTATTCTTTGATATAAACCTTTCTTATATATGTATGAGTGTCTCTGAGTTTGTTTCTCTAGTCAACCTGGCCTAACATAGCTCAATAAAAATGGGATGTCGTGTTTAAATTTAGGATAATCGTTCATAAGGATCATCAAAATGCAATATAAGGAACAAATTTCCTTGCTTTTCCCATCACATCTTTTGTCTGTAGCCAATATTGCCTTTGTTTATAGAAGTCATAGTCATCAACTGCATTATTATCTCTTTGGGTCAAACAATCTATATGTCCATTTTGCTTTTCATGAATTTTCAAGACATGATGAATTATTGGAATCTCTCTTCCTTTTATCCTAAAAATAATTCCTCCCACTGTTAGGGATCTTCAACTCAAATTATAAGTAAAGAATATCTCTTCTATGAAATGCAGGTTCCATACTGCCACTGAGCACCACTGCAATTAAACTTTCACTTCCAGTTACTAATAAATTGTTAAATGAATTGACATAATAGTGGTTGCAACAATGGCACAGGAACAGACAACATTCCATTCTGTTATACATACAGCCGTCATGAGTCTGAGCTGTTTGGAAACTGATTGTGGTAGCAACTGCACATTCTAGGTGATGTGATGGAAATATGGAAAGGTATGGTATATGTATTAAATCCCAACTAATAAAAAAGTAAGATCCTTTCCTGAAATTTTATATCAGAAAGTTTATTCTTGTCATGTAAACTATTCCTAGTATTCTCCCCCTTAAAAATATTGGTGGTGTTAGTTGCTACTGAGTCGGCTCTGACTTGTGATGGCCTTTTGTATAACAGAGTGAAATGTTGCTGGGCACCGTGCCAGCTTCATAACTATTGGTATATGTGAATGCATTGTTGCACTCACTGTTAGGTCAATTCATTTACATTGGCCCTATTCTTTATCAAACGTTATATTTTAGAGAACAGACAAATCTTAGAAAAAAATACAAGCAGAATAGTGGAAAAGGAAAAAGGATAAAATAGGAGGGAGGAAGACAGCAAAGAGGAAGGAATGGCAAGAAGGAAGAATAGAATAATGTCTACACTCAGGCAAATCTTAAAAACATATAAAAATTCACTCAAATACAATCTTATTTCTGACAATGAAAACACAAAATCCATTTGCAAAGTCCAAGTGAATTAAAGCTCCTTTGAACTCCCTCAGACAATTGACTAATCATGTGAATAGTCTTACCTTCCAGCAGAGTGAATTGGAAAGTGAATTACTACAGATATAGTAAGGTTAAAATAACATAGTTAGTTTGCCCATTTGACTACTTTTTAATTTGTTCTAGTTTCTGTTTTCCTCTACATCCTCTGGATTGATATTTCCCTGTGTTTTATTTTGTTTCAGTTGTTGGTGGTGGGTTTTTGTTTTGTTTTGTTTTGTTTTGTTTTTTAATGTAAGTCTAGAGCAGCGGTTCTCAACCTGTGGGTCACTACCCCTTTGGGGGTTGAACAACCCTTTTACAGTGGTGGACAGATTTGTAACAGTAGCAAAATAACAGTGATGAAGTAGCAATGAAAATAACTTTATGGTTGGGCGTCACCGCAACATGAGGAACTGTATTAAAGGGTCTAAAGGGTCGTGGTATTAGAAAGGTTGAGAACCACTGATCCAGAGAGATAGTATGTAGATTAAACTTCCTTAGGTTTATAGCCGCAGAGGTTGGGTAATTGGGGGTAGGGGAAGGTAATAGGGAGCTAATACTAATGGGTAAAAGAAGAGGGGAAAGTCCTCACATTGACTGTGGGTATTACACAACTCTTTTTAATATAGTCAAATCATTGAATTGTGTTATAGGTGAATTCTATTCCAATAAAATTGTTTTTAAAAAACACCATGTTTCATATCAAATTAACTCCATAGGAAATGACATTTGATACAGTATCAAAAACAGATGGTGGGAGAAGAGAAGAAAATAAAACTTTTTGAAAACTGATAATGAAAATGCCACTGCTAGCATTCTGGATTTCTCAGATATATGTATTTCTATATCAGATTGCAGCCATCAGGCAGTTTATTATGCACATGCCATATAGCCTAACATACTTTCACAGGGTTTTTAAAGGAATAAGTGAGAAGTGTTTTGCATGTGTATTTGTGTGAATTTAAGAGAGGGGTTGGAAGGGAACAGCTGAGGTTATTCACACCTGTAAAGCACACAAGTCTAATCCTGGCTGCTTTGCCAGCCGTCACAAGGATCCATTTTCCTCTCAAATACAATTTCATTATGTCCTCTGTTTTGCTCTTAGTGCACATTAGTCTTCCATAAATCAATGAATCATAACTTGGAAATGTGTGTGAAATAAACAAGAATATGTCGCTGAGTTATTTCTGGTCTATATACATCCTATGATGGCTTGCATTTTAAAAGTCAAAATGTTAACTATGAGAGGTGTATACAAAATGGATGTAATCAGTTCTGTAAGAAAAAGGAATACATGTTGCAAATAGAAATGGACCTGATAGAACAATTAAGTAGAGGGAATGAATTCCTTGATATTCTCAAAAGGGCTCCCCTACCCCCACCCCAGAGGAAATTACATACACTCTTGGTTATTTGAATTGGCATAGAACTGTTCTTGCCAGCATTTAGTGCTGGGAAACAAATGGCGTTTGGTCTGTTATCAAGTGGTCCAATCTCTCATGGCAAATACACCTAAAACAAGCAAGAGTTTTCTAATAGCACTTTTCAAATCTCAATTAGCGAAAAAAGAAGAAGATTAAACAATTGAGGAGTTTTAGGGAAATTAGAAACCTAAATATAGTCATACATAATGCCCAGTCTAATAATTATCAATCCCAGATAATTTCACTTCCTTTCTTTGGCAATTACATATTGGGCACCTCAAATGTACCAAGGGGTAAGTATCCTAGGCACTCCATAGATAAAAGTGCACTACACTGATATAATTCATTTCTACATAAACCTTTAAAGGAAAAGACAGACCTTTGTAGGGAAAGACAGATAATTAGTGAATAATAATAGATATATTCTTCATAACAATTGGTTCTAAAAAAAGCTCAGAGTTAAGGACCCTCCTTATCTTATTTGAGCAAGAGAGAGTGTGATGGAAACCTGAAGAATTGAAATTTAGCTGAAATCAGAGGAAATAAAGGATGAAACATCATTGGTAAGACCCATCTAGCCATAACAAGTTTCGCTGTAAGGTTCTGAGAATGGAAAGAGGTTGGAACTTCTGAGGAACTGAGAAATCAGTGCAATTGGAATACCAAGAGTGAGGAAGGTAAAGAGAAGAAAAGACTAGGGAAAGACAGAGCTCAAAAGGGGAAAACCTTCTAGGATACATTGAGAGTTGTGGACTCTCTCCAAAGTATAATTGCAAGTCACTGGAAGCAGAGAAGGCAGCGGCTTGATCAGAGATTCTGTTAGAGAGATTTTAGTAGGAAGACAGGGAGAATGAGAACATGTACAGAGGAAATTGTAGTACTCTAAACATCTTGATTCAAAACAATGGCAGTGGCAAACAATGAAAGAGACTGTAATAAACTGAGAAAATCTATTAAGCTAATTATAGTTTCCATGCATGTGTGACATGAAGGAAGCTAAAATGGAAAAAAAAAATCATAGAATGGGGGTGAAGGAGGATCTCTACGAATATTTCACTGTGAATTGTAAAAAAGACTTCCTTTCTGCATCATCTATATACTTACACACTTAAATCTCTTACTCTTTTGTTTCTTCTCCAACACCATTTCATATAATGTGGCTAACTTTATGCTACAGCCCAGAGTTGATAGATTCTTTGGTCAGGTCTAGGTAGAGAATGGATATTCCTACCCTTAGCTAGGTGCACTAGTGGAAAAAGATTCGGGCTATTCCCTTTCTGGAAAGCAACAAGTAAGTAAGTAAGTGCATCCTTAGTTTTGTGTGAAATAATTCAATCCTGTTATATGGACATAATGTTCGCTTTCATAAATGTAAGTGTAGACAGAAGGGTTTATTGATTTTTAGGCAGCCAAAAGATGTGTGTTATTAGTTGCATTTGTCGCTTTTTCACTGCCCATGAATTTTCTTCTATAAATTTAGAGAGTATAACTTCTTATACAAAAAAAAAAATGAGGAGCTGGTACCAAGGGCTTAAGTAGAAAGCAAATGTATTGAGAATGATAAGGGCAACAAATGTACAAATGTGTTTGACACAATGGATGGATTATGATGAGTTGTCCAATCCCCCAATAAAAGTATTAAAAAAAAAAAAGAAAGACATAGTCCAATATAGAAGCAATTACGACAAATGTTCAGCTTTCAGATTTTCTGCCAGCAAGGGTATGGAAATAGTAGAAACCTTTCAAACATACCCACCCTATATTATGAGTTCAGAACTAAGGATAAAAAGAAAGAACAGCAGAAAACATATTCTGATAATGGTGGTATTAATCACATAAGTATCTACTTTTGGTTATTGCAAGCCTCAAGATCAGGTATCTGAACCCACTATACCTGCCTTATATACATGACTCGTATATGACTCATATCTACCCTATACAGTGAACCCTCGTTTATCGTGGTTAATCGGTTCTAGACCCTACCGTGAAAAATGAAATTCCGCGAAGTAGGATTCCTTATTTGTAAATCAAATATTTTCGTAGTTAGAGCATAGAGGACATGAAAAAACACCCTTTAGTCACCATTACACTCGTATTACCCAAAAGCAAAAATGCATCTGATAAGTAGCTCCGATACGTAGCGATGCAGACAGAAGCATGTACAATATGAGCCAATCAGTGGCAGTAATGACAGAGCATGCGCTGTTACGCAAAAACCGCGATAGAGTGAAGCCGCGGAAGTCGAAGCACGAAGTGGCGAGGGTTCACTGTATACAACAGAATAAAATATTGCCTGATCTTATACCATCCTTACAATATAACAATGGTTGTGAGGATGGAACATGACCAGGCAGTGTTATTCTTGTATTATTCAGTGTATTATGTTTGAGCCCATTGTTGCAGCCATTGTGTGGATCCATCTTGGTAAGGGTCTTCCCCTGTTGCTAAACCTCTATTTACCAGGAATGATGGCCTCCTACATGAAATGGCCCCTCCTGATAATATATCCAAAGTACTTGAAATGAATCTCGCCATTTTTATTATAGGGAGTATTCTAATGGTATTTCCCCCTAGACATATTTATTCATCCTTCTAGTAGGGCAGAGTATGGTTAATATTATTCACCAATAACATATTCAGATGGATCAATTCTTTGCAGTTTTCTTTCACGTGTATATGAGGCAATTTTAAGTATATTTACTTTGTAATACTTTAAAGATGTCTTCTGCAGCAAATTTACCCAGGGAAATACATCATTTGGTTTCTTGACTATTGCTTCCATTTATGTTGATTATGGATCAAAATAAAATGTAATCCTTGACCTCATGAACATTATCTGCATTTACATTGATGTTTCTTATTAGATTGTGAAGCTTTGTTTTCTTTATGTTCAGGTGAAAGCCATACTAAAGGGTGTTAGGTGTTTACATTCATTAGTAAAGTGCTTAAAATCTTCTTAACTTTCAGCAAGTAAGGTGTGTCATCTGCATATTGCAGTTGGTTAACGTGTCTTCCCTCATTCTGAGATATCATATTCTTCTTCAAATAGTCCATCTTCTTCAATTATATGCTCGGCATACAAAGTACATAAGTAAATAAAAGGAATAAACTCCTGACACACACACATTTCCTGATTTTAAACTAAAGTGTCCCCTTTTTCTGGTTCTGTATGAGCACAATTAAAACATTTTGGAATTCTCATTTTTCTTTATGATATCCATAATCTGTATGTCCACATAGTCGAATGCATTTGCATAGTCAAGAAAACATTTTTCTGGCATTCTCTGCCTTAAGCCACAACCCATCTGGCACCCCTCATTCCACATCCTTTTTAAAAATTCGCTAGAATTTCTACATCAATGCACTGCTGCAAATATATTTTACTTAAGTTCAGCAAATTTTACTTTCATTTCATATTAATATTTTCCAATAATATCTACTTTCTCTTGGATCATCTTTCTTTGGAATGGGCACAAATATGATTCCTTTTAACTTGGTTGAGCAGGGAGTTGTTTTCACAATGTATTGACATGGACAAGGGAGTGTTTCCCTTGCTGCATCCTTTTGGAAACATCTCAATTGGCTTTCTAAACATTCCTGGTGCCTATTTTCTCCTATGGCCTACAAATATTCCTCAATCCATCAGTTATTCACCACATGGAAATTCTTGAAATAGCTTTATATAACCAATTGGTTTGGGTACAATGACTGTGTGTATTCCTTCTACCTTATTTTGATACTCCCTGCATCATTCAACATCTTGTTCGTGTTGTTGTTGATAGGTCAGTTCTGACCCACAACAATTTTATGCAAAACAAAATGAAACTGCCTGGTCCTGCACAATCTTCACAATGGTTCCTATGCTTGAGCTCATTGTAACAGCCACAGTGTCAATACATCTTGATGGCCTTCCTCTTCTTGCCCATATGATCTTGCCCATAGAATCCTTTAGTATTGCAGCTAGAGACTTGATTTTTATTAGTTCTTTCAGCTTGCAAAAAGTTGAGAATATTCAGGTTTATGAACTTTAGATTTCTTCACATTTCATTATATAATACTCTGCCTTGGTAAATTACACTTTGAAATCTTCTGTCCGGTTCTTTTACTTCATCATTTTTCCCACATGCTTGCCTATTCTATGTTCAAAGGGAAGTTGCTGAATCTCTTCTGGCATCCATTTTGGTCTTTTATTTCCTTTTTTAAATTATTTTATTGAGGGCTCATACATTTCTTATCACAGTCCATACATACATCCACTGAGTCAAGCACCTATGTACACCCGTTGCCCTCATCAATCTCAAAACATTTGCTCTCCACTTTAG
>NW_022111367.1:789714-791940 GCF_000313985.2 Echinops telfairi
GGGGGGGAGGAAGCATGAAAGAACTAGAGGAAAGTTATATGTTTCATTGTTGCTACCCTGCACCGTGATTAGCTAATCTCCTCCCCAAAACCCCTCTGCAGGGGGGTGTTCTGTTGCCTCCTGATGGACTCTGAGTCTCATTTTAATGAAATTTTTCTTGCTTTATGTATGATGCCTGTGTTAGACCAGATTTTACTAGAGAAACAAATTCAGGGACACTCATGTATGTGTAAGAGAGAGCTTTATAACATAGAGCAAATGCATATTGAGAAAACATCCCAGCCCAGTCCACATCCAGTCCATAGTCCGATATTAGCCCATATGTCCTATACTAGTCATAAATCTCTCTTCAGACTCACACAGCACATGCAGTAATTCAAAATGCAGGAAGATCACAGGCTGATGGGTGAAAAATGTTGTGGATCTAGCGGAAGTGGAAGCCTCTCACTGCTGGCGATGGTCTCCATGTGGCTAATCAACATGACGGTGAAGCAGAGAGAGAGTATGGCCCTCCTGTGGGGAGAAAGAAAGCAGAGAGAGAATACAAGTACGGGCCTCCTGCAGGGAGAAAGAAAGGAATCCTCATAAGAAGGGCACGCCCACAAGGAAGCATCATCAGGTTGTGTCCTGCTACACTACATTTATCACATTGACATGAGATTATGTAACTAGTACAATGCCCATGATGTCCTTTCATAGCTCATTTAGTCTTCAGTAATAACCACTCAGTATTTTTGAAATGTCTGAAAATTCTAGTTGGATATAGTCAAAGTCATACTTTGACTCTTGTTGACTTCTTTTAATTCTCCTCAGCTTCAACTTTTACTTCCATAAATGGGATTGATGGACTGTCCCACAGATGGCCCCTGGCATTGTTCTGATTGGTGATATTGGGCTTCTTCTTCTAGTTAATTTGATTCCTGTGTTGAACAGAACCATCTGTTAAAATCCTATACAGTCACTATTTGTGTTGAAAAAAAGGAATTTTCAATTAATAAGTCATTGATCTTTCAAAATTCTATCATGTAATGTCTGGTGACATTTATATCATGCAGGTCATTTTCTTCAACTACCAAACCTTCTTTTCCAATTCTGTCAGTTGGTCATAATGTTCAGGCTTGTGTTGGGCTTGTGTGGGAGCTAGTGCGATGCCAAAAGCTATGTCAACACTGTTTCAAACACTAGCTGAGTCACCCATGGTAGGCAGGTTTCAGAAGAACTTCTAGGCCAAGAACAGCTAGGGTGAGAGACCTGGTAATCTACTTTTTTAAAATGAGACAATGAAAACCCTCTCCTTAAATTTTACCTCATTACAAGAGTGATTTTTTTTTCTAATATTGTGGCAAGTTATGATACCTCCCTGACATGATTGCTGAAAACAAATGGATGCACAAGCCAATGTGGTGAAGAAAGCTTATGGTGCCCGGCTATTAAAAGGTATAGCACCCAGGGACTTAATGGCTTGATGTTAAACAAGTGGCCATCTAGCAGGGAAGCAACATGATCCACATGGAAGAAGCACACCAGCCTGTGGGATCATGAAGTGTTGACAGGAACAAATATCAGAAGCTCAAGAACAAGTAATGGAATTGATGTGAAGGAGCATGGACAGAGTGGAGACCCCAAATCCACCTGTAAGATAATTTGAGAGTTGGGGGACTTCCGGGAAGATGGCCATGGAGTGACAAATACCAGAGGGACTCCGCAGAATCCAGCCCAAGAGAGTTGCTTAGAGGGAACTTTAACACAACTAGAACACAGGAGGAGCATCATAAAGATAAGTAGGCACAGACCCATGGGATTTTGAGGGGCTTGGGGCTTTTGGCTTACCTCAGTGGGAGCCAGCTGGGGCTTGACCTTGGTCCTGCTACTGTGTCTGCCAGAGCCGGGACCATTTGGAGCCCGTAGGGGGATTTGGTTCCAACACAGCCATAGTTTACCCCACCAGCCTCAGGGAAGGAACTGGACCCTTGGGGATCCACAGGGTAGGGAGCCAGATTCAGTTAATTTGTAGTTTTGGTTACATCTCTGCTCTCTGTTCACCCACAGTCTGGGAGGCCTGCGCAGGAGGTTTTCTCGAAACAGCCACAGCTTGCCACCGCTGCCTCCAGGCGGGGACTAACCCCTCGCAACTCCACAGGCAGGGAACTGCGATAGAATCATGGTCCAGCTACATTGCTGCCTGTGTTTACATCTCTGCCCTCAGTCCGACACCCCATCCCACCC
>NW_022111367.1:800140-821310 GCF_000313985.2 Echinops telfairi
AATGATGTACAAATGCGCTTTACACAATTGATGTGTGTATGGATTGCGATAACAGTTGTATGAGCCCCTAATAAAATGTTTAAAAAAAATAAAAGAAAAGATAATTTGACAGTCCCTCCCAGAAAGGTCACATGGAAGGGATACTATATCCAGAGTGCAGTAGAGCATCAATGAAATATATAACTACCCTCTATTCCTTTAACATTTCCAGTCCCCATTATCATGGCCTTATTTTTGCCTCACTATTCTTGCTAGATCGGTGTATGAACACTTGTACAATCAAGACTTTTTGATGCATGAAATCCAAGATAGATAAACTTCTCAGAAACTGTAATGGGAGTGATGATTCCCTGAAGACACAGGAGGAGAGTGGGGGGCAGGGAGAGGGGAAAGGGGAACTGATAGCAATGATGAATGTATAACCCTGCTTGAGGGGACTGAACAACAGAATTTTAAGTACATTAATACATTGGCTGGTACACATATGGCAATAATAATAATAATGTATAATATATTAAGGGTCCATGGGGGTGGCAGGGGAGGGGAAGGAAGGGATAAAGAGGAGTTGATATCAAAGAGTTCAAGAAGAAAGAATATGTACTGAAAATAATAACAACAATTGTATAGTTATGCTTGATCCAGTGGAACTATGGATTATAATAAGATCTGTAAGAGCTCCTAATAAAATGTTAACACCAACAACAAAATGGTACAAACAATGGAACAACACCCTACCATAAAGGATTACTTTGAATAAGAGGCTCCTGGAAGAACCAGAAATAAAATTCAGGATACTGGTGTTTGAATGGTTTAAGTGGATAGGGGAAAGAATTGAACACCTAGAAACCCTATACCAAATAGAACCTGAAAACATAAGCAATAAGGTAACAGAACTAGACAGCATGTTAAAAGAGCTAAATAATAGAATTGAGGAAAAGAATTAGTGAGCGCAAAGACAATTCTTTGGACTACAAGTGAATATAGAGAAAAAATAAACAAAAGAAAGCAAAGGGATCTAAAGAAAGCCTAAGACTGATGTGGGACACTTTTAAGAGGAGCAACCTATAACTCATTGAAGTCCCAGATCAGAAAGAAACAAAACAAATCTACAAAGAAATTATGGAGGAGAATGTTCCCAATACCATAAAAGAGGAGACAATAACAATTCAAAAGGTGAACTCCAAACAGGATAGACCCCCTAAAGAAAAACACTGTGACATATCATTGTCAAATTCTTCAATATCAAGGAAATTGAGAGAATCTTTAAACTAACTAGGAAGAAAAAAGAAAAGTATGCTTAGCTGTCTCAACCCAATGATGAAGGCAATAAGCCAATGAAGTGACATCTATAAAATCTGGAAAGAAAAAAACTGCCAAGTAAAAATCTTACATCCACAAAACTATTCCTGAAATATTGGGGTGACACAGTGGTATTTCCAGAAAAAAATATTAAAGGAATTTGTATAAACAAGACCAGCATTATAAAATTTACTAACAGGAGAGAGAATGAACAAGACAAACTGAAGATCAGTATACAAGTCATAAACACCCTCTAAACAATACAATGAAAACAGTACTCCAAAACCATAGAAATAGAGGAAGTAGAAGGAAATCAATTGAACAAAAAAAGCACACAGCATAATGACAACAGCAGACCCACATGTGTCAATAATGACATCAAGAGGCAGAGAGTAGTAGAGTCTAACGTTAGAAAATAAAGCCCATCAACATGCAGCCTAATAAAGACACACATTAAATATAAAGACAAATGTGAGCTAAGAGAACACTATGAAGTGATTAAAGGAATAATTGAACAAGAGAACATAACCATGTTAAACACATATGCTCCCAATGAAAGCTTTCAAAGTACATTAACTAAATGCCCACAGAACTGAAGAGAAAAATAGACAGTAAGATGATAATAGTAGGAGACTTCAATACACCACTGTAGAAGAAAAATGGGTCATCAGGAAAGAAACTCAATAGAGACAAAGAAATAGTAAATAATGCAATTAATCAACTCGACCCCTTAAACATAAAAAGCACTCCACTTAACAAAAGCACAGTACACATTCTTCTCTAGCACACATGGTAAATTTTCTAGAATAAACTAACATGTTGAGCCACAAAGCAAGCCTGAAAAATTAAAAACTATTGAGATCCTACCCTACATTACCTCTGATCAAAATATCATAAAACTGGAAATTAACAAAAGAAAGAACAAGGTAGGAGGAAGCAAGTACATTAAAACTGAACAACAAACTACTTAAAAACAACTAGGCAAAAGATCAAACAAGGGGGGCAAATTTTAAAATTCCTTGAAATAACTGAGAACAAAAGCAAAACAAACCAGAACCTTTGAAACAGAGCTGAAATGATCAACGGAGTTATTTTTGATGAGGGCAATGAATGTACAAATGCGCTTTACACAATTGATGTATGTATGGATTGTGATAAGAGTTGTATGAGCCCCTAATAAAACAATTAAAAATAATAAAAATAATAAAATTAAAATAAAATAAATTAATTAATTAAAAAGAACACATGAAAAAACAGGACAAAGTAAAAACCAATGCCTTAGCACAGTATCTTCAACAATTTGAGCAAGAGGAACAAAATATTCATTCCCTCAACCAACATGAGAAAGGAAATGATAAAGATTAGAGCTGAAATATATGCAGTGCAAAACAGTTTTTCCATTGTAAAAACAATGGAACTAATCATTAAAAGAAGAAAAGATAACCCAAACCAGCAAACTTGACAAAGGAAATTCATAAGAAGTTGCAACTAGCTAGAAATCTATATAAATGGGATAGCATCACTACAAAAGCAAAGGAAATGATAATAACATTAATATAAAAAACCGTACTCCAACAAGTTTGAAAACCTAAAAGATATGGGCAAATTCCTAAAAACCCACCAGCTACCCAATTAACATAGTTGTAGAAAACCTTAACAGACTCATAAAAAAAGAAAAGAAAACCCCAACCCAGAAAAGTCCAGAGCCAGATGGCTTCACAGGGGAATTCATAGAAGAGTTGTAACCAATTATACATAGACTATTTCAGAATATAGGAAAGGATAGAAAGTCCCCAAATTCATTTGAAGATGTGAAAATAACCCTGATATCAAAACCTGCCAAACACAACACAATGATAGAAAACAAAAGAAAAATATCCTTTATGAACATAGATGCAAAATTCCTGGCCAAAGGAATCCAAAAATGGGTCAAAAAATAATACACCACAATAAAGTAGGCTTTATGCCAGGTACAAAAGGGTGATTCAATATTAGAAAAGCCACCAATATAACCCACCATATAAATGAAACAAAAAATAAAATCCACATGATCAAATCAATCTTTGCAGAAAATGCATTTAACAATATCCAATATCCATTTCTGATTTAAAAAAAACAGAAATAAGGCCATGTAGTAAAAACCAACAGCTAATATCTTGCTTAATGAGGAAAAACTAAATACTTTCCTTATTCCATATGCTCCTGGAAGACTTAGCATCAAAGGAATACATTGGGCAAAGAAGTAAAACTCAGTATTTAGAGATGGCATTATTTTATATGTAAAAACTAAAAAGATTTACCAAAAAAGATTGTTGGAAACAATTGAAAGATTTGGGTATGTGGCAAGATGCAAGAATAACAAGCAAAAGATACTTGAATTCTTATATACTAATGAACAGAATTATAAAAAAAATACATTAAACAGTATCCACAGAAAATATAAAATATTTAGGAATAAATCTAAACAGAGAAACCAAAGATTTATACAAAGAAAACTTCAGAACAACAACAACAAAAAGCTAACAAATGAAAGTACATCCACGTCCATAGATAGGAAAGCTTAATATCATGAAGATGGCAATATCCCCCAAAGCTATCTATAAATGCAATGCAATTCTTTTTTTTTTTTTTGCAATGCAGTGCAATTCTAATCCGAATCCCAATTTAATTCTTTAAAGAAATGGGAAAAAACGAATTACTTTAAAGAAATGGGAAAAAACGAAATACATCTTAAGCAGATGAATAAAGTAGGAGGCTTCACACTACCCAGTCTCAAAATCCACAATACCATCACAACAGTCAGAACAGCTTGCTACTGGTAAAAGCATAGGTGCAAAAACCAATGTAACAGAATAGAAACCCAGAAATAAATTCATCCACCTACAGACAACTGATCTTTGACAAGGGACCAAAAAAAACCTTACATTGGAAAAATTCAGCCCCTGAAACACATGGTTCTGGAAAAACTGGCTATCAATATGCAGAAGTATGAAACAGGACTCATACTTCACCCCATGTACAAAATGAACTCAAGATAGATCAAAAACATAAATATAATCATGCATCTAAGATCACCAATGAGAAATAAAGTCCAAGGGCCCTACAAAAAGGCATAGGCATACTATCTAACATAATAAAGGAAGCACACACAGTAGAAGACAAAATATATGACAGGGATCTGGTAAAAAGAAGACACTTATGTGCATCAAGAGACGTCATCATAAGAGGAAAATATGAGCCCATGGGCTGGGAAAAATCAACTGACAAGGGATTCATCTCTAAAATCTATAGAAAACTTCAATACCTCAATATGAATGAGGCATAACAGGAAAAGATACATGTATCTCCATGCCATGATAAGAAGTCAGATACAGCCACAAAACCATCAGTATATGAATGGCTAAAGAAACTTTGGTACATATATACAATAAAGCCATCTAACTGAAGAAAGAAAAAAAAAAGCCCACGTGGAAGAAGCACACCAGCCTGTGAGATCACAAGGAATCGAAGGAATCAGGTATCAAGCATCAAAGACCCCCCCAAAAAAATCATAGCATTGTGAATGAGGCAGAGTGCAGAGTGGGGGCCCAGGGCTCATCTGTGGGAAATTGGACATCCCCTTGCAGAAGGGCTGCAGTGAGGAGATGAGCTAGTCAGGGTGCAGTGTAGCAACGATGAAATATACAATTTTCCTCTAGTTCTTGAATGCTTCCGCCCCCCGCCCCACTATCATGATCCCAATTCTACCTTACATATCTGCCTAGACCGGAGGATGTACACTGGCACAGATAGGAACTGGAAATACAGGGAATCCAGAACAGATGAACCCCTCAGGACCAGTGGTGAGAGTGGCGATATCAGGAGGGTGGAGGGAAGGTGAGAGAGAAAGGGGGATTGGATTACAAGGTCTACATATAACCTCCTCCCTGGGGAACAGACAGCGGAGAAATGGGTGAGAGGAGATGTCGGATGGTGTAAGATATGGCAAAATAATAATTTAAAAATTATCAAGGTCTCAGGTGGGAGAGGAGAGTGGGGAGGGAGGGGAAACATGAGGAGCTTATACCAAGGGCTCAAGTAGAAAGCAGATGTTTTGAGAATGAATATGTATGTATGGATTGTGATGAGTATGAGCCCCTAAAAAATGATATAAATAAATAAAATACTATGCATCACTAAGAACATTGATGAAGCCATAATGCATCTTACAACATGGATGCGCCTGGTGGACATTATTTTGTGCAAAGTTAGTCAATCTTTAAAGGAATATATATTATATGAGAATAGTACGATAAGTAAAAAACAGATAAAAGATCAGTTCTCAGATCGTATAATCATTTAATCTATTCTTCCAAACAACTTTGTGACAAGTACGTCTAATGATTATGAACCTATCACTTCCTTATTGTACACCTCAAAAGCCACTTATTCAGTGTAGGTCCCACTTCAACAGGGATTAATTTTTCATTTAGCAGGGCTTGCAAGAAGACCAGATAGTTTCTGCCAAGCACCATGATTGCAGATCACTGCAGGTTTTATAGACACTTGTGCAGTGGTGTTCCGTGAACCTAACTGGAAATTTAGAACTAGAGGAGGGGGCTATATATGTGCCAGAGAAATTGATTTCACTTCTGTTAGATCCACAATGGGAGAAACCACAGAGAGCAGTGGAAAGTGGATTACTGCAGATATAATTTGGTTAAAATTTGATGTTATAATTTGTTATCTCTTTGGACATATTTTGAATTTGTTTTAATTTCTATTGTCTTCTGCTTTCTTTTGAATTGAGTTTTTCTGTGTTTTGTTTTCTTGTCATTTTAGAAGATTTTTGCATGATTTTCTTTATAT
Source organism: Echinops telfairi (assembly GCF_000313985.2). Lineage (NCBI taxonomy): Eukaryota > Metazoa > Chordata > Mammalia > Afrosoricida > Tenrecidae > Echinops > Echinops telfairi. Next base: position 806,288 of record NW_022111367.1, read on the forward strand.
GAAATGCAGGATAGATAAATCTATAGGGATAGTAACTACATTAATAATTCCTTAGGACTATAGCAGGTGAACTTGGGGAGGAATGGGGAGCTAAAATAATTGTTACAAAGATGAAGAAAATGTCTTAAATTGACTGTGATGACGATTGCACAACTCAATTTATTTAAACCATTGAATTGTGTGGATACATTTATTACATGCCAATGCATGGCAATAAAACTTTTTTTAAAGTTTCATTGGCTTCAACATAATCACAGTTATGAGGATGCCACAGTGAATGTAATGGCACCTAACAAAAGTAACAGCTGCCTTAGAAAACTGAGAAATCTCCCTATATATTTGTTTTCACTTAATATCATAGACTAATAATTACAATCATAAGTAGTGTGGGCCAATCATTTTTAAATCCAGAACTGGGCCTGAAAATTTGTTTCATAATAGCTCTGTCTTGGTATGGCATGCATACCCTTTATCCACAATATAATGGCATCCATCCAAAATAATATGACCAACAAGGCAAAGATAATATGCTCTTTTGCCATGTGTATCTCCAAAACAAGAATTATCTTACTTGTAGGTAAGTAGAGAATGTTGAGTAGACAGAATAGTTTTTATCTTGTAAATTCCTCCTTGCTCTATCTTCAATTAAGGCCAGGAATTTGAATTTTCCAACCTTACTGAAATCTAGATAATTGGATCTCAGCCATCTTAATACCAATTGGCAAACAAAAGGCCTCCATTAGCCAAATATATGTAAGGCCCTTTCTACTCTGAAGAGGCCTAATTTCAAGCATACCTCTTTATAATAGATCATGAATGATTATTAAAATAATTCAGCCCATATTAACATTCTGACCTTTTTTCATATGCTCCATATTCCAAAATACAAGAGGATATACTTCAATAAATTGTCACTGCACAAAAGAAGGATAATATTGCAAGATAGAAGACCTCTTCACAACCTACACCCTTCGCTAATTCAGCTCAATTTGCTAGTGCTTAAGTCTGTGTAAATCTGCTTGTCAGGGTGTTTATTTTGTTTATTTGCCCCTTTTTGCTTGTTTGTTTTAAACCTCACATATTTTTTAAATTTCAGAAACAATATGAACTTTAAGTAATTTTTAATCAGGGCTCCATTTTTCTGGTTATCTGTAAGGTCTGTTTATCTTCATTCATAAACCTCATTCCATGGCAAGAGTCTTACAGTAGTGAAAGATATGCAAGATTCATGTCTATAGTCCGCTGAGACCCTATATCCCCACAATACTTTCTGGAAATCAACTGAATTCCCATTACTGAACCAATCACTAAGTTGAGGCCACTGACATGAGCACAATGAAAAAGTTTCAAAGACATTTGATAAGACTGAACAAATCTCTTAAAAACAAAGAGGAGTCTCAAAATCAGAAAATCAGTTGTAAAAAAAAGAAATACAATAAATTTGGAGAACAATTAATGTTCACTATAATATTCAAGTAAGAGAAACTAAACAAGTTGAGCACAAATTACTAAAAAGAGCTCAATCCTATAATTGAAATGGGCAGATAAATCAGAAATAATGTAGAAAGAATTATCTTTAAGGAAGAAAAAAAACTAACAGACTTGTATTAAATAACCTAGATTATACTTTACATTAGCCAACACCACTACTTACTTTCACTTCTGAAGTCAATATACTCTTCCTGAAAATCTCTTATTTTTGTAATTTTAATTTGTATTACAATCATTTTATATTCACAGGCAGTTGTACAAAAAATACAGAGAAATCCTACTGTGGTAGGTACATAATCTGGTGTCAATTTGGGACTTGAGAGGATTAAAAGTGAAGGGGTGGAGTCTAATCTGTCGATCAGGTCATTGACAATGTGGTCTCTGTGCGGGCATGGTCTTCCCCTGAGGATTCTGGGAATTCCTGGATTTTCCTCTTTGGAGACAAGAGAAACACTCTCTGCTCACTCCCTGAGAGACACTCTACTGACAAGACACATGAAGCTACGCTGATATAGCCCGTGCCCTGGAAGCTGGAGGAACCACGAGAAGACCCCTGCCAGTGCTGAGATGCTTACACCACCACTGGATCCACAAGACTTCCCACCCACTGGCCTGTGATCTTCCTGCATGTGCTGTCATTGCATGTGTAGTGTGAGTCTGAAGAGGACTTTATAGATTGGTATTGGACCTATGGTAAGGTGACCAGATTTTAGCATTGGTAAAGCGGGACACCATTGATAAAACTCATATCCTGGTGCAATAACCACATGGCAGCCGAAAACCGTATACCCTAGCTTGTCGTACATTCTTTCCAAAAATCAGGACTTTTTAAAATGCCACGGGATGCGGGAAAATTTGTTAAAAATCGGGGCTGTCGCACCAAAAAGCTGGACATCTGGTCACCTTAACTGTGGGTTACTATTGGATATATGGACTTAATCTGGGCTGGGCTAGGATGTTTTCTCAATATTCTCTTGTATATAAAGCTATTTCTTATACACATATGAATGTCCATGAATTTGTTTCTCTAGTCTACCTGGACTAACCCATCTACATATATATTTAGCCAGTTTTCTCAATGGTAAATTTTATTGAATTATAGAAAATATAATTATTGATATACTATAAAATATGATACGATATAAAATATAATATATTGATATAGTATTTGATAGTAAGACAGAACTAACCTTTTATTTACAGTAGAATAAACTTAAGAATATGTGATCTGAAAAAATAATTACAATAGCATTTCAGTGTGGTCTGGTTTTAAGTCATTATGATTACAATGGAGATTATTTCCAATATAGAGTGACTTATAATTACTTTTCTGTGATACAAATTTCTTTGAGTATTGTTCAGGGTTTGGTTTGGTTTTGCTTTTTTCCAGATGGCAGGTTGCTTTACTTGGTTAACCCACCAATAGAAGTGTAATCTCCTTCTCCAAATCAATCATGCCCACCCACCCACCCACACACACATCTTGACTGGAATTTCCAGTAATATTCACTAATCACTCTTGCAAGAATGTCTGTAAGAACAATGTTGCGTGGCAATAACTGATTAGTCTTCTCCCTCTCCCCATGTCTTGAGAAAATGATCCCCAGCTGAAGTGAATTCTCCATTGAAGTATTTTTTTTAATGTACAAATAAAGGGGTAATATATGCCCAACGGAAGTATTGTTGGGTAGTATGGCATTTCTATTCCAGGTTATTTAGAGTACTGTCATAGTATTTTCCACAATAGATTTTACATGTTTCCAAGCCCACCTGCAGTGTATAAGAGTTCTAATCTCACCTCACCCTTTTCAGCATTTGATGTTCTCTTTTCTGTTGTTGTTTTTTTTTCAATTGGGCTATCCTTGTGGGGTAAGGCAATATCTCATCACTGTTTTTAGTAGCATCTCCCAGATAGTTATCATGAGCATTTCTTCATTTGTTTGTTAGTCACTTGAGTGTGAATTGTCTATTCATGTCTTATGCCCACTTTTTAATTGGATTATTTGTTTTTCTTTTTCTTACTGAGGTGTTGCAGTGTGGAAGCAGATTGTCTTTTGTTGTACTCTGTCACTCCTGGGTTTTTGAGCAGCTGAGTGAATTTATGAGATGATCTGTAACTCATTTACTTCTCCAAGTAAGGCAGGTGTGTCACCATATCCCACGATTTAAGTGTGGCTCTGGGAAAGAGCTGTCAGCTCTTCCAAGGAGCTGAGACTCTGAGAGTCTGAACTCCAACTAAGATTAAATAAATGCTTTCTCTTCTGTCTCCTGGGAAATGGCTGACACACAACATCCTGCAGGTTTCAGTTATACTCCCCTCCAGACCATAGTCTAATTGGCTAAAGATATTCTTGCTTCTTTATTTGCCTTCAAAGAAATTGTTGATCTTTTGTGTGAGAATTTGGCACAGAATACAGGATACATGACAAGAACCATATATGAACCTGCCTTGAATAAAGGTCTGGACCTTGGAGTGTCTATGATCCTCATGCCCTCTGCCTCCACTGTCCTGTCTCTTTATCTTATCTCTTAATCTATTTTTCTCAACTGCAACCATGTACTTCTTGACCCCTTGTTTATTGAGAGCTGGTCTTAATCTCACAGTCTTCCATTTGCATAGGTCTATTTTGGTTTCTTATGATAATGTTCTGTAGTTTTCTTTGTACAGGTCTTTTATTTCTTGTTTGGATTTATTCTGAGGCATTTCATCTTTTTTCTGACCACTGTGAATGTTATTGCTTCTTGACCTCTTTTTTGGAGCTCTCTTGGGTGGCATACACAAATCTAGTTATTTTAGCTTGTTAATCTTGTATACCACTACTTTACCAAATCCTTCAATTTTTTTCCAACATTATTTTTTGTCCTTGGAGTCCTCTCCTTATGAAATCATATTGCCTGAAAATAGTAAGAGTTTATCCTCTTCACTGCTCAATTGTATTCCCATCATTTATTTTTGTTATCTAATGGTTCTGGCTAAGCTTCCCAGAATGATGTTGAATAAGAGTGTTGGTAGACTTGAGACAGACACTGAGGAAAACCACAAAAAGCATGCGGCAGAGCAACCATGGGAGCAGAGCAGAGAGCCCCTGAGGGAGTAAAAAGGACAGACTCTGGGGTCAGAGCATGATACCCCATTGGTCCTGACTGAAGGACACGTCTAGAGATCAAAAATCAGACCTTGATCTATTTACACGTTTTTATTTCTGCTTAAATTTTTTTCTTTTAATTAATTTATTCTTCTATGGGTAATTGGTTTCCTTTTTTGTTGCCATTGATGTGTTCTCACTGATCACCTATCATGTTATGGCTTGTTTTTTGAGGCATATTATCTCTACAGATCTATCTACATAAAATAGACTGGATGAATAGTCTGGAAGGGAAAACAACGGGACCAATGGTTCCGGAGGGACATGGGAAAGGGGAGGTGGGGATAAGAAGGTGGTGCTGATCAACCCAGGGACAGGGGAGCAACAAGTGATCCAAAAACAGTGGCAAGGAGGGTGTGAGAAGCCTGGTAGGGATTCAACAAGGGCAATGTAACCGAGAGAAATCACTGAAACCCAAATGAAGGCTGAGCATGATAGTGGGACAAGAGGAAATTAAAGGGAAATAGAGGATAGAACTAGGGGACAAAGGGTATATATAGAGGTTATAAGACTGGAATGTACATATGTAAATATATTTATATAAGAGTGTGGGGAAACAGATCTACGTGCATATATTTATAGGTTTAGTATTAAGGTAGCAGATGGACATTGGACCTCCACTCAAGCACTTACTCATTGGGAGAACACATTGTTATATTAAATTGGCATTCCAGGATGCACATATTCCCAACATGATTGCTGAAGAAAAATGTGAACATAAGCAAAGGTGGTGAAGAAAGCTGATGGTGCCTGGCTACCAAGAGATATAGCGCCTGGGGTCTTAAAGGCTTAAAGACAAACAAGCGGCCATCCAGCTGAGAAGTATCAAAGCCCACAAGGAAGAAGCACACCTGCCTGTCTGACCACGAGGTGCAGAAGGGACCAGTTATCAGACATCAAAGAACTGAAAATCAGATCAGTGGGTGCCCACCTTCCTGATATGATCACTGAAGACAAAGACGTGCATAAGCAAAGGTGGTGAAAAAAGCTGGCTGTGCCAGGCTATCAAAAGATATAGCGTCTGTGGTCTTAAAGGCTTAAAGATAAACAAGCAGCCAACTGGCTCAGAAGCAACAAAGCCCACATGGAAGAAGCACAACAGCATGTGTGACCACGAGCTGTCGAAGGGATCAGGTATCAAGCATCCAAGAACAAAAAATCATATCATTGTAAAGGTAGGTGAGTACAGAGAGGAGACTCAAAGCCCATCGGTGGGCAACTGAACACCCCCTTACTGAGGGGTTGTGGGGAGGAGACCAGCCAATCAGGGTGCATGGTTGCACCGATGAAACATATAACTTTCCTCTAGTTCTTTAATGCTTCCTCCTCCCCACTATCATGATCCCAATTCTACCTTACAAATCTGGCTGGACCGGAGGGTGTACATTGGTACAGATAGCAACCGGAAACACAGGGAATCCAGTATAGATGACTCCTTCAGGACCAGTGGTAAGAGGGGCGATGCCTGGAGCATGCCTGGAATGTGGGGTAGAAAGGGGGAACCAATTACAAGAATCTAAATATTGCCTCCTCCCTGGGGATAGTCAGCAGAGAATAGGGCAAAGGGAAACATCTGACAGGGTAACTTATGACAAAACTATAATAATTTATGAACTATGAAGGGTTCATGAGGGAGGGGGAAGTGGGGAGGGAGGGGGGAAATGAGCAACTGATATTAGGGGCTAAAGTGGGAGGCAAATGTTTTGAGAATATGAGGGCAACAAATATGCATATGTGCTTGACACAATGGATGGATGTATGGATTGTGATGAGAATTGTATGATCCCCCAATAAAATATGAAAAAAAAAAAAAAAGAAAGAAAGAGATGAGAGTGCTTGTAGTAACACCATCTTGGCTAAAAGTAAATTACATGTAAAGAATAAAAATTTTTTAAAATATCAAAACAAAAAAAAAGAATAAAAATCAACCAATAAAGCATACATTTGTATTTTTTTTAAAAAGAGTTGTTAGGGGCATCCTTGCTAGTTCCTAATATCAGGCAAAATGTTTTCAGATCTTACTCATTGAGTGTGGTATTGGCTGTTTGTTTTTTGTATATTGCCTTTATTATTTCAAGGAATTTGCCTTCTATTTTTATTTTATTGAGTGTTTTTATCAGAAATCATACTTAATACTTTTCCTACATCTAATTATATGATAATGTGATTTTTATTCTTTGTCTTGTTTATGTGGTGGATTGAATTGATTGTCTTTCTAATGTTGAATAAACTTTGCTTGTTTAGTATGACCAAGAGGAATAATTTGGACCTGATGAATTCTTTTTGTTGTTGCTGGTATATTTCTATTTTATTGGTCAGAATTTTACTAAGATCTTTTTCATCTATGTTCATGAAGGATATTGGTCTGTAGTTTTCTATCTCTGTGGCATCTCTACCGGGTAGCATTCTATGCTGACTTCATAGAATGAAGGGATAGAAAATTTGGGAGTTATTATTCTATACTGGAATAATAAACTGAGGACAACCTGTCTTATTGGATACTTGGGAGAAATCCCCCTGTGAAGCTATCTGGTCGTAGGCTTTTCTTAGTTGGAAGTTTCTTGATTACTTTCTCTATTTCTTCTTTTGTTATGGGTCTACTCCTGTTTTCCACATCTGTCTGCATTAATTTGGTTAGATCACATAGTTCTAGGAATTTTTAATTCCCTTTAGCTTATCAAACTTGCTGGAGTACAGTTTTTTGTAGTGCTGTGTTCTTTTTATTTCATTTGGATCTGTTGTGATGTTGTACATTCCATCTCTAATTCTAGATATTTGCATCTTCTCTTGCAAATATCTAGAATTACAAATTGTCTTTGGTTAAATTTGTCAGTGGTTTGCCAATTTATTCAAACCTCTCAAAGAACAAACTTCTTGCCCTGTTGATTTTTTACATTGTTATATTTTTCAGTTTGTTTACTTCTGACAATATCTTTCTCAATAGAGACAACTGAAAGCATCCCCCACCTTATTTTATATTGTGCACTGGAAATCTTATCAGAACCATCAGACAACAAAAATGAATCAAAGGAATTCAAATAGGCAAAGAAAATGTGAAACTCTCATTATTTGCAGATCATATGATTTTATATGTAGAAAACCCCAAGTACAGTATATACTCATGTATAAGCCGAGATTTTCAGCACATTTTTAATGCAGTTTTTGTGGAAAAATTAGGTGCCTCAGATGATATTCAGGTAGCTTATACTCAAGTATATATGGTAATCTAGACGGGGAAAATTTGTTAGAAACAATTGAAATATTTGGCAAAGTGGGAGGAGACAAGATTAACACACAAATGTCAGTTGAATTCCTATATACTGACAAAGAACTCTCTGAGAAATAAATCAATAAAACAATAACACAATAACCACATAAAAGATGAAATACTTAGGAATACACCTAAAGAGATAAACAAAAGACCTTTGTAAAGAAAATTACAGAGGACTGTTGTAAGAAACCAAAAGAGATTTACACAAATGGAAGATGATTCTATCATGTTCATGGATAAGATAGCTTAATGTTGTGTAAATGTCAACATTATACAAAGCAATCTATAAATAGAATAAAATTCTGATCCAGAGCCTAACTTTAAAGAAAAAGGAAAGTTAATTACTAACTATATGGAGAGGGGAAAGATTCTGGATAAGCAAATAACTTCTTATGAAAAAGAACAAATTAAGCTCCTCACTTGCCAATCTGAAAACCTATTACACAGCTATAGTAGTCAAAACAACATGGTATTGGTCCAATAAGGTAAATATCCCATTGGAAGAGAAAAGAAAATTCATAAATAAATCCATCCACCTAAAGACAACTGATATTTTGCAAAGGGCAAAAAAACCTTAAAATAGGATAGAGACCGTCCCTTCAACAAGAGGTATGGACAAAGACATAGGACCTTAATAGAATTAAGACACGTATGTGCACTTTCCTTTAGGAAGAAACACTTCCTCAACAGAGAGCACATGTACTAGGGAAAAACCTTTAACAATGGCACAGTGGACAGGAGACTAACCTGTAAAATCTATAGAAATCTGTAACCCCTTAATAAAGAAATTACAAATAATCCAGTTAATATAACCAAAGCACATGAATAAAAACACCACCAAAACTGGCATCCAAATGACTAACAAACACACCAAAAAACCTCACGATCATTGACCATTCTGGAGATGGAAATCAAAACAATGATGAAATGTCACGTGTAATGGTTAGATTTTGTGTCAATTGGACATATATTGGTGAATGCAGGGGTGGAACCCAACCTATCAATGAAGTTGAATCCAGATGACACCTTCTTGGGAATGTGTCCTCTGGAATGAGAGAAACCCTTAGTATAATCCAGCACTCTCTTATTCTTTGCCTTATGCTGAATCTGGATATTTCATCTGGCTTCTTGATCTACTGTTGTGCAGCCAAGTGATACCATGAGTTATCAGTGGACTCCAGAACTTGGATTCATTCAGCGCTGCACACAGCAACTTGTGCCAGCCCCTTCCCGCCCCCTACCCACTTTTCTTCCTCCTTCCTATTCATCAGCATTTGGAACTATAAGAGCAAGGAGAAGCTTCTACCTTACATATGACCTATGGACTTGAACAGGATGGGATTTACCTATTTGTACCACTATTTAAGCCATTTCTTGATGTAAATCTCTTTATACACACACACACAAATGCCACTGGTTTTGCTCCCCTGGCAAACCCAACCTGACACATAACTTTATACCAACAATTAAACAATTACAGCCCAATTCATAAAACAGAAAACACCAAATGCTGGAGAGGGTTTAGAGAGATTGGAACTCTCATCCACAGTTGGTTAGTCTGTTAAGATGTACAAATGGTGTGGAAAGCAGCATGGCACTCAAAAACTAGGAATAGAAATTCCAGGAGACAACAATATCTCTGCCCTAAAGATGTAAAGACCTAACAAGAACAGATATGCACTCCTATGTTGCTTACAGCACTGCTCACAATAGCAAGAAGTTAGAAACCATCTAAATGCTCATCGGTAGAAGAATGAATAATGAAACTTTTTCACATTTTAGATGCAAGAAAGGAGTCAGTACCAACAGCTCCTCTGGCTGCTCTGTGCCACTCTGACACGTGCCCCAGGAGATCATGTTGTCAACTATTCTGCTCCATGGTACTTCTGTGCACCTGAAAGGCCATGCTATAAAATGCTGACATGTCGAGCTAGGTGGAGTGTGCTACTCAGGAAGAAATTTGACAAGAATTACAACCTCATATGGCACTTTAGCATAGGCAGAACATTTGATAGTTATGCGATACATGAAACTAGGCACTTCATCTACAATCAAGAGGAATGGCATTGCATTCATAATTTTTTTTAAATCATTCCAAGATCTATCCTGAAGTTTACATGGTTTGTGGTAAGATTATATCTATTCTTATTCATGGAAATCCAATCAATGCAACTATTATTCAAAGTTATACACCAACCACAAAAGCTAATGATAAAGAAGTTGAAGAATTCAATAACACCTTCAGTCTGAAGTTGCTCAAACATGCGAACATATTTTTTAAGCTGCCAGCAATAGCATATAGTAAAACAGATTTTAAAAAAACCTCAGTCAAAAAGAAAGTAGAGGAAATACATTCTCCCTTTGACACATCTACTAAGAGAATGACCCTTCTCAGCAACCAAATATTCCAGAGACATTCCCCTTAAAGGGCAAAAAGTTTTTGTGAAGGGCCCCAGAGCAACCCTGCATAGGACTTCAATCACATCAAGAGAGAACTCAGTCTCCTTGGAAAGAAAGAAAAAAAGAGACTTCACATTGACAAAAAAATGGCAACTGGCGGGGATTAGAAAGGAACTGGCTACAGTCCAACTGTCTGTAGTCAAGTACAGAACATGTTCAAGGGTGTTACACTGGGCTTTCCATACAAGATGAGGTCTGTGTATGCCCCCTTCCTCATCAATATGGTCATTCAGGAAAATGGGTCTTTTGTTGAATTCCATAACTTCTTGGTGAAAAATACATCCAGAGTGTTCTTATGAGGACAGATGTTGCTTGTTCCATTTCTCAAGCCCAGAAAGATAAGTTAAGTCTTGAAGGAAATAACATTGAGCTTGTATCAAATTCAGCAAGCCATGGAAGTTAAAAACAAGAATATCTGAAAATTTGGGGATGGTACTTATGTTTCTGAAAAAGAAGAGTTCAGCAGGCCAATGAGTAAGATATAAGAGGTAAGCAGAAAATATTAAAAGCTAGAACAAATTTTAAATGGATCAAAAGGGAGTTCAAATCATTGGAAGCTTAGGCCATTTTTATTTCACCTTTACTTTTTTTTTAACTGAAACAAAAGAGAGATCAAATGATAAGATCTACGTTTTAACCTAACTTTGTCTGCCATAACTGACTTTACAATGCTTTTTATCTGATAACAAGGCTATTCACATCTCTTAACTATGGTCAGAAGGGATTCTATAGAGGCTTAATCTATGTGTGGACCCTGAAAATGGATTTTGGACTTCCACAGTCAACCATAGCCTATGCAAAGGCATCCTAAGTAATTGTTATCACTTAGAATCTTTTAAGTTTATTGGAAGAACTCAGACTTACTCCGCAACGGATTTTTACTGTAAATTACTGTAAAGTAGAGGAGCAGTGAAAAATAGGAAGACTCCTGACAAGATGGCTTGACACAGTGGCTCTACCAATGGACTCAAATGGAAGAATTGTGAAGCTGACACATGTTGGGTAATATTTCATTTGGTTGCATATATGGTGGATACAAGTCAGAGTCAACTCAACAGCACATAACAACAACATATACAAAATGAGATGAACTAGCAAAATAAATTGGTGATGATATTTACAAACTACATTGCATTCAGAAGCAGCCCTTCTAAATCAGTTAGATTGAGCATCACTGGTATCTACGACATTTCACACATTTTCCTAGGTATCATCAAGAGTGGTGAGACAAAGAAACCTTAAGAAAGCATTTGTCCAAGCAAATGTGCTGTAGACAAGAGGAATATATCTTTAATAATTTCTGATTCTGACCTGACAACTTCCCTAATATTGTGGCTGTTGTTATGTGCCATCGAGTTGGTTCTGTGGGTCAAAGGGAAACACTGCCCAGGCCTGCAGTATCCTCACAGTTGTTCCTACACTTGAGCCCATTGTTGCAGCAACTGAACCAATCCCTCTTGCTGAGGACCTTCCTCTTTTTCGCTGCTCCTCTACTTTACCAAGCATCACGTCCTTCTCCAGACACTGCTCTCTTCTGACAACATGTTCAAAGTGTACAATTCAAAGTCATTTCACTCTTGCCTCTAAGGAGCACTCTGGTCATACTTTGGCCAAGACAGCATTGTTGTTCTTTTGGCAAACTTCCAATATTCTCCACTAGCACCAAAAATTCTAATGTATATATTCTTCTTCAGTCTTCCTTATTCAATGTCCAGTTTTCACATCTTTATGAGGCCATTGAATATATCATGAATTGGGTCCGGTGCACTTTAGTACTCAAAGTAGCATCCTTGCTTTTCAGTAGTCTAAAAAGCTCTTTTGCAGCAGAGTTACCTCGTACAACATGTGTTTTGAACTCTTTACTGCTGCGTCCATGAGAATTGATTGTGGATCCAAGCATGACATAATCCACAACTTCAATCTCTTTTGCGTTTATCATGATGCTATCTTTTGGTCCAGCTGGGAGGATTGTGGTCTTCCTTACAGTGAGTTGTAATCCATACTGAACGGTGGAATTCTTGATCTTTATCAGCAAGTGCTTTAAATCCTCACTTTCAGCAAACAAGGCTGTGTCACCTGTGTGTCAGGTTGTTAATAAATCTTCCTTCAAACCTGATATCACATTCTTCTTCATATAATCCACATTCTCTGATGAGTTTTTCAGCATACAGACTAAGTATTATAACAGAATACAATCTTTATGCACACCGTTCCTGATTTTAAACCATGCAATAACCCCTTATCCTGTTCTCCCAACTGCCTCTTCATCCAGTTACAAGTTCCCTGTCTTAGTCCGGTAGACTAGAGAAACAAATTCATAAAGATATATATATATATTCATAAAGATGTATAAGAAAAAGCTTTACATAAAGAATAATTGTACATTAAGAAAACATCCCATCCCAGTCCAGATCAAGTAGATAAGTTTGATATTAGCCCATCCATATGTCCAATACCAATCTATAAAGTCCTCTTCAGACTCAAGAAACACATGCAATGATGCCAAATGCAGTATGCTCACAGGCCAGTGGGTGGAAACTCTTGTGGATCCAGTGGCATTGTAAGCATCTCAGCACTGGCAGGGATCTCCACATGGCTTCTCCAGCTCCGAGGCTCTGGCTGCCATCAGCCTGTCTCCATGTGGCTTGTCAACAAGAATGTCTTGCAGGGACATAGCATGTGCCCCACCTCCAACAAGCTATTTTTTTCCTTAGTGCCTCCAAATGAGGTCATCAAATTGTGATCTGATTGAAGGCTAAACTATCTGCCTTCAGTCTCAATCCTCTCAAATTGACAACAGAATATGTAACTACCACATTCCCCATGAGCACAATCAAGTGTTCTGGAATTCCCACTATTTTTTAAGGTTCCATAGTTTGTTAAGATCCACGGAGTTTAATGTTTTGCAGTCAATAAAACACAAGTTAAAATCTTTATGGTATTCTGTACTTTGAGCCAAGACCCATCTGACATTAGCAATGATATCCCTTCTTTCACAAACTTCCATAATAAACCCTTATAACCATGCATATTGCCTGTGAGTTCTGTGATGACATTGCAAGGGATTTTCAGACCTATCAGAGAAGTAAAGTGCCATGGGAAGTAAACCTGCTGCCAGAAAAGGATTTATCTTTTTGCTGTCAGAAAAGGGTGGAGGGTTCAAGAATGTCTGCCCCTTGCCTGTGGCAATTGGCTCTGGGCTTGTTTGGAGCTGAATTCTCTTTCCTACTGAAGCTAGAGGTGGTTATATATGCCCCCTATGCCATTTTCACAAGAATTTTCACATCCATTCCACACCAAAATCCAACCCAAACTTACTGCCATAGCGTCGATAGTAACTCATAGTGACCCTTTAGGACAAGATAGAACTGTATTTTTGAGTTTCCAAGATGTTAATTATTTACGTGAGTAGAAAGTCCCATCTTTCTCACTTATCAGTTGTGGTTTGCAAACTGCCAACCTCGAGGATCACTATGCAACCCAAGGCATAAACACTATGTGACCAGAGCTTCCCCCTTCCACATAGGTAGTAACAACGGTTTCATGACTACAACCTGGCAGACAACAGTTTGTAAGATACTGTCTATGATTAGAAGATTCTGATCCTAGAGATGTTAAGATATAACCAAATGTGAATAGTCTCAAACTCACTGTTATTGGGGTCTGCTCAAACTCTAGGCAACCCTTAGGACAGCACAGGACTGCCTTCTGGATTTCCAAGACTACTGAATAACTCTTTATGGGAGTAGAAAGCCTTATCTTTCTCCCATGGAGCAGCTGGTGGTTTCAATATGCTGACCTGGTGGTTAGCAGTCCAAGATCCAACCAGAACTACAGCACTGTAGAACTGGCAAAATATGGGAAATGCATTTTCTTATTAATTACAATCACCACATTTATAGAATACTTTCAGAATGGCACCAAAGTGATTTTATTTTATAGCTAACTAATAAATGTTTTAAAATAAAGTGATATCATGGAAATGTTGAATTGGATATCCTAAATGTAATCCTCTGCTTGAAGGATTTCCAAGTTTTCCATTCATAAAAAAAGTTTCATGTTCCAATTGAGACATATTTCAAATGTCAAGTAGTAATGGCACACTCAGAAGGTTTCAAGTATTACTAATAAAAGGAAAAATGTGTTCACAGAATATGTTTGGAGTGACCATTTTTTCCTACAAGTAAAATAGGTAAAAAGATAGGTTATGCCAACATTCTGCAAAAAAACATATTTACTTTCCCAAAGATTGATATTATGTTTTAACTTTAATCAATGAAATATTCATTGTTGAAAACACTCCCCCACTCACCCTCCGAGGATGTGGGGGAATTTTTAAAAAATTCATTTTATTGGGAGTTCAAACAGCTCTTATCACAATCCATAAATACATCCATTGTGTCAAGCACATTTGTACATATGTTGCCATAATCATTTTCAAAACATTTTCTTTCTACTTGAGCCCTTGATATCAGCTCATTTCTTTTTTTCCCCTCCCTTCCCCACCCTCCCTCCCTCTCTCATGAATCCTTGATAATTTATAAAACAAATTTTTTTCATGTTTTACACTCACTGATGTCTCCTTTCACCCACTTTTCTGTTGTATGTACCCCTGGGAGGGGGTTATATGTAGATCATTGTGATTGGTCCCCCCT
>NW_022111367.1:822152-850617 GCF_000313985.2 Echinops telfairi
GCTTTCACAATTGATGTGTGTATGGATTGGGATAACAGTTGTATGAGCCCCTAATAAAATGTTAAAATAAATAAATAAATAAATAAATGAACAAATAAATAAATAAATAAAATATATGTACATAGATCTATTTCCCTATTCTTATATATAAATATATTTACATGTGTACATGCCTGTATTTAGACCTCTATAAATGTCCTTTATCTCCTAGTTCTTTCTTCTATTTCTTTTTTTTCCTCTTGTCCCCCTATCTTATTTGGCCTTCATTTGGGTTTCAGTAATTCCTCTCTATCACATTGCCCTTAATCAAGCCCTACCAGGCATTCTACTCCCTCCTCACCATCAATTTTAGATCATTTGTTGTTCCCTTGCCCCTGGGCTTGCTAACTCCCACTTCCTTTACCCCACCTCACTCTCTCCCGTGTCCCCCCTGAATCATCGGTCCCGTTGTTTTCTTCTCCAGATGGTTTATCCCGCCTATCTTATCTAGATAGACAGCAGAGAAAATAATAAGCACAAAAGCAAGGCAGAGAAAAATAACAAAATAAAACAACAAAACCAACAACAAAAAGAAAAGCCTATAAATAATTTCAGGTCTGTTTGTTAACATTTAGGAGTGTTTTCTGGTTGACTTTGATAGGGTGTCATGCCCTGGTTCCAAAGTCTAGTTTTGGAATTCTTCGGGGACTTCATTGCTTTGCTTCCCTTGCTGCTGTATTGCACACCCTTAGCATTTCACCGTGGTGTGCTGGGATCAGATTGGGCTCAGTTCCCTCACTGTGCCTCCAATGTTGTCCCTCATAGTGCTATTGGTCAGTGAGGGACATCATGTCTCCAGATGGGGCCTGCCCTATGGTCCTCTCTGCTCTGAATATTGTTCTTAGGGTTTGGTGGGCTGGGATGTGTTCTACTCTCTCTTCTTACATCTTCGTTTGCTCATGTGTGCTCTAATCAGATATGCCCCTCTCCCCAAGCTGTAGCTTCAATACCGTCCTCTGAAATGAATTCCTCTTGGGGGAAGTGGGCGTGTCCACATATCTGGGATTGGGGCCTCCGCACAGACCTCTCGATTGGTTCGTTCTTCATGCTGGTATGTTGCATCTTGGCACACCAGGTTGAAGTCTGGTCCCTCTCTTCCTCTTCTATAGAGATATAAACAACATTCTTCCCTTAGGTGAGTTAGCTCCCTGTTCCCCCCACTACCCATGTCTTTTCCCCCCCTCCTTTTTAGTTGACTGCTATATGTATCACTGGATTGGGTTTGGTCCCTGCCTTAGTACCTGGAACTCGCCCCAGGAATGTGTGTATACAGCAGTTTTTCCCATATGTCCCTTTTGTATTTTTAAGCTTACCTCAGTGGACTTATGTTGTACTTATGCTTTTGTGCTTGGCTTACTTCGCTTAGTGTGGTAGTTACATAATCTGGTGTCAATTTGAGAATTAAGAATGAAGGGGTGGAGTCTAGCCTGTCAATTAGAATATAGCCAATGAGGCCTCTGTGTGGGCATGGCCTTCTCTTCTGAGGACTCCTATATTCTTCCTTGGAGGCAGGAGACACTCTCTCTCTCTCTCTGCTCCCTCCCTGCAAAACATCCCTAAGGGGAAGCTACATGGACCTATCCTGATGGAGCCAAAACCCTGACAGCTGGATAAGCCATGTGGAGAGCCCTGCCACCGCTGAAATAGTTACAATGCCAGTGGATTCACAAGACATCCCACCCACTGGCCTGTGATCTTCCTACATTCAGCATTATTGCAGTGTTTCGTGAATCAGAAGAGGACTTTACAGATTGTTATCAGACATATGGACTTGATCTGGACTGGGATGGGATGTTTTCTCAATATTCAATTGCTCTTGTATATAAACTCTTTCCTACACACATATGAGTGTCTATGAATTTGTTTCTCTAGTCTACCCAGACTCACACACTTAACGTAATTTTCTCCAATTCTTCCCATGCGGCAATGTGCCTCATGTGTTTATCACTGCTCTTTAGAGATGTGTAGTACTCCATTGTATGTATGCACCACAGTTTTTAAATTCACTCATCCGTTGATGGAAATTTGGGTTGTTTCCAATTCCTTGTGATAGTGAACTGTGCTGCAATAAACATTGGAGCTCAGATGTATTGCCATGGTTAGTTTCTTGAATATTCTGGGAATATGCCCAGTAGGGGGATTGCTGGGTTGTATGGTAGTTTGATTTCCATAGTGGCTAAACATACCTACAGGTCCAACACCAGTTGATGAGAGTCCCTATCTCACCACAGCCCCTCCAATACTTGTTACATTCTGATTTTTTGAATTGAGCTATCTTTGAGGGTGTTAGGTAGTATCTCATAATTGTTTTAACTTGAATTTCTCTTATGGATAATGAGCGGGAACATTTTCTTATATGTTTATTGGCCATTTGGATTTCTGCCCTTGTGAAACTTCTGTTCTGGTCCTTTGCCCTCAGTGGGATTTTTTTTTTTTTTTTGGTAAGCTAGCAGAGTACTGTAGATTTTAGTAATAAAGTCTTTGTCTGATGTGTCATTTCTAAAGATGGAAAATACCTAAAACACAATAAAATAAACAATAAGACAGCAAGCAACTCTAAAACATTTATTTACTCTATTGCATGGACAAATTAATCAAATAATTTCTATAAATCTAATCTTAGATCATTCAAGATTACTTCTAAATGCTAAAAATGCATATATATATATTCAATTTAATACCTCTTAGACATATATTGTATGTCATGTTTCACAAACAACTTCCCCCAACATGTTTGGTTGTTTCTTAATAAAATTTTATTGGCACTTAGCCACACCTATTTGTTTAAATATTGTCTATGACTGTTTTCCATATTCAACAGCAGAATTGAGAAGTTGCAATAGAGATTATGTGACTTGCAAAGCCCAAATATTTACTATTTAGCCTTTTACAGAAAGTTGGTTGGTCCTTATTCAAGAATATAGGTAATAGTTTTATCCCTTTCTTATTCCACACACTATAACTCACCTTCCAACCAACTTGGCTTATTTTAGTAATGAAAACAGAAGATTTATCCAACAAATGGTTCTGACAAAATTGGATCTCCACCTAGAAACAAATGAAATAAGACTTTTATGTCACCCTCTGTATAAAAATGAACTCATGATGGTTCTAAGTCCTAAAAGGAAATCCCAGAACTCAACTCAGATGATCTTCAATGAGAAAATAAAGACCTCACTGCAGGGAATAGACATACTATCAAATATAACAACGGAAGTATACACAGTAGAAGACAAAATAGATGACTTGGATCTGCTAAAAATGACATTTATGTACATTAAAGACTTTATCAGAAGATGAAAAAGAGGGACTCTGAAGATGTTGTGCAGTTAGAATCACCTTCCCAGTGTTCCCATTGATATATCAGAAAATTAAGAGGTAAGGGGGCCAATATTAGAAGCCCAGGTGTTAGGAAATAGAATCCCAGTATACCGGGGTTTGTGGTTCAGACCACCCCTTACGATTTTTGCTCATGGAGTGATTCCAGGTTTTGCTGTGACACTAAATTCACCACATCTGTCCGTAGGTTCTCCATATCCCTCACCAGTCCCAGTGAGATGGCATCTGCCATCTCTTCTTGTACCCAAGATCGGAAACCTTCCAAGGTACAATAATTTCCCCAGACTGCTGTCTGAAGCTGGTCATTATCCTAGGTCATAATCCCAAACCCAGAGAGTTATAATCCCAGAAAGTCTCCAAAAACTAGCCAGAAGAGCTCATTCTGGGGCTCCCCTCTCTGATCCCTTCTCTGCATGTACATTTGCATGGCTTGCCCCTCCCCTCCCTGCCTAGGAACAGAGCCACCACATCAACGACCAACTTCCCCTTCTCTGCTCCACCTGTGGTCTGCCAGCGTGAGTAATGAAATATAATTAGGCACTGATTTACTACAATCATAGAGTCCCTAGGCTATTTATCCATAGCAGATTGCAGATCCCCAGAGCACAGCCTACAAAACCAGGCAGAAATGAGCCAGGATTGAGCCACTGTGGCAGCCAAGAGAACTCAGAACCAGTGAGCCCCAAACACACTCAAAGAATCTAAACCCTCTTTCCTGAGGGACAGCACAGCACAGCCGGATTCCAGGACACCCTACAAGCTCCTAAAAAAAAAATGCAACTTAAAAATATGGTTATTATGAGGCTCTGTTCTTCTGTCACTTTGAATCTAAGCCACCACCTGCCTGGCTCATTAACAAATCTTTAGCAAAACAGAACAGGAAAAACCACAGCGAATGAGTTTGGGCTTGACAAACAGTCTTTGAAAGACTGTTCAAAGACCACATCATAGTAAGTCAGAAAAATAAGCCTTCCATATGATAGTGGCATGCTGAGTAAGACATTGATATACTCCACACCCCTAGGCTACTTAGGTAAGTAACAGGAATAGACCCTATTCCCATACCCCCACCATCCCATCCCCTCAAACCTGATTTACCAGAGGCACATTCTCTCAAGATAACTCACTCAATCACAAGAATACATCTCTCATGACTATAGAAGACATCAAAGTATTCCACTTACCTGAATCTCACACCCTCTCTGTAACCCAATAAGAACACAAGGCAGTAAAACATCATACCACCAAACACTGCAATCCCTAATATGCAGGGTCGACTAGGGACCCTGGTGGATTCACTATACTAGTCCTTCACCCCAACCATGATAACCTCTGGAACATTTTCCCTTCAAGTCAGCAACACACAACCTCCTTTAAACCCACCAAGTAAAAGTTCAGCATTCTAGGGAGAGAGCTGGCCCCCAGGGAGACAGAGATACAACTTGAACTAATGGCATAGCTAGCTGCCAATAATTGTTAGATCTATTCACATCAGTCCCTGAGAAACAAACCACAGGGCTTCTTTTCCCACCACAAGAATTGGGACTCATTGCATTAGGGTTACTCGGTGACTATCCCTGCCCATGGAAAGGTAGGCATAAAACCCAGGGTCCTACTGACCCTACCCAGACCACCTTCTGAGCAGAAGCACCTCCTCACAGGTGCACTAACAATACTAGCCAACCTTGGGACTGTATGTAAGGAGAGAAATCAGAGTTGTGCAGCAACCTACTATAAAGGGAACTTCTGTTATAAACACAAATAATTAAAGGTCTGCAATCTCTTTTTTACAATTTATAGGGTCGATAAGGGGCCCTGGTAGATTTAACACACCCATCAAGCACCCCATTTAGAACCTGCTTCCTATACCTTGAAAATACCTGTTATCCACCAACTTAACAACTAAATACTTATCCTGTAAAACCCTCTGCATCAAGGTCCCCATGAAAACTCGTTTGCACATGATCAACCTACCCAGTACCTCCCTCACTGCTTGTGGCAGACCTGGCATTGCTGCTAGCTATTGGTGCATGTGACTGGTTTATACACAAGTCCCTTGAGGATCTCCCTGCTCCTCTATGGCCTGTGTGACTGGTCCTTGAGGATCTCCCTGATCCTCTATGGCCTATGTGATCAGCCTGCCCACACCACCCGCAGCATAGCTGGCTCCAGGTTATCCTTAGAATTATTCCTACAAAAACAAAACTAAACAAAAAAGAAAACACAGGACTCCTTGACTCCCAGGAAAACGGGGCTGAGTTCCACCACCCAGCCAATACTCCGCATCAGCAGCCAATACAAGAAAGCAAAAGAAACAAAACACAATGTCTGAGGAGGACATGAACTTAGTGACATACATAGAAGAAGCAGACTTTGAACTGCCACCGAAATTAATCTTCAATATGTTGCTTACAATAATACAGTATATGAGGAACTCAGTACAGAAAAAGGATGGAAAAAAATAAAGGATGGAGTCCACTTACTGAACAGAAATACAAGAGTTAAGGGGAAATGCAGCAGAAGCAAACCTAACATTAAAAGACCTCACCAAAAGGCTGGAAGAAGTGGAGAATCATACCCGTGACCTCAAAGATAGCCAAGTAGAATTCAACAAATGTGAATGACAATCAAACTAGATAATCAAGGAAGCTAAAGAAAACCTGAGAAAAAGGAGCAATGCTATCAAGAGAAATAACATTCAAATAATTGGTATAACACAGCAAGACATAACAAAAAAATCAATAGCCAAGAAAGCAAGGGAATTCCTAGAAGAAAACACAGCAAAGGAATTCCTGGAAGAAAACTTCCCCAATTTAATGAAGGAGAATCAGACAATCGTCTGGGAAGCAGAGAGGACACCAATTAGACTGAAGCCCATGAAGAACACACCAAGGCATAAAATAGTCAAGTAATCCAACTTTGAGGAAAAGAACAAAATCATAAGAGCAGCTAGAGAGAAAAAGGAAGTCACCTATAGGGGTAATCAGATAAGAATATGCTCAGACTTATCAGAAAAAACCATGAAGAGGAGGAGAGAATGGAGTAGCTCTTCAAAAAGTTGAAGGAGATTAACTGAACCCAAAAATCCTCTCTCCTGCCAAACTCTCCATCAAAATAGAAGGTGAGATAAGGGTTTCCCCAGATCAGGAAGAAATTAGAGAATAGGTAAAACAAAACAAAGAAATCCAGAACTACAAAATTTACTTTCCAACTCACTTTGGTCAGAAGACCAACATTCACAAAGCACAAAAATGAGACCACCACATAGTAAAACACTATCCACTTTCAGTCAGAGCACTGAAAGCAATGCCCAAGATGCCTTTGACTTAACAGTGAATAGAAGGCAAGAATGAATTTCCCCACATTTATATAACACACTGGAAGGAGGGAGGGAGGAGAGGATGTACACTGGTACAGATAGGAACTGAAAATCCAGGGAATCCAGGGCGGATGAGCCCTACAGGACCAGTGGTGTGAGTGGCGAAACAGGGAGGGTAGAGGGAGAGTGGGTAGGAAAGAGGGAACCGATTACAAGGAACTATATGGTGACCTCCTCCCTGGGGGACGGACGACAGAAAAGTGGGTGAAGGGAGACATTGGACAGGGCAAGATATGACAAAATAAGTTTATAAACTATCAAGGGTGCATGAAGGAGGGGGGAGCGGGGAGGGAGGGGCAAAATGAGGACCTAATGCCAGGGGTTTAAGTGGAGAGGAAATGTTTTGAGAATGATGAGGGCAATGAATGTACAAATGCACTTTACACAATTGATGTGTGTATGGATTGTAATAAGAGTTGTATGAGCCCCTAATAAAATGATTAAAGGGGGGGGGGGAGCAAAACAAGACAAAAAACAAAACAAAACAAAAGGAGGGAGGGAGAAAATTTTCTGTCACAAAAGGTATGATATGGCAACAAATAATCCATAGATGGATGTAAAACTCTAAACATCACTGTGTTGAAATACCTAATTAAAAGACAAAGTCAAGCAGACTGAGTTAGGAAACAAAACCCAACAATCTGTTGTCTGCAAGAGACACATCTCAATCTCACAAACAAAAACAGGTTGAGAATCAAAGGTTGGTGAAGGTATATCAAGCTAATGGAAATCTAAAAGAAGCAGGAGTTTCAATTCTTATCTCTGGCAAAATTGATTTCAAGATACAGGACATAACGAGATAAGTATGTGTATTATACAAGGGCTCAAGTAGAAAGAAAATGTTTTGAGAATGATGATGACAACAAATGTACAAATATGCTTGACACAATGGATGGATGGATGGATTGTGTGATAAGAGTTGTATGAGCCCCCAATAAAATGTTGTAAAAAAGAAAAAAATATGGGTATTATACAATATTTAAGGGATCAGTAGACCAATAACCAGTGAGCATAATAAACAAATGTGCCCAATGAGAGACCCATGATATATACCAATCAATCCTTCAAAAGATGAAAAAAGAAATCATGGGATCGACAATCATAGTAGGAGACTTCAATACACTTCTCTTTGAGCAAGATAGATGAGCACAAAGAATGTCTAAAAGGAGGCTAGAAAGCAAAACTCTACAATTAGACAATTCAACCTGATAGCCATATCCAGAGCTCTTCAACCAACTCCAAAACAAATGCATGTTCTGTTCAAGCTCACATAGCACATATTCAAAAATAGCCCACATTCTGGGACACAAGTCAAGTTTGAGCAAATTCAAACATATACAGACATATTCAGACATCTGTCTCTGACCACTATGCCATACATCTGGAAATAAACAAAAGAAAGATTGGGGGGAAAAATCACCAGCAAACACTTGGAGGATGAATCAGTCAGTTCTTCAAAAGGAGTGAGTATTGGCTCAGATTAGAGACAAAATTAGGAATTTTCTAGACACCAATGGGAATGAGAATACAAAGTACCAAAATCTATGGAATACAGCAAAGGCAGTTATCAGAGGATGCTTGATAGCAATAAAGGGGCATATGAAGAAGTAAGAGAGACTTATGGTAGATACCGTATTAAAAAAGCCTTCGGAAATTGGAACAGAGTCAACAGAATAACCCTTCTAATAGCAAAAGTAAATAAATGTTAAGAATTAGGGCAGAGATAAATGAGTTGGAAAACAAAAAATTTGGAGAAAATAAATTCAGTAAAACACTGGTTCTTCAAGTGGCCATATAGCTCAGAAGCAACAAAGCCCACATGAAAGAAGCACACCAGCCTGTGTGATTACAAGGTGTCAAAGGGTTCAGGTATCAGGCATCAAAGAACATAAAATCATATCATTGTGTGTTCACCTTCCCAACAAGATCTCTGAAGACAAATGGGTGCATAAGCAAATGTAGGGAAGAAAGCTGAATGTGCCTGGCTATCAAAAGATATAGTGTCTGGGGTCTTAAAAGCTTGAAGGTAAACAAGCGGCCATCTAGCTCAGAAGCAACAAAGCCCATATGGAAGAAGCAAATCAGCCTATGTGATTACGAGGTGTTGAAGGGATCAGGTATTAGGTATCAAAGAACAAAAAAATCATATCCTTGTGAATGAGGGGGAGTGCATATTGGGGACCCAAAGTGTCCATCTGTAGGCAACTGGACATCCCCTTACAGAAGGGTCACAGGAAGGAGATGAGCCAGTCAGGATGCAGTGTAGCAACAATGAAATATATAACTTTCCTCTAGTTTTTAAATGCTTCCTCCCCCACCCCGTATTATTATGATCCCAATTCTACCTTACAAATCCGGCTAGACCAGAGAATGTACACTGGTACAGATAGCAACAGGAAATTCAGGAGAGATGATCCATTCAGGACCAGTGGTGAGAGTGACAATACTGGGAGGGTGGAGGGAAGGTGGGGGTAGATTACAAGGATCTACATATAACCTCCTCCCTGGGGGACGGGCAAGAGAAAAGTGGGTGAAGGGAGACATCGGATGGTGTAAGGTATGACAAAATAATAATAAGTTATATATTATCAAGGGTTCATGAAGGAGGGAAGAGCGGGGAAGGAGAGGGAAAATGAGGAGCTGATACCAAGGGCTCAAGTAGAAAGCAAATGTTTTGAGAATGATGAGAGCAACAAATGTACAAATGTGCTTAACACAATGGATGGATGTTTGGATTGTGATAAGAGTTGTATGAGCCCCTAATAAAATGATTTTTTAATCACACAAAAAACAAAATACAAAACAAAATCTGGTTCTTCAAAAAGATTAACACAAATGATAAACTGCTGTCAAACCTAACAAAAAATAGGAAGGATCAGACTTTAATCTCCAGGCTGAGCGATGAAACAGGAGTAATTAAAATGGACTCTTTGGTAGTTACATAATCTGGTGTCAATCTGAACATTCAGAGCGAAGGGATGGAGTCTCGCCTGTCTATCAGATGATAGCCAATGAGGCCTCTGTGTAGGCATGACCTTCTCCTGAGGATTCTGGGAACTCCTGTTTTCCTCCCTGGAAGCAGGACACATGCACTCTCTCTGCCTTCCCATTATTGCTGTTGAGACACTTTGACAGCTGGAGGGCATACATGGGGATACACACCTGCATTGAGATGCTTCTACTGAACCTGGATCTACAAGACCTTCTACCCACTAACCTGTGATTTTTGTGCATTCAGCATCATTACATGTATGGTGTATAAAGTCTAAAGAGGAACTTATGGACTAGTATTGGACATATGAGCTAATATCAAACTTATGGACTTGATCTAGACTAGGCTGGGATGTTTTCTCAATATACAATTACTCTTTCATATAAAGCTCTTTTGTACACACATATGTGTGTCTATAAATTTGTTTTTCTACTCAACCTGGACTAACACAATGAATTACACAGTAGTATGAAGGACTGTACTTCAAGGAATACAACAACTTGGAAGATATGGACAAATACCTGGAAAACAAACTCTCCCCAGATTATTTCATATAGATGTCAAGAACTTGAACAGACCCATAGCAAAAGAAGAAATAGATAAGGTTACCAAGGATCTACCAACTAAAAATAGCACTGGCCTAGATGGCTTCATAGGAGAATGCTACCAAGCATTCAGGGAATAGTCAACACCAATCCTACACAAGCTCTTCCAGAACATAGAAAAGGACAGTAAACTCCCAAACACATTCTATGAAGCTAGTATAACACTGATACCAAAGCTGGGCAAGGGTTCGACAAGGATAGAGAACTACAGTCCAATATCTCTAATGAATATAGATGCAAAAATCCTTAATAAAATCTTAGCCAATAGAATACAAAAGTATATAAAAAGAATAATTCATCATGACCAAGTGTGATTCATACCAGGGATGCAGGGGCGGTTCGACATGTGAAAATCCATCATTATCCACCACATTGAGAAGAAAAAGGAAAAGAACCACATGGTAATATCAATAGGTGCAGACAAAGCATTCGACAACATCCAACACCTATTCCTAATTAAGATACTCAAGAAGATAGGATTGGAAGGAAATTACCTCAATATAAATAGTTATATATGCAAATCCAACAGCCAGCATTACAAGCAATGGAGAAATGATGAAAACATTCCCACTCAAAAATGGAACCAGACAAGGATTCCACTTGTTCTCACTTTTGTTCAATATCATCCTGGAGTTCCTAGCTAATAAAATAAGGCAACGGAGGATATCAAAGGTACACATCTGGGGAAATAAGAAGTTAAAGCATCATTATTTGCAGATGATATGAGTTTTATATATTGAGGAACTCAATGGCTCCACAATAGGAGTGCTGGAAGCAATACGGCAACATGGTAGAGTGGCAGGAAACCAGATCAACAAGCAGAAGTCAATTGGATTGCTATACACAAGTGATGGGTTTACAGAAAAAAAGATCAAGAAGATAGAACCGTTCATAATAGCAAAGCATAAATTTAAATACCTAGAGATATACCTAACAACAACAAATAGAATCTGTATGAGGAAAACTATAGAACATTATTACCATAAGGGACCTTCACAAATGGAAGAATATCCCATGCTCATGGATTGGTAGACTCAATATTGTAAAAATGCCCATCTTACCTAAGGCACTAAATAGGTTCTATTCATATCAATACAAATACCAGCATAATTTTTCAAAGAAATGGAAAAATTGAATACCAACTTCATATGGAAATAGGAAGAAGCCCAGAACTCTTCTAGAAGAAGAATAAATTGGGCAGGCTTGGATTATCTGACCTTAAAACTTATTGTAGAGTCACAGTTTTCCAACCAGCATTTTACTGGTATAATGACACATACTCAGACCAACGGAAAATCCAGAAATAAAAACAGCAGCATACAGACAACTGATCTTTGATAAAAGCCCAAAAATATCAAATGGGGAGCAGTTGCTCTTCCCGCCCTCCTCTTCCCCTCTTTTCTTACTCACTCCTTTCCTTCTCCCCCGTTCTCATCCATTCCCTTCCTTTCTCTTGTGCTTTCATACAACACTCTTTTACCTCCTTTCTGTTTGACTTGTGGTTGAATTAAAATTGTATAATTTGAAAAAAATCTACAAATAACTGCAGTTCTGTAATAATAAAAATATAAATAATAGAATTAAAAAGTGGGCAAAGTTTCCAAAAATAACATTTAAAAAGATAACAAAGAGGAAAAATGCTCATGATTTTTAGCCATCTGGGAGATGTAAATCAAAACAAGTTATGTTATAACCTTACACCTACAATGACAGTGCAATTCAAAAGAACAGATAGCAACAAATTCTGGATAGAGTTTGGAGAGATTTGAATTCATATGTACTGCTGGTAGGTCTGTATATGTACAGCCATTGCGGAAATCGATATTGTGCTATCTCAAACACTGGGAGTACAAATCCCATACAGTCCAACAATACCTATGCTGGGGATATTCCCTAACGAAGTAAGTGACATAACACATGTAGACAAATATGTCTCCATGTTCACTGAAACACTGTTCATAATATAAAGAAGTTGGAAACAACCCAAATGTCCATCATTTGACAAATGGGTAAAGAAACTTTGGTACATGTATACAAAGGACTTTCATGCATCACTTAAAAAAAAATATGAAACCACAAAACACCTCATGACATGGATGTCATGTGTACCTGGAGTACATTATGTGGAGTAAAATCAGTCCATCACAGAAGGAAATTATTACATGAGATCACTACTATAAAGATAAAAACCAGGTCAGAAGCTGGGAACAGACATTGGAGATTCCCAAGGGAGGGAGGGTAAGGATGGGAAGATGATGTGATGGACGAGAAGGTTGACAGGTATTGACTTGGGTGAAAACGAGAATTTAAGTCCATAAGAGGGAGAAGACAACTCCGTTTCTAAAATCGGGAAGGGGGAGAATAAAATCTGGGGTTGGAGATGGATGAGCAATTTAATCTTGAAAGGAGTAATTTAATCTTGAAATCAGACTTGATGATCTGAAATGCACACACACACACACACACACACACACACACACACACACACACACGAAAACATTAAACAAAGAACCAGTGGTATTGAAGGAAGAAGTCCAGGCCAGTGGAGAAAAATAAGACTCGAGCTTGGGGCGACATGGTGTTATGTATTTTGGTCATGCTACCAGGAACAAGAAGTCTCTGAAGAAGAATATCATGATTGGTAAAGTATAAGTTCAACAACAAAAAAGAAAGAATCTCAGGAAGATGGACTGACACAGTAGCTTCAACAGTGGGCTCAAGCATTACAACAAATGTGAAGATGGCATTTGACCAAACAGAATTTTTTTCTGCTGTATATAAGGTTGCTATGAGTTGGAACCAACTTAAAAGCACAAAAGAGTAACAAACAATAGGTGTATTTATATATGTATGAGGGGGTATGCCCCCCCCTAGAAACAGGATTTTTTAAAAGCTATGTATCTATTTTTTTTTTTGTACAGAACAGCCTTATCACCTTCAAAATACTCTCCATTATTCCTTTATACTTCATACATTTGTCAAATCTGTGATTCCATTCTTGGAAACATTTTTCTTTTCTTTTAAAGCAATCCATACATCAATTTGTATCTAGCACATTTGTACATATGTTGCCATCATCATTTTCAAAACATTTTCTTTCTACTTAAGCCCTTATTATCAGCTTCTCTTTTCATCCCTCCCTCCCCCCCTCCTGCCCTTGTAACCCCTTGATAAATTATAAATTGTTTTCATATCTTACATGATCCTCTGTCTCTCTTCATCCACATTTCTGTTGTTCATCCCCCTGGGGTGGGGGTGAGGTGGGGTTATACATCAATCATTGTGATCAATTTCCCCATTCTCCCCCTTCTCTCCACACCTTCCCTCTACCCTCATGGTATTGATATTCCCATTATTTGTGAAAGGTTTTTCTGTCCTGGATTCCATGTGTCTTATCTGTAAAAGCTCTTATCTGTACATAGTTTGGCATAGCTGGATTTGTAAGGTAGAACTGGGGTCATGATAGTGGGAAGAGGGGAGAGGGAGAGGAAGCATTATAGAACTGGTGGAATATTGTGTTTCTTCCATGCTATACTGTACCCTGGCTGACTTATTCCTTCATTGTGACCCTTCTGTGAGGAGATGTCCAATTATCTACAGATGACCTTTTGGTCTCTACTCCAACCTTCCACTTTGCATCAATATGTCTTGTAAAGACTTTTCAAAGTCATGTGTTTGGATGGCTGACAGAATCTCCCTCACTTTTTTTCTTCACCTCTTCCATGTCATCAGATTGCTGTTCTTTCATGTCCCTCTTGATTCATGGAAAGAAAAAGAAGCAGAAACAAAAAGAAGTTGCACAGAGTGAGGTCAGGTGACTAATGTGCTTGAGGTAAGAGAAACATGCTGTTTTTTGCCAAAAACTGGTGCACTGAGATGGCTGTATGAGTAGGTGCATTGTTATGGTGGCAAAACTAGTCTCCTGTCTGCCCCAAATCAGGCTTTTTTTGGTCACACACTGTTGTGCAAACTTTTGAGAACCTCTAAATACAAAACTTGATTAAGAGTCTGACCTGGTGAAACGAACTCCAAGTGCACTATCCCCCTCACATAAAAAATAAACAAAAAAACAAGCGAGCATCATTTTGATCATTGCCTTCACTTGAGATTTTTTTTGGGT
This sequence comes from Echinops telfairi, assembly GCF_000313985.2. Taxonomy (NCBI): domain Eukaryota; kingdom Metazoa; phylum Chordata; class Mammalia; order Afrosoricida; family Tenrecidae; genus Echinops; species Echinops telfairi. The sequence continues at coordinate 836,627 of NW_022111367.1, forward strand.
GAGGTGACAATGGCATCTTCCACTGGCTTGATTGATGTTTGCTTTCGGGGTTGTAAGATTAATATCATGTCTCATCACCAGTAATGGCATTGAGAAAAATGTCTGGGTCAGTTCAGAGTTGTTGTTTCCAAACATGGAATGGTTCCATTCAACACTCTTTTTTCCTGGTCAGTCAGAACCCAAGGCACAAATTTCACAGTGACCAATCTCATTTTGAAATCTTATGGTAAAATTCACTGCACCAAGCTCCAAGATATGAATAGTGCAGATAACTTCCCCATCTCTCCAATGGTCTGTCATTGGCAGCCTTCAAAATACATGAATTTTGTTGACATTTTTGTCCATTTGGGAAGCTGAAGGATGTCCAGGACAAGTTTTGTCATCAATTCACATTTCACCTGTTTTGAAATGAGAAAACCACTTGTACTCTTGAGTTTTTCCATAGTACTGTCCTTATAAGCTGTGTTCAATAGTACAACAGTTTCTGTGGCATTTTTCTCAAGCAAGAAACAAAATTTCACAACTGCTCACTCTTCTCTTATTGGCCATCACAAAAAAATAAGGTTTGAGCAAAACTGCTTTTATGGAAAAATTCACTATGACCAGAAGAGAACCTGCCCAGGTGATGCCACTGGGTGCACTAACTCAGAGCGAGTTGCTTGATGCTCACCTAGGTGGAAAAATGTGTACTACAAAAACTCCGCCCAACTGAGCTTTTTTCATGTTGTTTTTTTTTGTACACCCTGGTGAACATGGCTTAAGCAGCCTTTGCAATGCAATGGTTAAAGCACTTGTCTACTAACTGAAAAGTCAGTGATAGGAACCAATTATCCACTCCTCAGGAGAAAGGAATGGCAATAGGTTTACATGAAGAGTTACAATCTTTCTGATACGTGGATCAAGTGCCAATAAAATTGTTTTTTTCAAAAGAGAGTTACAATCATGGAAACCCAATGGACATACTTCTCTGTCCCACAGGGTTATTATGAGTGTACTTTGATTTGTCAGCAGTGGATTTAGGGTTTTTTATATGCTGGGCTTATAAAAAATTGTGTTATTATAATTAACTACAAGGATATTTTAATAAAAATAACAAATTCATGCTGAAGCAGTGCGTACACACACAGAGAAGACTATCATTTAGCAGTAAGGTTTTATAACTAATATTTCCCCCTGGGGTATAAAGGAAGATTAATCTCAATACACTTATAAATGTTATCTGTGCTCAGACATGAGACCAAGGATTATAAACACCATTTCCTATGCAATATAATTGACTCCCCTACCTTTGTAACTTGACATGTTGTTGTCAGGTGCCATTGAGTCAGTTCTAATCAATGCACAACAGAACAAAATACTGTTTGCTTCTGCATCCTCCTCCTAACCACTCTGATACCTGAGACCAACATTGCAGCCACTGTGTCAGTCCCTTTTCCTGAAGGCCTCCTTCTCCTTTGGTGCCCTTCTCCTTTACCTAGCATGATGTCCTTTTCCAACGACTGGTCTATCTTGATAGCAATGTGCAAAATACCGAAGATGAAGTCTTCCAAGACAAATTGGTTTGTCCCTTTAGCAGTCCATGATACTTCAAGTATTGTTGTCCAGAACCACAATTCAAATACATTGATTCCTCTTCAGTCTTTTTATTTCAATATCCAACTTTAAAATGAATCTGAGGAAATTGAAAAGATCCTGGTTTGATCTTGCAAAAATAAAAGTCTGAGTCAGTTTGGAGTTGTTCTTTCCAAACATAGCTATTTCCACTCGACCCTCTTTCTCCTAGTCAGTCAGAACTCAAGGCGCAACTTAATCCTGAAAGTAAGGCTTTGTGAGAACTAAGGTGCAACTTTATATGTCTAGTTTTATATATGAGAGAATGTCAAACTGTCACATCATCAAATACCAAATGCTATTTTAAAAGATAAACAGTAACAGAGATAGACAGTTCTAGTGACTCATTATTTTCATCTTCCCAGCCCTCTTTCTTTTAATACCTTTTAGGATCACAAATGGGTTGTTGTTGTTTTTTTAATCTAGGCCCCATCAGATACAATGTCTCATCCTTGTGTTTAAAGTACTTGGTTCAAGAGAAAAGAAATGCCCAAAGCCAGACAACAATGGTTTAGGAATAGGAACAAATGTGAGGATGGGGCAGGACCATGCAGTGTTTCATTCTGTTGTGCATATTGTCAGTCTGGATCAGAACAGACTCGTGACACATAACAACAACAGCAGGCAAATCAGACTTTCTAGAATTTGAAAAGAAAGTAGTCTTTTCAGCTTTTTAATCGCAGAGCTGTAGTTGAAGCTGAAATTTTAATTAACCATATTTCTAGTAGTGGTTCTAGGTAGTTTGGAGGAGGTGGGGGTGGGAGATGGGGTGACAAAGGGATGAATCTAAGCTAAAGGAAAAGCAGATATGAGAGCTGTAAATTATAAAAAGAATCCTGGCAAGGACCTAAATCCCTGATTTCACTGACCCATAAAATTGCTCTACTACCCTTCTTCCTTATAAATTGTCGCTAGCTACTCTCAAGTTGGCACAGACTTAGGGTGATCTCATAAACAATGGAACAAACAGTTACCCTGTCCGAAACCACTTATATGATCAGTGGGGATCAGACTATTGTAATCCATTGGTTTGGTTTTCAGAAGTAGACCTCTGGGCTGTTTTTCTTAGTTTCTTTGACTGGAAGCCCCATTAAAGGCCTGTTTAGCATCATAGCAACACATAAGCTTCCACTGGCATATAGGTGGTGGCTATGCATGTCAGGAGGTGAGCAGGAATCTAACCTGGCCTTCTCTATGGAAGACAAAAGAATTCTACTCCTGACCCACTACTGACTCTGTAGTTTAGATTATGCAGCACTTTTTTCCTTCAGCTAGCTCCAACTGTATTGCTGGTATTTCCCATCACCTAACAGGACTAGCCAATCTTCAGGTAAGGTAACAAACAATAGCATCTTTGAGGATATTGACACCAGTACATCTTAAAAAGCAATAAGGGTAGCGAAACTAGAAATAGCATAAATGTTTCGTTTTGTAATCTTTTGCCTTCTTCATTTCTAGTTGTTTAGGAAATGAAAAAAGTGATACGTAGCTACTTACTTAATTTAGCATATAGCAATTTAATCTGCTAAACACTCCTGAAAGCAGGTTAACTCTTATGCTGTTCTTCATTTATTTCTGGCTGTGCTTCTTCTCTAGCAAAATATTCAAATACGAATGTTTATAAAGTAGCTTAGGTTAGGCCTGCTCTAAGCATTTAGCTTGAGTACCCAATTCATGTTTACAAATGTTGTTAGATATAAGAAAAGAAAGACCTTTGTCAGCCTTCAATAAGGCAAAATTGTAGAGCAAAGCAATAATTAGGCTACACAGGCAATACCTGAGTTATGAACTCCAACCAGCATACAAATCATACTTAGAAACCAACCACAATGCCTATTCTATTGAAAACTTGAGGTATATACAATAGCTTATAACAAGATCTATTTCACAACTCTTCAAAACAACATTATTACTTCAAAACAGTAGTATTATGTAATAACTATTTCAGTGTATCTGGAACCATTTCTTTCATTTTTATGCATAAAAAGATACAATATATACTATGTGCAATGTACTAAAACAGAAAATTGACTGACATTCGCTATGAATTGTACCAACTGATACCATCTGCGATAAAAATTTGACTTAAAAACAACCTAAAGCACATACTCACTTGTAATCTGGATTGCCTATGCTCCATAACCAAGCATTTTTTTAAATTAGCTGATTCTCTCTTGCTATGTGCCTTTGAGAACTGAACTTATTAGCTACCCTAAAATATAAAAGATGGAAATTTTTCAACAAGTCCCCGCACTTTGACAAAAATCCCAGTTAGTCTCCAAAGACTTAAAAAAGAAAGCAAATAATGAAGAACGGACACTATAAAGCATGAGCTATAGCTATCATCTAATTACTGGATGAATGCATGGTCGTTTTGTCTGATGGAACTAAGATAGTTGTCTGCTGCTAGCTTTATTGACAAAAAGGGAATCTTTACAAAGTATAGGGAAATCAAGCAATAACGGAATGTTTGGGTTCAGAGTTTTGCAATGACTATGGGCTTTGGTTTGAGGCAAAGTCTGTCTCTGTTGTATGCACTCAACTGTACTCGGTCAGCCTGCAGAGTTCCCAAAATCCCATGAGAGGACATACTTCCTTGTCATCTGTATTCCATCAATAAATTAAAGTGATGTTCTCCAGCTCATGTTTGTTTCTTGGCAAGCTAATCTACAATCTGAAAAGGAAGTCTTTCATTTGTGGACTCCAACTAAAGGAAGGAAGCTTTTGTATGCAGAATCACCAGAGACCAAAATATTACAATATGGAAGAGGAAAACCATATGTTACAGTTCTCAGCAAGTAGCTCAAAGTATTGGTTAAAGAAATGTTTAGTTGATTATGCAGAAGAGTAAATTTTAATATGGGGAGGAGGCATACTAATGACAATCTTGCTACCTCTGTTAAATATTAACAGTGGAAATGGTGCTCGGTTTCCTCGGATTTTTTATTAACATATGTCAAAAACCTAAAAAGTGAGTATTGCCAAGAAACTTGAGCCTAGTTAAACACTTTAACATTTTGTTTTAAGATTCACACTACATTTTAGGAAGAAGTGAGAGTTTACAGAAATCCAAATGATTGGAAAGAAAGTATACTTTTCATAAATGCAGTGGTAAAGTTATTTGATCCTTAATAGTTTTAGCAGTTCAGTCCAGACTTCCAACCCACTGGCCTACGATCTTCCTACATTCAGCGTCATTGCATGTGTTTCATGAGTCTGAAGAGGATTTTAAAGATTGTTATCAGACTTTATGGGCTAATATCAGACTTAAGGATTTGATCTGGACTGGGCTGGGATGTTTTCTCAATAATTAACTGCTCTTGTATATAAAGCTCTTTGCTATACACATATGAGTGTCCATGAATTTGTTTCTCTAGTCTACCCAGACTAACACAGCAGCCTAATGTGGAACCTGCTTTGCCACATTTGCTGAGAATCAAATTTCCCTTACATCATTTGTGAGTAAGTATCCTGAGGAGAACCAAACTGGCATGGTCTTCTTCTAGATACTTATAAAGAACAATAGAAATCTTCCAATAACTTTTTTCTTATCATATTTGTGTTTAATATTTTGTTATCGCCTGTATCTTTTTGGCAAGCTTCCTTTAAAGACATAACTTCCTGGGCAAAATCTCACTACAAGAGGTTTCAAAAAATAATGATCTAGTCTCTTACAGAAGATGGTTGATTTCATTTTGTTGATGTTATAGAGTAAGTTGTACAAATCATGATCAGATCAAGTGTTAGGAGCACAATTTGTAGGATTGCGACATGAGAAATTGATTTTTGACACAGGGTACAGAAATTTAGATATGGCTTCAATTGTTGTTAGGTACGGCTGAATCCATTCCAACTCAGTGTAAAACAAAACAACATACTGCCTAGTCCTACACCATCCTCACAATTGTTCTTATGGATTTTTTAAATTAACCATTTTATTGGGGGGCTCTTACAAATCTTATAACAATCCATAATTCGATTGTATTATGCACACTTGTACACAGGTTGCCATCATCATTTCCAAAACATATTCTTTCTACTTGGTATCAGCTCCTCTTTTCCCCCCTTTCTCCCCTACCATCCCACCCTCGTGAATTCTTGATCAATTATATATTATTATTGTTATTACATTTCTATTATCCGTCCCCTTGTGGGGGCAGGGGCAGTTAATATATCCAACTTTGTGATCAGTTAATTGGTCTTATGTTTAAGCTCATTCTTGCATGCACTGTGTCAATCCATCTCATGAAGGGCCGTACCCTTTCTGTCTGCCCCTTCACTTTACCAAGCATGATATTCTCCTCCAGGGACTAGGCCTTCTGATAATATGTCCAGAGTACTTCAGACAAAGCCTCTCCATCCTTGCCTCTAAGAAGCATTCTGACTGTACTTCTTCAAAGACAGATCTGTTTCTTCTTTGACAGTCCACGGCATTTTCAATATTCTTTGCCAACACCATTGTTCAAATGCATAATTTTTCTTCAGTCTTCCTTATTCACTGTACAATTTCCATATGTATATGAGGCAATTGAAAATACCATGGCTGAATCAGGCCCCACCTTAGTCCTCGAAGTAACATCCTTGATTTTCAACTATTTAAATTAGCCTTGTGTAGCACATTTACCCAATACAATGTGTCCTTGTCTTGACTGCTGCTTCCATGAGCAATTATGGAACCAAGCAAGATGAAATTGTTGACAATTTTAATCTTTTCTCCATTTATCATGACGTTACTTATGATTCCAGCTGTGGGGATCTTGGTCTTCTTGACATTGAGCTGGAATCCATACTGAAGGCTGCAGTCCTTGATCGTTATCAGCAAGTGCTTCAAGTCCTTCTCACTTTCAGCCAGCAAGGTGTGTCATCTACATATTGCAGGTTGTTAATAAGCCTGCCTCATTTTAAACCATGCACTATTCCCTTGTTCTATTCACACAACTCCCTCTTGATCCATGTGCAAGTTCTGTATGATCACAATCAAGTGTTCTGGAATTCCCATTCTTTTCAAGACTGTCCATAGTTTTTTATTTCTACATGGTCGAATGTATTTCCATAGTCAATGAAACACAAGAAACGACTTGCTGGTATTCTTTGCTTTCAGCCAAGATGTATCTAACATCAGTAATGCTATCCCTTGTTCCAAGTCCTCTTTTGACTCTGGCCTGAACCTCTGCAAGCTTCCTGACAATGTCCTGTTATAACCGTTATTGGATGATCTTCAGCAATATTTTATATTCATGTAATACCAGTCATATTGCTCCATAGTTTGAGCATTTTGTTGAGTCACCTTCCTTTGGAATGAGTACAAATATAGATCTCTTCCAGTCAGTTTGTCAAGTAATTGTTCAAGTTTATTGGCATAGACAAATGAGTGCTTCCAGTGCTGCATCAGCTTCTAGAAACATTTCAATCAGGATTCATTCAATTCCTGGAGCCTTATTTTTGGCAAATGCTTTCGTTGCAGCTTAGAATTCTTCCTTCAGGACCACTGATCCTTGCACATATGCTACCTCTTGAAATGGTGGTATGTTAATTAGTTGTTTTTGTTACAGTGATTCTGTGTGTTCTATCTTCTTTTGATATTGATTATCATTCAATATTTGCCCATAGAGTCTTCCAATATTGCAACTCTAGGCTGGAATTTTTCTTGAGTTCTTTCGGTTTAAGGTATCCTGAGCGTGTTCTTCCTGTTTGATTTTCTAACTCGAGGTCTTTGCACAGTTCATTATAATATTTTACTTTGTCTTCCTGAGCGGCCCTTTGAAATGTTCTGTTCCAGTCATTAACGTCTTCTTTCCTTTCATTTGCCTTAGCTATTCTACAATTAAGAGTGTTTCAGAATCTCTTCTGGCTCCATTATGATCTTCTCTTTCTTTCCTGCCTTTTTAATGACCTTTTGCTTTCCTCATGTATGATGTACTTGATGCCCCATCACAGCTCATCAGGTCTCACTAATTAGTGTTTAATGCATTAAATCTGTTCTTGAGATGTTCTTGAAATTCATATTGCGATAGACTCAAGTTTGTATTTTGGCTATCCTGGACTTGTTTTAATTTTCTTTAACTTCAAACTAAAACCTTGACCGGGTTTTAGTTGGTGGACTTCTCCATCATCTCTTCCCACAGATTGTAGTAATTTTGATTTCTGTGTATTCTATCTGAAGGTGTCCATGTGTACAGTTTCTTTTGTGTTGTGTTATTTGCTATGAACAAGTCATTGGTCTTGTGAAAGTCTACTATGCTAGCTCCTGCTAGCAAGACCATGTTTTCCAGTAACAGTTCCTTCTTCTTTTTTTCCAAATTTTGCATTCCAGTTGCCAGCCATAATCAATGCATATTGATTGAATACTTGATCAATTTCAAACTGAAGACCTTGGTATAATTCTTCAACTTCTCCATCACTAGCTTTAGTAATTGATTCATTAATTTCAATAATAGTTGCCGTGATTGGATTTCCTTGTGCATGGATAGATATTGTCCTATTACAGACAGCACTGTCCTTCAAAATAGATCTTGAAATGTCCTTTTAGACAATTAATGTGATGCAATTCCTCTAAATTTTTCATTCCTGGTATAATATATCATATGATTTTCAGATTCAAAATGGCCAATATTAGTTTATTTCAACTCACTAACACCTAGAATGTTAATCTTTATGTGTCCTGTTTCATTTTGACTACTTCCAATTTTCCCAGATTCATACTTTGTACATTCCAAGTCTCAAATTGTTGATATTTTCATCTTCTTCTCATTTTGGCATGTGCCCATTCAGCAAATGAAGATTCCAAAAGCTCATTCCATCTATATCACTATGATTGATTCTACTTTGAGAAAGCATCTCTTCCTCAGTAAAATTTTGAGTGCCCCAAATCTGGTACTTTTCTGACCTGAGGAGCTCATGTTTGGGCACCATCTCTGACAATGTGTTGCTTCTATTCATGTGGTTTTCGATATCGATCTGTGTTTAAATGCTATTCATAAGTTTACAGTGGCAAAACTAAATAAATAAATAAGAGTACCATGGCTAATTCCTCTGATGAGGACAGTGTATTTCTCCTTGGTAATCTGTTCTTAGTCTAGAGGCTCTTCTGAAACCTGTTCACTTTGTGTGACCTTGCTGGTATTTGAAATAGCAGTGACATAGCTTCCAACATCACAGTAACACACAAGCCACCAAAATATGACAAAGTGACAGTCTAGTGGTAGGAGGACTTTAAATTTACAGAGCAATTTTAATGGAACCCAGGTAAGTAAGTCTCTCTAAATTCCTGGTCCACAGGAATTATGAGATAATGTTTACTTTTTAAACTGCTGTGCCCAATTACAAACTAATTGGTAACTAATAGAGCACCTTAACCAGTATACAGGACGCTCTTATTCTAGTTCTCAGAATATTTAAAAATGTTTCTAGTGGTCCACTCTTTATCACCATTTATTAAATTTTATTTAAGTTGGTGTTTTTTTGTTTGAGTCAGAAATTGATGAGTTTTGTAAAATGACTTATCTATAAAAATATTCTTCTTAGTTGCTGCATGACTAACAGATTAAAGTTTTTTAATACGAATTCATCTGAATATTCCTGGAGTAAACTCAATTTAGTTCTGGAATTTTAAACGTTGAATGTTCTACAGCATTATGTTTTACCGGATATATTTAGGATTTACATCAAGACTTATAAATTATGTGTTTATAAGTGTTTTGATTGTGTAAATCTGTGGCAATTTATATCATGGAAAAGTTTTTAAAGGATTGAAACGTCCCATTCTTTAAAAGTTTAGTTGACTTCACCTGTAACTCCTCCAGATCTGGTACTTTTTAGAAATCAACACTTGAAAAATTCACTTATTTCCTGTATCTAGTCTTCTTAGACATTTAGCACGTCAGCTACAAACTCTGTACTTCTTATATTTTTCTTGTCTTAATAACAGTTTTATTTGCATATTATTAACCGTACTTCATATTTTTATAGAACAAACTATATTTTACTCATGTTCTAATAATTCTAAAATAATTCTAAAATGATATGAAAAGACATTTTGCCAAAGAATATATACAGATGGCAAATAAGCATAAAAATGTGTACAATATTACTAGACATTAAAGAAAAGCATCTTAAAACCGCAATGAAAAAAATAACTATTTTGTTGGTAGGTGCCATCCAGTCAGTTCTGACTCCTAACAATACTATGTAAATGGAGGGAAACACCACCTGGTTCTGCACTGTCCTCACATTTGTTCATAAGTTTGATCCCATTTTTGCAGCTACTATGTCTACCTGTCTTGTTGAAGGCTGTCCTCTTTTCTATTGTCTCTCCACTTTACCAAATATGATGTTTTTTGCCAGTTACTGGTCTCTCCTGACAGCATGTCCAAAGTATGTGAGACAAAGTCTCAGCATCCTTGCTCCTAAGGAGCATTCTGGTGGTACTTCTTCCAAGATAGGTGTGTTTGTTCTTTTGGCAGTCCATGGTACTTTCAATAAATATTTCTTGCAAGCACCATAATTCAAATGCATCCATTCTTCTCAGTCTTCTTTAGTCAATGTCCAATTTTCACATACATATGAGAAAATTGAAAATACCATGGCTTGGGTAAGGTGTACTGTAGTCTTCAAAGTATCATCCTTGTTTTAAAGAGGACTTGTGCAGCAGATTTACCCCAAGCAATGTGTCATTTGATCTCTTGACTACTGCTTCCATGAGCATTAATTGTGGATCCAATCAAGAAAAAAATCATTGACAACTTCAATCTTTTCTCTGTTTATCATGATGTTACCTATTGGTCCAGTGTGAGGATTTTGATCATCTTTACTTTGAGTTGCAATCCATACTAACAGCGAAATATTTTACCCTAATTAGTGTTTTATGTTCTCCTCACTTTCACTCTGCGTATAATAGACTATTCTATCTAGGGAAAGAGCAAAGAAAAAAGGCAAGATTTGAAAGGGTTTCACAATCTCAAAAGTCTATGTGGCTGAAGATCTTTTGACATTTTGCTGCATTCTATTGCTAAGCGGACAAGAGCTTTAGTGGAATAGTTGTTATGCATTTGACTGTTAACTGCAAGGTCACCAATTTGAAACCACCAGACACCCCACAGGAGAAAGATGGAGCTTCTACTCCCATAACCCAGAAGCAGTTCTGCCCTATCATACAGGATCACTATCCAACCCAATGGCAGTGACTCTTGCTAAACAGTGCGATATTCATTAAAATGTAGCAAAGCCAAATAGACAAACAATAAAGTGCTGGCAGTAAAGTGCATTTTAAAAGGCTAAGTAGTAAGATTGCAGAACTGAGGCACCATGAGAATTTCTTTCTAAGGAAACAAAATAGCCGGGAAAAGATAGGAACTTTCATAACAGACAACAAATATAATGAGCTGCACAATATATCTGACACACATTCCCTTTGAATTGAGTCATGAAAAAATTCTAGCAATGATTTACGAATACCAAAAACATAAGAAGTATTAACAATTATTTACTAATAATTAGACTTAAAGGTTATCTTGAGTTTTCTTTTCACAGCAGCATATTTCATGTCATATGTCACTTTTGAGTTTTAATGACTGATTTCGTAAAAACAAAAGTTAAAGGTTTCTGTAGATATTTGAGTGGATTTTGAGCTTTCACTTAATCATAACCCTAATCCCCAAACAATTAATTCTTATGATGTAGCCCTACTAAATACGTGCCCTCTTGAAGAGATCCCTGAAGATCTGGGTGTTATAGTATAGTGTGCTTACCTATCAGAAAGAACACTTCTTAGCATCTTAAATGGTTGTCTTAAAGCAAGCAGCCATCTAAGTAAGGTGACAGCTAAGTCCACGTGGGAGAAACCACCAGCCTGTGTAATCCATGTTTTGTAAATCATAAAACCCAAAAGAAAGAGAAAGGAATTGTGTTAGAGCTTATGTTCTAAGCACCGAGTTACCAGAAGGTTATGGATGGCAGGTAAAGCCCATTTGTAGGGTCCCTCATGGGTTAAGCGTTTGGTGAATCACCGTGGTCCACTGAACAGGAATGTGAACACTCTTGCTAGGAGGCAGCACATTGCAAAGTAGACCAGTGGAAGTGTAGTTCGGCTAAGATTTAGCATTTCATCCTGCTTTCTCCTTTTTGTCCAATTTTAAATTTGCATTACTTCTTATTATTCGCTACTTTCTTCTCAATTGAAGTTCTTTCTGTTTGAAATTGTTGTGTTGCTGTTGTTTTAATGTTTCTCTTTATGTGAAATCCAAGATATGTAAATCTATACCATTGGTAACTGGATGAAAATTTTCTAAGGGTTATGGCATGGGTTGCTATTAATGAGTAGAGGAAAGAAGAATGTGTTCTAAAATTTATTGTAGGGATGATGGCATAACTCTTCATAATATGTTTAAATCATTGAATTGTATGCTGTGTGAATTATATGTCAATAAAACTTAACTTTTTGAAGTTAAAGGTTTTTACTTCTTTGATCACTTTTTTCTAAATCATCTCTGATTCAAGTCTTTTGTTTTAAAAAAAATTCCCCTCTTCTGGCAAGTTTCCAACAGATGGACCAATAATATCAGAAAAGAAAATAGGTGACCTCCAGGTAAATATCCTCTGGCTTTGATAAGGATTATAGGTACTTGTTCACTATGAAGAAAAGTACTGCGCAGACACTTTTCCAAGCTCCATTTCACCCTGAGTTCATTCTATTAAAAAAAATTGGAATCATCAGCAACTGGATTTAGCATTTATAAGGAATTATGCAATTTAGCCACTACTCGTTTATCAATTTGTGGCCACTCCAAAGAAAGCTTAAGAAATAGAATGTGGAAATTATTACACAATACCTTAATATTACATGCAAGTAAAATTTTTTTCTGAAGATAATTCAAAATCAGTTGCAAAACTTCTTTGCCAGAGTAGTACCAGAATTTCGAGCTGGATTCAGAAGCAGATGTGGAAGAAGGGCTAGTACAACTAACATCAAATGGCTGCTGGCTAGAAGCAGAGAACAGTAGACAAACTGTTTATTTGTGTTTTAGTGAATTCATGCAAAATCATTTGACTCTGTGTGCCACAACAAATAATAGGTAACAATGAAAATTATGGGAATTCCAGAATGCCTAATTATGCTCATGGTAATTAGTACATGGACCAAGAGGCAGTCATTAGAAAAGAACAAGGGGACACTGAGTGTTTTAAAATCACTGAACGTGTAACAGCATGTATCCCTTCATTGTACTTTTATACTCATGCAACCTATTCTGAGCAAGTAGTTTGAGAAGCTGGACAGTATGAAGAATAATTCAGCATCTAGATTGGAGGAAGATTTATTAACAACCTATGTAATGCAGATGACACAAACTTACTTGCTAAAAGAGGAGATCTTGAAGCACGTATTGATGAAGATTAAAGAATCCAACTTTAAATAAAGATTATACCTCAACATAAGCAAAGTAAAAATCCTCATAACCCAACCAAGAAATATCGAGATAAACAGAGAAAAGATTGGAGTTGTCAAGGATTCATTTTACTTAGATCCACAATCAATTCTCATGAAAGTAGCAGTCACAAAATCTAACAACATAGTACATTTGGAAAATCTGTAGCAAAATAGCTACTTGAAGTTTTTAAAAAGCCAAGATGCCACTTGAAGGACTAAGATATGCCTGAACAAATCCATTGTATTTTCTTTTTTTTTAAATCATTTTATTGGGGGCTTCTAAATTCTTATCACAATCTATACATACATCCATTGTGTCAAGCACATTTGTACATTTGTTGCCATCATCCTTAATACATTTGCCTTCTACTCGAGCCATTAATATTGGCTGCTCATTTTCCCCCTCCCTCCCCACCCCCCTCCCTTATGAACCCTTCATAATTTAGAAATTATCATTATTTTGTCATATGTTACACTGTTCAATGTCTCCCCTCGCCTACTTCTCTGCTGTCCATCCCCCAAGAAAGAGGTTATACGTAGATTCTTGTAATTAGTTCCCCCTTTCTACCCCACATTCCCTCTACCCTCCAGGCATTGCCACTCTCACCACTGGTCCTGAAGGGGTCATCTGTCCTGGATTCCCTGTGTTTCCAGTTGCTATCTGTACCAATGTATATCATCTGGTCTAGCCAGATTCATAAGATAGAATTGGGATCACGATAGTGTGAGGGGGAAGCATTTAAGAACTAGAGGAAAGTTATATGTTTCATCATTGCTACCCTGCATCCTGACTGTCTCATCTCCTCCCCACAACCCTTCAGTAAGGGGGTGTCCAGTTGCCTACCAATGGGCTTTGAGTCTCCACTCACCGTCATTTACAATGATATGATTTTTTGTTCTTTGATGCCTAATACCTGATCCCTTTGACAACTCATGGTCACACTGTCTGGTGTGATTC
>NW_022111367.1:851889-860671 GCF_000313985.2 Echinops telfairi
TCTACATATAGCCTCCTCCCTGGGGGATGGACAGCAGAGAAGAGGGCAGGGGGAGACATTGTACAGTGTAACATATGACAAAATAATAATAATTTATGAATTATGAAGGGCTTATGAAGGAGGGGGGAGTGAGGAGAGAGGGGGAAGTAAGCAGCTGATATTAAGGGCTCAAGTAGAAGGCAAATGTTTTGAGAATGATGATGGCAACAAATGTACATATGTGTTTGACACAATGGATATATGTATGGATTGTGATAAAAATTGTACGACCTCCCAATAAAATTATTTTATAAATAAAAAATTTTTAAATAGATTGCAATAAAAGAATAAAGCATACCTGAGGTAGTTTATTGTGCCAACCTGGCCGATAAACACATGTGGGGGTTAATTGAAAAGTGGAGGGATAAATGGCTCAGTGAGCCTTGACTTTGGAGTTTTCAGGTCTCTTGCTTTCTGATGGTCGGACCAGGGTGCAGCTGCGTTAGCCAGTTCCCTACTTTAGCTGTCAAGGCTCACTTCCTGCAAGACATCCCTGAGGAAAAGCCACATGGACCTACCCTGATGCAGCCCTGGGTGCTGGAGCACCCGTGTGGAGACCACTGTCAGAGCTAAGATGTTTACACATTCACTGACTCAGCTTTCCTCCTGCAGTCGTCATCATTGCGTGTGTTTTTTGTGAGATGGAGGAGGACTTTGTGGATTGGTGTTGGACATATGGGTTAATGGGTTAATGTTGGACTTGTGGGCTTAGGACTTGTGGGCTTGGGCAGCACTGGGTTGGGATGTTTTCTTGAAGTGCACTTAACCTTTATATAAAACTATCTCTTATACATGAAAACAAATAAATAAATAAAATGTGCTGGAAAAACTCCGCTTATACACAAGTATATACGATATAAGAAAATATTGACAGCATTTCATATTTCACATACATGTTCTGAGAAGTGTGCAACAAAGAAATAAATCAAGGGTCTAAAATTTACAGGTGTAGAAACTGAGGCTCAGAAATGTAGATCAGTATTAAGTAGCTAAGTCCAATCTAGAACCCATGCATTTTCACACGATAAATTCTGCTCCATTAAAACAGTATAGGAGTCTTTGAATGATGCAAAAAGTTAATGTGCTCAGCTGCTACTCTAAAGGTTAGCAGCTTGAGTCCACCCATGTACAATACAGCTTATAAGAAAAGTCTGCTAACTTTTTCAAAAAAACATCCATTGAAAATCCATGGAGCAAGCACAATTGTACTCTGTCATACCTGGGGCCACAATGCATGAGAATTAATTTGACCACAGCTAGTTTTTTTCTGTTGTTTATTGGACTATATTTGTGTTGATCAATGGTGACTATATGCAGGAAGAGAACTGGGATGCTTAGAATTTTACAAGGCTTTTCATAAAGACATTTCATCTTGTGGAAAGATCTATTTGACAAGGCCTAGAATGATATTCATGGAGCCCTCATGCCACAATAGTTATATATTTGGCTGTAATCTGAGAGGCCAGCAGTTCAAAATCACCAGCCACTCTGGGGCTCTCTACTCCCATAAAGAGTTACAATCTCTGAAACATACAGGGGCAATTCTACCCTGTCTTATACAGTCTTAATGAGCTGGCATCACTCAAAAGCAGTATTTATGAGAATAAATACTGAAGTCTGATTAAAATACAAGTAACTATCTCGTATGTATAATGTGTTTGTATAATATTATTTACTTGTCTAGTCATACCAAACACTGAATTTAAAAAAAACTCAGAAAATTGGTAGCTGCTTTGGAAGTATCAAGGATCCAATTTGATCACTTATCACCTTTTGGTAAAGGATCCAATTTGAGAGGTGTGGTGTTTTAAAATTTTTATAGTCCACTAAGCTTTTATTTAAAATTTGCTTACTCAAAAAAAAATTAGAGTAAAATAATTTGTCAGCATTAAAAAGCCTCTTGTTGATTTGTGTTAGCTAGTATTATCTTCTTCAACATGGAAAAAGTTAAAAGTTATTTAAATAATTGGACTATTCAAGATAGTGTCAAAACTGTTTGGTCGAGATAGAAGGGCCTCCAGATCGCCACCGCCAATGGGCGCGATGAGGTAGTTGAGACTGCAGGAGGTTGGTGACATGACTTGGCCAAGGCTAAATAGCCATCTAGGAGCCCTATCTACTTTGTTTCCCTCACTCTTCCCCCGTGTGATGGAGACACTCTGGTTACGTCTGGATCGGCCCGTGTGGAGGAGACCCAACAGCAACCACAGGAGCAGCAGCTTCAGGCCTGGCTCCAGAGAATTGCAGAAAAGGACAACAACCTGGTACCTACTGGCAAGCCAGCCTTGGAGCACTATGATGAGGAGGAGGAAGATGATGAAGATAGTGAGGGAGACTCAGAGGATGACAAGGATATGCAGGACATGGATGAGATGATTACAATGGGTCACCCGACAATGGTGAGGTCAATGAGGTGGACATGAAAGGCAATGAGCAGGATCAAGACCAGTGGGTGATCTAGGCACACAGAGCAGGAGTGCCCAGTGACACCCTGGCCAGCCCAACCCACCCTGCAGCCCCTGCAGAACCAGCTGGGGGTCCCACTACCTGAAAGCTGAACCTTGGACACCTCCACAGCTGTTGCCAATGCCTGGTCTCCTTTACCTCTCCTAGGCCATCGGCCTGACCTTGAATCCCCCAGGGTCTGAGCCCACCCCATCTTCCTGGCCAGTATATCTCCCCTTAGCTGCCAGGTCTAGTCTAGTTCTAATTCTCTTTAATAAAGACACAGTACTGATTTAAAATAATTAAATATATATTATATGTGTAAATAATTAAAAATGATAAAGATGCAGTACTGATTTAAAAAACTTTGTTTTTTAATGTTTATTTAATGTTCCATAATAATAATAGCAATGTATCAAAATCCAGGTAGCATAAAACAAAAATGTGAATTTTATGCATATCCAGGTAGCATAAAACAAAAATGTGAATATGCTTGAAATCTGCTTGAATTAGTAGGTTGTGTGTAGGTGCCATCAGGTCAGCTTTAACCCATAGTGACATTTTGCACAACAGAACCAAGCACTGCCGAGCCTGTGCAATTTTTCCTGACAATTGTTCCTGTGTTTGAGCCTATTTTTGCAACCAGTGACTCAGTCAATTTCATTGAGGGCCTTCCTCATGTTTCCTCCGCCCCTCTTTACCAAGCATCATGACCTTCGCCAGAGACTGTTCTCTCTTGAAAACATATCCGAAGTACGTAAGACAAAGTTTCGCCATCCTTATCTCTAAGGTGCATTCTGCCCATACCTTATCTAAGACAGATTTGCTTGTTCTTTTGGCAGTCCATGGTAATTGTACAATCAATAAAACACAAGTAAATATTTTCCTGGTGTGTTAGTCTGGGTAGAAAAAAATTCATAGAGCCACTCATATGTGCATAAGAAAGAGCTTTATCAATCCCTCCACTGGGAATATACCCAGAAAAGGCAAGAAACTAACCATGGACAGACATCTGTACTCCAATGTTAAGTGCGGCACAGTTCACAATTGCAAGGAGTTGGAAACAACCCAAATTTCCATCAACAGACAAACGGATAAAAAAACGGTGGTACATACAAATAATGGAGTACTACAATCCCAAATTCAGTGATGAACACATGAAGCACATTGCTGCATGGGAAGAACTGGAAGAAATCATGCTAAGTAAAGTAAGTCAAGCACAAAAGGACAAGTACAACATAAGTCCACTGAGGTAAGCTTAAAAAAATAAACATAAACGGGGCATAGGGGAAAAGCTACTATATACATACATCCCTGGAGTGAGGTCAAGCAACTGTGGCAGGGGACAAACTCAATCCAGGGATACATACAGCAGCCAACTAAAATGAGGGAGAAACAAAGAGAGAAAAAAAGACATGGTTGGGATGGTGGGGGAGCAGGGCATTAATCCACCCAAAGGGAGGATATTGTTTCTAACTCCACAGGAGAAGGAGAGAGAGACCAGGCTTCAACCCAATGTGACAAGACGTGAATACAAGATACTGACATGTAACAGGGAACCAAGAGAGAGGTCTGCAGGGCCAGCCCCAATCCTGACTATGTAGACAGCCCCACACCCACCCCACTCAGAAGAATGCACTTCAGAGGACATCACTGGGGCTACAGCTTGGGGAGAGGGGTGCATCGGATTAGAGCACTCGGGAGAAATACAAAGAGATGGAAAGGAAGGAGAGGACATCCTGGCCCACCAAGACCCAAGGACGATGTTTCTGTTCAGAGCAGACAATGCACAGGGAGGACTGTAGGGCTGGCCCCACCATGGGACACGGCATCCCTCACTGAACCATGATGCCAGGGACAGCACTGGAGATACAGTGCAGGAATAGTGCACAGTCTGGCCCCATCACGCTGGGGTGAGGCACTGGGGGCATGAAGCAGAGCAGCAGGGGGAGCAGAGTGATGAACCCCCCGGACAATACCAAAAATAGACTTGGGAGACAGAGGGTGGCACCCCATCAGATCAACAAGAAAACACTCGGAAAGGCCAACAAATAACTTGAACTATTTATAAGCTTTTCTATTGTTCTCAGTGGCTTTCTTTTTGTTATTGATATTTTGTTCTTGCTTTCTGCTGTCATTGTTTTGCTGGTTTTGACTTCCTTTGTTGTTTTATTTGGCTTTGCCTGGTTTTAGCACTTATTACTGTACAGTGAACCCTCGTTTATCGCGGTTAATCGGTTCTAGACCCTACCGTGATAAATGAAATTCCGCGAAGTAGGATTCCTTATTTGTAAATCAAATATTTTCGTAGTTAGAGCATAGAGGACATGAAAAAACACCCTTTAGTCACCATTACACTCGTATTACCCAATTTATTAAACGAAAAAGGGAAAATACAGTAAAACATTTTGGACGTTACAATTATCATTTATTATTTATTATATTATTTATGGCATCAAGCGTGTACAGTATGAGCCAATCAGTGGCAGTAATGACAGAGCATGCGCTGTTACGCAAAAACTGCAAGAGTGAAGCCGCGGAAGTTGAAGTGCGAAGTGGCGAGGGTTCACTGTATATGCATGTCTATCTAGATAAGATAGGTGGGATAAATAATTCAGATGTAAAAAGAACGGGACCAATGGTTCCAGGGGTATACAGGAGAAGGGGAGGTGGGAGAAAGGAAGTGGGGGAACCAACTCAGGGACAAGGGAACAACAAGTGAACTAAAAATCAATGGAAGGAAGGTTATAAGATTCGGCATTCTGTGATGCTCACCTTCCCAACACGATTGCTGAAGACAAAAAGGGTGCATATGCAAATGTGGTGAAGAAAACTGATGGTACCCAGCTATCAAAAGATATAACATCTGGGGTCTTAAATGCTTGACATATACAAGCAGTCATCTAACTGAGAAGCAACAAAGCCCACGTGGAAGAAGCACACCAGCCTGTCTGATCATGAGGTGTCGATGGGATCAGGTATCAGGCATCTAAGACCCAGAATAAAACCATCGCCAAGGTGAATATGGCGGGGTGGGAGGTTGAATGGAGACCTAATGCCCATCTGTAGAAAATTAGACATCCCCTCCAGAGGGGTCAAAGGGAAGAGATGAACCAGTCAGATTTCAGTATAGCACTGATGAAACACACAACTTTCCTCTAGTTCTTTGGTGCTTGCACACTGCTACAGATAAGAGCCCACAACACTGGAAATCCAGAATAGATAAACCCTTCAGAGCCAACAAGGAAAGTAGAGATACCAGGATTAGGGGAGGGTGGGGGGTGGGGAGAAGGGGCTCAAATGGGAAGAGAATGCTTGGAAAATGATGATGGCGGCATATGTGCAAATGTGCTTGACACATTGGAAGAATGTATGGACTGTGATAAGAGATGTAAGAGACCCCAGTAAAAGTATTTTTTTTTAAAAAAAGAGCTTTATGTATAAGAGCAATTGAATATTGAAAAAACACCCCAGCCCAATCCAGATCAAGTCCATAAGTCTGATATTAATTCATATGTCCGATGCCAATCTATACAGTTCTCTTCAGACTCACAAAACACATGCACTGACACTGAATGCAGGAAGATCACAGGCCTGTGGATAGGAAGTCTTGTGGATCCAGTAGTGTTGTAAGCATCTTAGAGTTGGCAGGGTCTCCACTGGGCTCCTACAGCTGAGGGCACTATTGAAGTTCCATGTGTCTTGTCAACTGCAATGTCTCCCAGGGAGTGAGCAAGAGTCCCACCTGCAGCGAGCTATTTATCTCCTTAGCGCCTCCAAATATCATCAAGCTATGATTGGATTGACACACTAGATGCCCACCCCTTCACTCTTAATCCTCAAATTGACTACAGATTATGTAATTACCACACCTAGTATTCCTTGTTTTGAACCAAAATCCATCTGACATCAGTAAATGAGATCCCTTGCTCCACAACCTCTTCTGAATCCAGAATGAATTTCTGGCAGCTTCCTGTCATACTGCTGTAACCACTGTTGAATGCTATTCAGGAAAATTTTACTTACGTGTAATATTAATGAAATTTTTGTTTGATAATTTCTATATTCTATAAAGTCAACTTTCTTTGAATTGAGTACAAATATAGATCCTGTCTTCCTTTTTTGTTGTTGTTTTTTCATAGACAAGTGACTGCTTTTACTATTTCTTCAGCTTGTTGAAACGTTTCAATAAGTATTGTGTCAATTCCTGAAACCTTCAGTACAGCATGGACTTCTTCCTTTCGGATCATCAGTTCTTGATCATATGCTACCTCTTGAAAAGTTGAATGTAGATTACTTCTCTTTGGTGCAGTGACTAACTATTCTTTTTATGCTTCCTGCCTCGTTCATTATTTTAACCATAGAATCTTTTAATATTGATTCCAGGCTTGCACTTCAGTTCTTTCAGATATGCTGGCCATGTTCTTCCTTTTTGTTTTCTAACTCTAGTTCGTTGTATTTCATTATTCTTCTCTACTTTGTTTTCTGAAGCTGCCCTTCAGAAATTTTCTATTCAGCTCTTTTACTTCTTTAGGTCTTCCATGTGCTTTCGCTTATCTACATTCAAGGACAAGTTTCAGAGTCTCTTCTGACATAGAATTTGGTCTTTTATTTTTTCTTGTCTTTTGGTGATCTTTTGATATCTTCATGTATGATGTTTCTGACAGGTCTGTCATTAGGGTTCACTGAGTCAAATCTATTTTTGAGATGTTCTCAAAATTTCTTTGGGATACACTCAAGATCGTATTTTGGCTCTTATAGATTAGTTTTAATTCTTCTATTTCAACCTGAACTTATACACGGGCAACAAATGATCTGTTCCACAGTCATCCCCTGACCTCATTTTGGCTGATAGGGAGCGTCTCCATATTCTCTTCCCACAGATGTAACAATTTGATTTTTGTGTATTTCATCTGGAGAAACCCACATGTATAATCATCATTTATGTTGTTGAAAAAGGTATTTTTGATGAAGTAATTAACCTTTAAAAATTCTACCATGCAATCTCTAGCTTCATTTCTATCACCAAAACTACATTTTCAAACTACTGTTCCTTCTTCTTTGTCTTCAATGTTTGCATTTTAATCTCCAATAATTATCAATGTATCTTGATGACATGTTTGAGCAATTTTAGAATAAAGATGTTCGTTGAATTCTTTGATTTTTTTCATCCCTAGTATTAGTGATTGGTGCATAAATTTGAATAAGAGTTGCATTGATCAGATTTGCTTTATGTATGCATATAGACATTATCCCATCACAGACACCATACTTCAAGATAGGTCTTGAAATGTCCTTTTCTACAATGAATATGACACTATTCTTCAATTTGTCATTACCAGCATAGTAAGCCATCTGAGGGTCTGAACCAAAATGGCCAGTACCACTAGTCCATTTCAGCTGACTAATGCCTAGCATATTGATCTTTATGTGGTCTATTTCCTCTTTCATAACTTGCAATTTTTCTAGTTTCATACTTCATACATTCCAAGTTACAATTAATAGATGTTTACTTTTTTTTCTTTCTCATTTTGAGTCCTGCCCCATGAGCAAATTAAGTTCCTGAAAGTTTTCCACCATCCACATCATTATGGTTGACTCAGATAACTCATTTCTTCCTCAGTCATATTTGGTATGCCTTCCAACCTGAGGGACTGGTCTTCCAGCACTATATACAATGGTGTTCCAATGTTATTTATAAGGTTTTCGGTGGGTAATTTCTCGGAGTGGACAGCCTATTACTTTTTATAGTCTGTTCTTTTGGAGCCAAATAGCATAGTGGTACATGTTGCGTTGCTAACACAAAGTCAGCATTTTGAAGCCACCAGTAACTTCCTAGGAGAAAGACAAAGTTTTCTACTCCAGTAAAGAGTTACAGTCTCAGAAACCCATTGGGACAGTTCTACCCTGTTCTATGGGTCAGAATCAACTCAAATGGCAGTACGTTTAGATTAGTTTTGTTTTTAAGTTTGTGTTTAGTCTGAAAACTCTGCTGAAACCTATTCACCTTGAGTGATCCTGCTGGTATTTGAAGTACCAATGACATAGCTTCTAGCATCATAGTAACATGCAAATCACCAGAGTATAATAAACCAATGGGAAAGTGGTAGAATCAGTTTAAATTATATATGTAAAAATGCTGAATTAATACACATTTTGTTGTATATAATCTTACTATATGTTTTTTTTAAACATTTTATTAGGAGCTCATACAACTGTTATCGCAATCCATACACACATCAATTGTGTAAAGCGCATTTGTACATCATTCTCAAAACATTTTCTCTCCACTTAAACC
>NW_022111367.1:862039-883771 GCF_000313985.2 Echinops telfairi
TTTATAAATTATTATTTTGTCATATCTTGCCCTGTCCGACGTCTGCCTTAACCAACTTTTCTGTTGCCCGTACCCCAGGGAGGAGGTCACATATAGATCCTTGAATTGGGTCCCTCTTTCCAACCCACTCTCCCTCTACCCTCCCAGTATTGCCACTCACACCACTGGTTCAGAAGGGATCATCCACCCTGGATTCCCTGTGTTTCCAGTTCATATCTGTACCAGTGTACATCCTCTGGTCTAGCCAGACTTGCGAGGTAGAATTCGGATCATGATAGTGTGTGGGGCGTGGGGATAGAGGAAGCATTTAGGAACTAGAGGAAAGGTGTATTTTTCATCATTGCTACATCGCACCCTGACTGGCTCGTCTCATCCCTGAGACCCCTCTGCAAAGGAATCTCCAGTGGCCTACAAATGGGCTTTGGGTCTCCACTCTGCATTCCCCACCTCATTCACTATGGTAAGATTTTTTTGGTCTGAAGATGCCTTATACCTGATCCCTTCGACACCTTGTGATCGCACAGGCTGGTGCGCTTCCTCCATGTGGGCTTTGTTGCTTCTGACCTAGATGGCTGCTTGTTTACCTTCAAGCTTTTACGACCCTAGATGCTATATCTTTTGATAGCTGGGCACCATCAGCTTTTTTGCTTATTCACCCGCTTTGTCTTCAGCAGTTGACAACACATAATTAAAAGGGGGATACAATTCAACCCATCGCATGCCATTTCAGTACAACTCTGGTGGTAGACTGGAGGGAGCAATTGCTCCACGACACACGTTCAAGGGGGCACCAAATAGTGGAATGACATTGAGGTGTCCCAAATTGCATCTGGACAAGAGGGGGGGAAATGTTTCTGTTTCTTCATCTTGAAATTTAGGCAGGAAGGGTAATATAACATAGAAATTACCACAGATATTCAATAACCTCAATTGACTCCTGCTTTCACTATTCCATGAGCACTCCTTGCAAAGATGACTTTGACAGAAGAGCAACTCCCTGCAAAGAAAATAAAGTTCTCAGTATTCTTTCCCCCACTCTCCCTTGCCTATTACCAGGGACTCTCCTAATTCTCCTCCCCATTTCCAGGGCCTGTCCACTTTCCAGCATCTATACTACACCAATCTAACTTGCTGCAATACAAGCCCTCTCCTAAAACTTATCATCAATATATTTTCCTCTGAATGAGTATGGATTTTCTAGATGTCCAGTCAAATTTATGTATCCCAAGAATGAACAATTCCATGCATTCTATCAGCTAATGATTTCACTGGCATCTATCTGAAGGTAAAAGTGATGAGAAGTTGAATTTTTTTCAAACAGAATCATCACATCAAGAGCCTTTAAGACACAAAATATTATATTATATGAAGACTAGAGTAACCAATTCGGGTTATTTAATGCAAGGAGTTATTAAATGAACAGTAGACATGGCTCAACATTGTATAATCCAAATTAACTAAGATTTCCTGAGAGCAAATTGCTGAATTCAGTGGATTCTAAAAATCCTGACTTATAGTTTAGATATCAAGAATGATTAAATTAACTAAACAATTCCTAAATATCATTTGTATAGACTTAACACAGATAACACTGATGATATAAAGTGTATTTCTAAAAATGTCACTGTGCCATGATAATATCCCTCTCTACTTCCTTTTCAGATTATCTTTGTTATGAACAGAGAGTTTGTATCTTTTGTTTCAATAGGCCTGTTCAATGTGAAATGTTCAGTGGGAAATAAGCCAACACCAGGCCATATAGCACTATATATGTTTTGCTTACCTCAGTGTGGCCTGGTGGTGTAGTGTTTACATATTGTATTGGTAACCACAAGGTCAGCAGTTCGAAACCACCAACTGCTGGAGAAAGTTGAGGCTTTCCATTTCTGTAAAGGATTACAGTCTTTAATAATCCACAGGGGCAATTCTACCTGTCCCACATTTCAGAATTGATTCACTGGCAGTGAGTTTTGTGTATATATATATATATATATATATATATATATATATATTTTTTTTTTTTAGTGTGAATTTAATGTTTAAAAAGCTGACTGTTAGATATGCGATTCAGTGACTAAAAAATATCTATAGAAGAATAATTATCATCTATAATCTCCACCCAAAATAATGCAAGCTGTGTTCTATGTTCCACTTTATAACTTTATCTATGATGGGATAAATTCACTTTTTAAAAAAGATTGTAATTATGTACCCATTTTCAGATTTACAATGATTGCTAGAAAACAATTCACTTTCACAAACTATATTGAATTTCTAGCCAATTGAGCATCAAATTTCTATGTTAAAAGGTTGTTTAACGATCAGAGAATCGTCATAATTTATTTTTTTGTCTTTTTATTCTCCCAATTCTGTCAACTACCTGTTGCAGGGAAACCAGCAGAGGGAGCACCAACCATTGTTGTTTTGTTTTGTGTGTGTGTGTGTGTGTGTGTGTGCGTGTGTGGTGGGGGTTTTGTGTGTATGTAGTTAAAACATAAGAGTCTATATGAATTTTAGATTAACACACACTTTAAAGTGAAATATTATTTGTGACTGTTAAAATTTGTATATATTGAAAAAATTTGTATATATTGATTTTATTAAATCAATTCTGGAAGTTTTTATTGATGTTTCAGCATATTTGTGGTGCAGTGAAATAAATCAGAAAATTATTTTTAAGTTAATAATTGCCTACCTTCTTTTCAGATTCTCTTTATTGTAAACAGGCTATGTGCATCTTTCCATGTTTCAATAGGAAATGTGAAATAAGCCTAATGCCAGGCCATTTAAAGTCATATATGTTCAGTGGACCAAAAGCATATAGAACCCAAGTGAAATCAATGCTGCTCAAATGAAAATGTTAAACATATTTGAATGGAGGTGTGGCCATGAGAAAACAAACAAGCAAACAAGGATAATCTCTCTTTTACTCAACAGGTGACTGATTTTCTAATTTATAATTATATTACAAAAAAAACAAATCAAAACCAAAAAGTAATACATTTCAATCATTCAGGCTTTGTTTAGTTGTTTGTTTGTTTGTTTACAAAAAGACATTCTTCATAATTTACACCAAAATTTATCATAGCTTCTATTTGAAGTAGGAATCTAAATCATTTTCTACCCTCTTAATGTGGAGAGTTTACTAAAAAGCACAAAGGGAAGCAGACAGAGATGCAGCCAGGAGAAGCCTCCATCCCATCCCATTGGGAGAGTTACTATATTTCACCACAAGCATTCCTCAAGTTCCAACTCCATCTCTTCATAAGGATTGCCTTCTTCTTAAGTGGTCTCAGAGCCCTAAGACCCCTTTGACCAGATGGTGGCTTTCTGTATTTCTTTTTATGAGCACTATAAATTTGCAGGAGCCTTCATAACCCTTACCTATAGCTCTCCATATACCTATAGCTTACCATGGTGCCACAAACACTCCTTGTTTTCCTGGGTCTCTGCACTCACTTTGCACCCAACCTACCGGAGGTATTCATCTCTCCTAAATTCTATGCACCGTAGTCACATGGCGCTGTCACATATTGGTGGGGAGGTGGGGGTTGCAAGGGGAAGGGGCAGAGAAGATAAAAAGTTGTTTGTTTGTTTTATAATTGAAAAGAGTAGAAGGAAAAAGGAACGGACTTATTTATACAATAACCAAAAGAATTATTTCTAGGAGCAAAGAGTAATTATTCAGCTGTGATTTCATTTCTAGCTCCTAAGAGCCGAAATAGGTCATTTGATCTGATTTCTTTTTCTTATGTGAAAGGACTTAAGAATTAAGAAAATCCTTCAATAGTCACATCTCTGTGATAACATAAGACAACACCATAGAGTGCCCTATATTTGATATAGGAGGAAGACTAAGGGAAGAAGTAAAAAACCTGGCTCAATGTCCCAGGAAAAGTAGTTGCAGTTAGAATAAGATTCAGGGTTCTTGACTCCAGCTCTTTAGTTTATCCACAAGTCAACACCGGCAGTCTAGATTTGTTGTCTTGCCCACTTTTGTGGCAAAGGCTGAGTGACAAAGAGCATTTAGTGTGATACTAAAAGCACAGGAAGTCCATTCTTGGGGCAAACTGTGAGGTTGTCAGCTGGACAAAAGGTCAGAAAGCAAGTCTGTGCAGACTGCTTTTCGTCTGCCCCCCATCACACCCTGTTGCTGCTGACTGCAGCACCAAAGGAGTGGCTAGAGCTGCAGGGGAACACCAGCTAGCATCACTCCATAAACCAAATGTGACTTAGTGAGAAAGGAAGGGATTATCTACAGAACTAAGACTTTTCCATGATTTTCAATGGACCAAAATATTATGTATTACAATTCACATATGAACTATATATCACATATTCTATAAAACATTATTCATGAACTGCATATTTGGAAGGAATAATCTTTTTGGACATGGTGTTTGTCTCAGTGAATTCAAGTATGAAGCATATTAATACAGTTCTCAGGGAATCTCACCCACTCCAAGAATAGAGATATGTCACATAAAATCATGTTTAGTGTGAATGTCAACCATATATGGAAGAAACATTTATGTGGAAAGTACACCCATTGTTGGATTCACTTATATCAGCCAAGAAGACACTATGCATACAAAGTGTGTTTGTCTAGCTGTGTCAAACAAAGATGAATTTAGTTATGCTATTATGACATGAATATTTACTAGAAATTCAAGGAAAATGAAGCTTACAATGATCTATCGTTAAGTGAATTTCATTATTACTTACCTAGAAGCATACCTTTCATTAACAATATTTTACTATAAACAATCTCTTAAACAAAACGAAGGAAACAATAAATGACCCAGATACATGAAGGTACGTAAAAAAGTAAAAAAAAGAAGGTAAGTAAAAGATCATAGAAAATGCTTTAAACAAAAATATTAAAGCTTGAAGATATTGTTTCTTGACATGTCCTCCATCTAAGGCCATACATTTCTGAAAATAGGATTTCCACCTCTATAATCTGCTACAAATTCTGAGTTATTCAATTTACACTACATCAAACAGCAATTTTGGCATCCCTGAGGGACTCAAATTGTGTTCCTTTTAAATGTTAAACTTTTGAGTTTGAGGAACAAATTTCAAGGGATAAGATCAGGGCTGTAGGGCGGATGCTGCGAGGTTTTCAACATAATTCCCATAGGGCAACCTTTGCTAACTTTAAAAACTGATCAAGTGCATTGAAGTGATGATGGAAAAAATTCTCAATACAACTCCCCTGAACTTTTTCTTACCAATGCAATTTTCTGCTTTCCTCAAACTTCTTCATAAAAAACCCTGTGATCATCCTATGCCATTCAAGAAAATT
Organism: Echinops telfairi; assembly: GCF_000313985.2. NCBI lineage: Eukaryota > Metazoa > Chordata > Mammalia > Afrosoricida > Tenrecidae > Echinops > Echinops telfairi. The sequence goes on from NW_022111367.1 coordinate 867,348, forward strand.
GATTGAGGTTAGTTCTGTGGAGTTTCATTAAACAGTCGCCATAAGCTTCTGAGAGGAACTGGCTCAGCATATGGATCCCCTCAGAAGCCACTGTTTTGATTGAACCTTTTAATTTGAACTCTGAAGAGACTAAGATAAGTTTATTAGGGAGAGCATTTATCTGCAGTCATCCACTGATTGCAGACACATTGAAATATGTTTTATTTTTAATAAACCCCTGAATGTATGAAATGGAACTCCAAATGTTGCCTAGAAACCATGGTCTGTGGTTGCCTGTCACTGTTTCAGCCAAAGACAGAGATCAGCTTGATTTTGAGAAACTTAAGTTTATTCTGAATCATGAGGCAAAAGGAAACTGCGGTTTGCTACCTCCAAATTGCTTCAAAGATTTAGTGAAAATTAAGCAAGTTATATACCTAAAACTATGTGACAAAGTCAAGATTTTACAATGCTCACAGGAAGCAATTAGCAGGTTTTGCAAGATCACAGGAAATTATCCCCTGAAGCTTCATGTGCCCTTGTTTATCTACATTGAGGGATACTTCCATGCATGGCCTTAGCAGATCACCACCCCTGAGACCTCTGAGTGGAGGATACGTCCTGCCTGGCCTGAGTAGAGGATGCTTCCTGCCAAAGATTATTGAATGGTGAGAAAAACATTCTATGAAAATAAATGCTTCATGTATGATATGTGAACTTCATATCAGCAAAACTATTTTTAAAAAGAAAAAAGGAGAAAAGAAATACTTTATATAAATAGCATTTAATTTCAAGAGTGACTATTTCTATTTGAAATAATTCATTCTTAGACTTCTGGCTAACATTAGGTGTAGTATTTCTATTTAAATTTATAAAAATAAAGTGTTTTGAAATCTCACAAATCCTAAAATATATCTCTTTCTTACTTCTGAATGTCCATAGGTGATCAAACCTAATCATGATATAAAATTCTGAGTATAAGATATTTCATTTCAAATGGATTTCTGCTCCAATTATTCGACATAGATAAAATAAGGTTAAACAGGGGTTTCCACAGAAAGGAATTGCTTTAAATTATTTCTTTATAACCTCATGTATTTTTAGTCATTGGTAAGGTCAACTAGAGATTGGCAGGTTTATCAGAATCAGGAATGTAAGTAAGTACATTCCAGGAAGAAAAGAGATACACACAGATAGACAAAGAGGGAGGCACAGTGATCCAAAGAAACAGAGACAATGCAAAAACATCCTTTCTTAAAACACCGGATGACTTCATTTGAGTTGTGCACTAGAGTTTGGGGTTTCTGAATTAGCATACTGAAGCAAGACTGCCTTGTCGTTAGAACTCAGATATGGATCTATCAGAACTTGGATATGGATCTATGAAGAAATAAATATGGAAAGCTGTAGATCTACATACAGATTCTCTCTAGGGAAGAAAATAAATTTTACCTAGAGAATAACTTGAAGTTCCTTAACCAATACAGTAGACATAGCATGGCAAATGGACAGTACTAAATGCATACTATGAGAGAATACTACACTCATTTACCTTTCTCAAGATAAGAGGGAGGAGAAAAGATCAAACAGACAAGGGCTACTACTTGCAGCAAACAGAATGCAAAAATGAAAAACATAAATTAAAAAGACCAATGAAAGTACAACATTAAAAAGAGAAATCTCTGTTAAATTATCCAAACTGTTTTACCAAATTTTGACATGCTTGATTTCCTATAGTAAAAATCTCTTAAAAATTGTTTTTTGTCTTCAAGAGGAAAAAAAGAACAATCTGAGGAAAAATAACCAGCTGTTCCTTTTATAGTTCAGGAAGCAGGTTTGATTTATTACTTTAAGGTTATTTTTGAATGGGCTGCTTGTGGCAACTTGTGTGCAAGCCACTGAGGCCTGTCCATTGGAAGGGCTCAAACTGTTTCCTGAACAGTCCTTCTGCACTCCCCACCTCAGATGGCTATTATTGACAACATGTGACTGGGGCCTTCTAGGATTTTAAAATAGCAGGGGTCCCAGGCAGACAATTGGGCTGTCAATTACCTTTTCCCCTGTGGTGAAAAAGGGGCCCAGGACAATACAACTTCTCAGTAGGGAGTTGTGCAACTCCAAATCTGTAACCATTCTTGCACAGTTCAGCATTCAAAACCAAGTAAACAGTTGATGCCTTCACTTTTGCCTGTGTGTGTCAGTTCAAACCAGAATAACTGGAAGGTATAGATGTCTCCATGGAAGAATTTTAAATTCTTGTAAGGAGAATTGACTCTGGATGTTGTTTTCTCTGGGCTCCCTGGACGTTTTTTCTTTTTTTCTGAGATCCAAACAGAAACAAAGAGCACTTCCCTTCCCCGCCCCCTTTAGCAGCCTGCTCCTCAGGGGAATGCCCAAGAATTGCTACCTATATTGTGGCTTCAGAAACTTCCTGTGGGCATTGATCACTTGCTGTGAGGACTGTCCATCATCCTGCCCCTTTGTTTGGCAGTTACTTCCATTAGAATTTGACTGACAGAGGAAGCCTGAGTTATTTCTAAAGAACAACAAGGCTTTTCATTCATAATTTTAGTAGGGGGATAGGCTGCTAATGACTGAGCTTGAATAACTAGGGAACTCAGCATTCAAAGCAGGAAGAAGCCTGACTGGTTGCCAAATGAGGGAAGGGAAGGATGTAGGTGAAAAGTGCCTGTGTAAAAAGCCAAACAGTGACATGAGAATCACGCATGTATACAAATACAAATCGAGTTTTAAAAGGTGAGAGGATCCAAAAGATGGAAGCAGGAAGGAAGGCATGAAAAGTCTAACATGATTTTATTAACTTTGGGGTCAAATTTCATGCCAGAGTTTACAGAATTTGAAACTCACTACGTGTCTAGAGAGAGGGTGATCTTTTCTTCCACTGCAGTTCTCTTACATCCATCCCTACATACACACACCAAACATCTACCCACACATACGCACACATATATATTTAAAGATAAAACTAGCTTTTGTTCTCTTTAGGTAACTTTCTCACATTCCACATTCCCACAAAGAACCAACACAAAATACTCCTATAGTAATTTTAAATACCTGCTGCTTCAAAGAATTTGCAAAAGTGTAAATTTCTGATTACTTTCATTGTACAACTAAGTATTCGATGATATATTTTCTTGCTAGAATAATAACATTGTTCCACATTTTAATCTATTATCAATTACCAAAGTGATGGCAGCTGCTTTTTGTTTCAAAATCAAAATAATTCCATAAATGAAGTGTTCCAATAACTATTAGAAAATGTTTCCTATGCATCTTTTGTTAAAGCAAGTCAAATTGAGGTAATGTTGAACACCATAAAATGCTGATTCAGGGATCAACATGAATAATTTTTCAGGTGATGGCACTCCCTAGTTCTATCTACATTGAGTCTATTAGGGTTGGTGTTCTGAGGGAGCACTGGCAGTAGTGCTGAGGCCTAAGACCAAAGTCGGACTTTGAGATGGATGCTTACTTAGCTCATAATTCCTTGGCCGGAAACTGACCCAACAAACATTCTAAAAGCTGTGGCTTAACTACACCTACTAGGTTGCTAACATCTATGATCTCATTTCTTTCTGTCAGCCATCCTGTTAAGCCCTATGAGAAAACTGAGGCACCGAGAAACACTAGTACTTTACATCCATTTCTATCATTGTATCAAAGGCAAAAGACAGTGTACAAACGCCAAGAAATCTCCAGTACTAACTTAAAGTATCGAATGTGTGGATCATAACAAACTATGGATAGCCTTGAGAAGAATGGGAATACAAGAATACTTCATTATGCTCATGCAGAACCGCTACATAAATCAAGGGACATTAGTGTGAACACAACATGGGAATACTGTACAGTTTAAAATCAGGAAAAGTATGATCCAGGATTGTATGCTCTCACCATACTTATTTAATCTGTATGTTGAGAAAATAATTAGAGAAGGTGAATTATATGAAGAAGAATGCAGCATCAAGATTGGAAGAAGTCTTATTAGCAACCTGCGCTATGCAGATGACACAACCTTGCTTGCTGAAAGTTAGGAGGACTTTCTGATGAAGATCAAGGATTGCAGCATCCAGTAAAGATTACAACTTAATATAAGTTGTAATATATAATATACAATATAAAATATAATATAAAGAAAATCCAAATTCTCACAACCGGGACAATAGGTAACATTCTGATAATTAGAGAAAAGGGTGAAGTTGTCAAGGATTTCATCTTGCTTGGAGCTACAATCAATGCTCATGGAGGGACCAGTCAAGATATCAAATGATGTATTGCATTGGGTAAATCTGTTGCATGAAACTTCTTTCAGGTGGTGAAATGCCAATGTACTAGTTTGAGATGCACCTGACCCAACCCATGGTATTTACATGCAAGTGAAGGTTGGACATTGAATACGGAGCCTTTGAATTATGATGCTGGCAAAGAATATTAAAAGTACACTCAACTGCCAAAAGAGCTAAAAGATCTGTTTCCAAAGAAGTACAGACAGAATGCTTCTTAGAAGCAAGAATGGCAAGACTTCATCTCACAGAGCTTGGACATATTGGACAAGGACATCGTGCCGGGAAAAGTAGAAGCATAGCGAAAGGAGGAATACCCCTGATGAGTTGGACTGACAAAGAGGCTGAAACTGGGTTCCAACAGAAGCAATTGTGAGGATGGCGCAGGTCTGGGCAGTGTTTTCTTCTATTGTACATAGGGTCGCTACTGGTCAGAACCTACTCAATGGCAATGAACAACAACTTAAAGTAGAACTCAAATGAGATTTTATTAGCTGTTTCTAAAGTGTTTTAAGAACGTATGTGAATTCAAATAAAGTGAGCCATGCATCGTGGGTTCCTGTGTCCCTTGATATATCCCCAGAAATCCTTGGATTTTTAGAAACAGGATTAAATAACTTGCCTCAAAGGCAACAATTAATGACTGATGGACTTCTCAGCCACCGATGATTCTGAATTCAAAGCCAATGCCCCCCATGCTCCTCCATCTACCACAAAGTGTTACCTGGAGCTCAAGACCCTGTCCTACAGATGAGGGATGCCATGCCTGGCCACACATAGGGGCAGGTTTCTTCCTAAAGTTTATATCATCTAGTGTGGTGGTTAAAGTTAATAACATTTATAACTATCTCTCTAAGGTAAGAAAAAAAGAATAAAAAGCCTTCATCAGCATTTGGTCATTTCTGTAGTGCAAATAGATTCACCATGACTGATTTTCAAAGGTGATAAAACTAAATAGGTAGACATGAACTGTCCTTGCAAGCAGGTGTATGCCTGTTCTCGCACCTTAATCTATCTGTACTTTGATGTCGTCTCCATGTTCTATTCTTGCTCTCTTGAATTGAGAATTCTTATATAGTTTCAAATTATGATAGTATAATGACTTTTATTTATTAAAGAGGATTATAAATCAAACCTCTTCTGAAGCTCCATATGGATTATTCACTTAATCCTCATAAGGATGTCCTGACAAAGGAACTATTATCATCCCCTCTTTGGGAGTGAGGATGTAATACACAAAGGGACTGAACAATTTCTTTTAGGCCCCACCTCATTTTTATTTTAACCAGGTTTGTGTGAAGAATCTTCACATCCTTTTTAAAAAAACTACTTGTGTAACTCTAATGTGCAACTGGATCTCAGAGCCACTGAGACAAGATTGGTTTAATGCAGACAACAAAGGAAGTATGTTGGTATTTGAAAAATTATCATAATATCCCAATTCAATGTGGCTAATTATATGATAGAGTCTCTAGCTGGTGGTGCATATGGTAAATGCTTGAGTTCATCCAGCATTGGCTCCTTGAAAGAAAAGTGGGTGAAGGTAGATGTCGGACAGGGCAAGATATGACAAAATAATAATTTATAAATTATCAAAGGCTCACGAGGGAGGGGGGAAGGGGGAGGAAGGGGAAAAAATGAGGACCTGATGCCAGGGGCTTAAGTGGAGAGCAAATGTTTTGAGAATGATGAGGGCAATGAATGTACAAATGTGGTTTACACAATTGATGTATGTATGGATTGTGATAAGAGTCGTATGAGCCCCTAATAAAATGATTTTTTTTTAAAAAGAAAAGCCTAGGGATCTCCTTTTTTATTTAAATATTTAATTGAATTTTGAGATGTCAGATGAAAAACCAGTATGAGTTATGAAGTATACTCATTTCATCTCTCCAATTAGATCGCCAGTTCCTTATAGCTAGAAACTAGATTTTTCTCAGCTTAAACTCACTGAGCAAAGTGATCAAGCCAGCTGCTCCCAGACCAGAATATTCTGTCTCCAGGAATCCATGGTATGTTGGTTTTAAAGAAAAAGGAGCATTTGACATGAGGGGACTTTAAAAAGTTCATCAAAAGTGTAATGAAAATAATAGCACTTTTCTTTGAATTTGTTGACGCCTCATCATACAGCTTCGGAATGTTGAAGAAAATCTAAACTATGATTTATTATATAATGTGAGACTCTAAACCTGAATAGTATACAAATTCACCTTCACACATCAGATACATCTAAAAAAATTTAACATCTAAAAAAACAGCATTCTAGAGTACAACAAATACCTCTGACATATATATTGATATAAGTGAATGTTCGTCTGCATCGCAACATGAGATGGAGTTTCCATACTACTTCAGACACAGGGCTCTATCCGGAATTATACAGTAATATTCAGTGAAGGATAATAGCACGAAGGCTGAGGCCTCTCTCTAGTATGAGGGAACTCACATTTTTCAAGCCTATAGATTTCTTGAATGAGTCATTCAGAGAGTTCCAGTCAGAAACACCACATCAGCTAAAGAGGTCCCTTCCTCCCTAAAGTGCATTACCTACATCAAGAAGTTCAGACATGAAAACAAAAATCAATGCAAGGTTAAGGTTTCTATAGAAATACTATTAGGTCTGAATATAGCTGATAAAAATGATTAAAAGTTGTTCTAATTCTATTTTTATTTCCATATAAGCTCAGACAAATAGATACATAAAATAAGTCAAATTGTACATATATGTAATGTTTGAAGTTTTGGAAGTTATACAAGCAAGACAAGGAATTAAAAAAAAAACTATCAAACCCAATTTAACTGAAATTATAACTGCTACTTATTAAGAATCTCTCATATGTAATAGGCTTTGAAGATATTACCACATTGTCTAATTTTTATGCCTTATATGTCCTTTTTTGCAAACAAGAATCAAGGTTAATTACCTCAGTCACTCAGTCCATTAAAAAATATTTGAAGTTCTTGCATGTATCATGTCCTTCTGTGGTACAGATAAAATAAAAAACATGCACACAAGTTTCTATCAAGTTGATTTTCACACATGGCAGCCTCCTGTGTTACAGGGTAGAAGTTAGGTCCACAGGCTGGCTTTCTTCCACAGTAAACTTGGTGGGCTAGTGCCTCCAAGTTTTGTTGGTTACTAAACCCCAAACCAAATGCACTGCCATGGAGAGAATTCTACCTCACAGTGACCCTACACAGTTTCCCAGGCTATAAATCTTTACAGGAGCAGAGTCCAAGGGTGGGTGGCAGCCCAATTATACCACTAGGGCTTCTTCTAGTTGAGTGCAGACCACTTGTGCTACCAAGGGACCTAAAATAGAATGAAGTAAATAGCTACAAATCAAAAGATCACTTCACTATATGAATAATTGCAGTATCTACTTTGAGAAGGTCCTCCATGAAAAGGATCATAAAGGATCATGAGAAAGAAAATAAAAACTGGCCAAGAGCTCAGAGAAAGCTTTCCTGAGAAAATAACAAAAGAGATTTATTTAAAAAGGAACTGAGAGTTAATATGGCAAAAGGGATTGGCAAGAAAAGGACATCAGAGAACAGCAAACTACCTTCATAGATAGAAGGCAAAAATAAAGAGATTGTAGTAAACCAGGAGGCTGGGAAAGGAGCTAGCGCCCAGAGGGCTGAGAGGTTGTGTTAAGAACTTCAGTCTTTATTCTAGGAGAAATCAGTTCAAGTTTACTATTAAATTTTATCTCACATGGTTTAGATTGAATACAAATCATGGTGTCAGGAGCTCTCAAGCTTCAACCTTGAGTCAATTTCTTTAAGGAATTACAGATAGAAAGCAAATAATAATAGTAATATTGAAGATGTAATTTTTAATTTTAATCCTGCACAACTTTAGCATCATTTTGGCTATCATGCCAACATGTCTTTGCACTGTAAAACTATTAGGTTAAAATTATTTCAAGATTACACTGGGATTTTCATGTAGCACATGAAAGGCAAAAATCATTCACTGGCATTTGGTGACTTCCTTAAAACTATTTCAAAATATGTTCTTGAACGCTAGCAAAACGCTAACTGCTGGAACTGAAATTTCCGTTTAATACTTGATTTGAATTATGAATAAAGCCATACTTTTTCCCAAATGCAACATTCAAGCCAAGATATTCATGAGTATGTTTTTTATACTATCTAGTCATCATCATTAGTCTATTGGTTAATTTTCTTTATTATATACCTTTGAAATAGATATTCCTTATAGTCTACCTTTCATAGCATTTTCACACAGATTTCTTTTAACTAAATAGATATATATTGTTTCAGCCATTAAAAATCATCACCCTTTTGATAAAAGATTTCATAGAATTCTGATTGTGGTTGCTACAAAATCTGTTGTCAATGTGAGACTTATGAGTGAAGGGGTAAAGTTTACCTGTCATTCAGGTTACATCTTGATGACCTCCTTTGGAGGCACTAAGGAGATAAATAACTCACTGGAAGCGGGACACTTGTTCAGTCCCTGCGAGATATTCTTGTTGACAAGCCACATAGAGACAGGCCAGAACCTGGGAGCTGAAGAAGCCATGTGGAGACCCTGGCCAGCGCTGAGATGCTTACATCACCACTGGATCCACAAGCCCTTCCACCCACTAGCCTGCATTTGGTGTCATTGCATGTGTTTCGTGAGTCTGAAGAGGACTTTATAGATTGGTATTGGACATATGGGCTAATATTGGACTTAGGGGCTTGATCCGGCCTGGGCTGGGATGTTTTCTCAATATTCAATTGTTCTTGTATATGAAACTCTTTCTTATACACGAGTGTCTATGAATTTGCTTCTCTGGTCTACCCAGACTAACACACTGATCAAAACGAGGAACATAAAAAATAGAATTTCAAATTCTTATGGACTTTAAACTTTCTGGCGTCATGGAGGCTAGATGAACTTGAGATAAGCTTTAAATCTTACCCAAAAGTTTCCCCTGAGGTCTTCCTAAACCAAGCAAGAGTCTAGCTTAACTAGTAAAAACGATCTACTTTGAGCATTACGCTCTTTTAGGAATGATCTATATGGAGCCAATGGAGCCCTGGTGCCAGAGTAGCTATGCATTGCACGGAAACCCACAAGGTAAGCCGTTTGAAAGCACCAGCTGCTCCTCAGGAGAAGTAAGAGGATTTCTACTCCTGCAAAGAGTTTCAGTCTTGAAAATTCACAAAGGCAGTTCTACCCTATACTACAGGGTCACGATGAGTGAGCATCGCTATGAGTGGCTTCTATAGGGACAAAGTGGCAGCAGCAACTCAAAAGATTAGATAAAAATCTTAGGGGGCCATGAGCTAATATTAGTTGGGGAGTAATCTCATAAATGGAGGTTGAGAATGGATGCACATCTTAAGATGTAATCAATGTCACTTAATGTAGAAACTATTGAATTGGAATGTTTTCCTACATATATTCTCAAAACAAAACAAAATTTTTAAAAAATCACAGTCTTCACAAACTTGTTTTAGTCACTCCCTGTGAAGTATAAAACACAACGGTCATTTCTAAGTCAACAGAATGACTTAAACTTGTCATTAAAAAACTCAAAAAACCTTAATTTCCTCGTACAAAATTTAGTTTGAAATGCATTCACAACTTTTAAATTCATTTCTAAATTTTATTCATTCATTTAAAAGCATTTATTAGAAACTTGGTTGCACAGCAGTTGGCACTGGGCTGTTAACTGAAAGACTGACTGGTGGTTCAAACCCACCAGGATCTCTGTGAAGAAGAGACCTGGTGACCTGCTTCTGTAAAAATTACAGCCGACCATATGGGGCAGTTTTGGTCAGTCACATGGCACCACTGTGGCTCAAAACCAATTTGATGACATCCAACAACAAAATTGTATTGAAATCAAAATGAAGGCTTTGTATTGTTTGTTTGTTTTTATAACAAGATGCTAAAAATGTATTTCAAGTCTGGATCCCAAACAAGTTGAAGCAGTTAAACTTTGTCGGAATCTATCCTTTTGAAGAGCCACACCTTACAGAAAGGCCAAACAGAAAGTCCATTTTATAAAACCACATTTTGTTCTCAAACGATTTACAATCAAAACACTTGCTGTCCAGAGGAATCAGCGTATTAAATCTGCATGTCATCCTATTCCTTTTACTAAAGTGAACATGTTTAGACTTGATCTGCTGAGATTAATTTAGAGCTGGTGGAAGTCTCTGTATTGTAGCATCTGGAACACATAAATGGCTTTAGTGGAATTTGTTTGGCTGCATCTTCTTTAGAGAACAGATTGAACTTCCTATGCCCTTTTGATAAAGTGTTCAGTTAATGGGCAAGTATAAAACTTCATATTTAATCAGAGGTGAAATTCTTCCTACTGCTACTCAGCTCAGCCAGGAATATCCAAATACTAATTTCAACTTATGATTTTCACTTATATGAGGCTTTAGTTAAAATGATTCTGGACCAAAGGTTAAAAACAAGCAGAACAACAAATGCAGGATTTTAGAACTGCAACTTTCAGTATCTCAAAAGCTGAAAGAGTAAATAATAGAACACTAGAAGAGGAGCCCTCGGGATTAGAAAGCAATGGGCTTGTAAGTGAGCTGGCAACGCTGACGGGCTTTGGGCTCTATTTGACATGGTACAGCTGAGTTAAAGTTGAGTCAAAGACAAATAACATCAATAACAAAAATATCAACTTGTAGGTCTAAAATTGGTACAGCCAAGTGATTTGCTCACAAACTAGAAATATTGAATTGTTTACAACCAAATTCTTCCATTGTTGATGCTAGTTGTCTTCAAGTTGATTCTGATTCCTGAGGTGCATTAATCAGAAGTTTAGACCGGTGACCCAGTGAAATCTTGATATTTTATTTAAATTTAGCTAATACACTTAATAGCAAAAGACCCAGTCCATCGACATTGTCTCCTTTGATGTACTGTACCAAAGATAGGAGGCAAAATTGTTATACATTGCCTCATTTTTAAAAAGAAAGAAAAGGAAAAAAAGAGAGAGTAAATAGAATAATAAAAAAATAAAGTACATACATATATATGAAGAATTAGAGAAAATTAACTGAAGACAAATACAAACCCCAAATGTTAGATGCTGGGTGGCTAGAAGTAGGAAGGCTTATTACTTGACGTGGAAGTAGGTATTGGTTCAGCACTAATTCTCAGGGTTTCAGTAGATTTCAACATTAGGCAAATTAAGAGTACCAGCTCATGCATCAGGGCTGTTTCTCTAAAACATTCCACAACATGTTTAGTAAAATGAGCTTCACTACCTAGAATTCTATCATAATTCTGAACTATCTTGCAAAGTTAATCTGAGTTATAATTTTAGAATGTACCATGAGAATCAATGCGTGGACACATTATAATAGTTGCACTAAACATCTCATTGTACATGAGTGCACATATACATAAACCTAATTCTTCTTTTGGGTTAGAACTCGGTAAACTGTGACCCAATTAAAATAGCTCTATACACTGTACTCTACCGCTTGTCTGTCAGGGTTTTTTTTGTATTATGTGTTGCTATGATGCTGGAAGTTATGTCACTGGGTCATCCAAAGTGAACAGGTTTCAGCAGTTTCCAGACTAAGAATCCATTAGGGAAAAGGGAAAGGAATAGAGGTATTAGCCACTGAAGAGTGTATGGACAGCAATGGAACATGGTCAGATACTGAAAACCTCTTAATTAGCAGCAGAACATTGTCAGAGATTGTGCCAAAAGACGAACCTTCCAGATCGGGTTGCAATATTGAAAGATTGTGTGGTCAGAATATGGAACGATGTGGGAAGTATCAAAAGAAGATGGAAAGAACATGCACAGACACGGTATCAAAAAGAATTAGTCAACATTCAACCATTTTAAGGAGGATCTGAGCAAGAACCAATGGTCCTGAAGAAGTCCTGAAGCAAGTTGCACTGAAACCATTAGCCAAAACAAGGCGATTAATTGATGTGAACCAATTAAAATGTCTCAATAAACTGATGCAGCACTGGAATCACTCACTCATTTATGCCAAGAAATTTGAAAGACGGCTACTTGGCCAACTGACTGGAAGAGATCTATATTTGTGCCCATTCTATAAAAAGGTGACCCAACAGAACGTGCAAATTACAGAACAATAGCATTCATAAAGTGTTGCTGAAAATCACCCAACAATGGTTGCAGCAGTACATTGACAGGGAACTACCAGAGATTCAGGCCAGATTCAGAAGGGAAATGGAAAAGGGACATCATTGCTGATGTCAGATGGCTATTGGATGAGAGCAGAAAACACCAGATCTTTACATGTGTTTTATTGACTATGGAAAGGCTTTTGACTGTGGGTCATAACAAACTATGGATAACCCTGAGAAGAATGAGAATTCAAGAAAACTTAATTGTGCTCTTATGGAACCTGGATACGAATCAAGAGAGAGTTGTGCAAATAGTCCAAGGAATATTGCATGGTTTAAACCAAGAAAGGTGTGTTTCAGGGTTGTAGCCTTTTATTGCACTTATTCAATCTGTATGTCAGCAAATAAGCAGAGAATCTGCATCAGATGAAGAAGAAAGCTGTATTAGGTTTGGAGGAATTAACAACCTATGATATAAAATGACACGACCTTGCTTGCTGAAAGTGAGGAAGACTGGGGGCATTTACTGATGAAGATCAAGGATTAGTTTTCAGTATGGGTCACAACTTAATGTAAAGAAAACCAAGATCCTCACAACTGAATCAATAGATAATATGATAAACAGAGAAAAGATTTAAGTGGCCCAGGATTTTGTAGTGCTTGGATCCACAATCAATGCTCATGGAAGCAGCTGTAAATATGGGAAGATATCAAAGGACACATTGCACTGGGTAAATCTGCAGCACAGGACCTCTTTAGAGTACTGAAAAGTAAAGATGTTACTTTGAGGACTAATGTGCACCTGATTCAAGCCATGGTATTTTCAATGGCCTCATAGGCATGTGAAAGTTGGACATTGAATAAGCAAGCTCAAAGAAGAATCTACAAATTCGAATTATGATGTTAGAGAATACTGAAAGTATCATGGACTGTCAAAAGAACCAACAAATCTTTCTTGGAAGAACTACAACCAGAATGCTCCTTAGAATCAAGGATGGTGAGACTTCGTACTTTTGACAAGTTAGTAGTAGAACCAGTCCTTGGAAAAGGATACCATGCTTGTTAATGTTGAGGAACAAGGAAAGAGAGGAAGGCCCTTGACAAGATGCATTGGCACAATGGCTGCAACAATGGGCTCAAACATAAGAACGATTGAGAGGATGGCGCAGGACTGGGAGGTGTTTAGTTTTGTAGTCCATAGAGTGGCTCTGAGTCAGAAAAACTTGATGGCAACAGCAACAACATACTTCACTGTCTGAACAAAAAGAAAAGAAACTATAAGTAAGCTTAAAGAGTAAATTAGAATGAATCCAAAAGATCCTTATTTTTACTTTGTGTGTAAGTTATTAACAAAATGTTTTCCCAGCCAGCAAACTGGAGAGTGCAGGAAGAAGAGGGGATTTATATTTCATAGAATGCCTTCAAGTTCATGTAAGATCATGTGAATGTTTTCAGTCTTTCCCAGTGACAATAAAAAATGTAATGTTCTCCATGGCTACTGGGTGGCATTCATTCGAGGACTAACCTAAAGGTTGGCAGTTAGAATCAGCTGAGAAGTGCCTTGGAAGACAGACCAGGCAATCTGCTGCTGTAAAGATTGCAGCCAAGAAAAGTTTATGAAGCAGTTCTACTCTTTAATACACGAGGTTATCACGAGTCAGAATAAATCATTGTATAACAGAGATGCTTTTAGTTGTTTGTTTCCAAAGGCGCTCTAAGCAGACCGAAGTTCACAATTCACATTTCATTTTATGCTGATTCTTAACCACATGCCATCACAGAGCTGTAGCACAGGGAGAGGAGGATGAGAGACAACTGTCACCTAGGAACAGCCATCTGGTGTAGGTATTTGGAAGGCCAAAAGAACGTGTTTCTTTCACCCCAGACTACTTCAGCCTTAGACATGGGCATCTAGACGTTGGTAGCATGGACCCAGAAGCTCTGCACAACCTGACTTTGGCCCCCACACCTTACCCTTGGTAAAAGCTGGGAACTTCCCTCACCAAGGTAATTCATCTCCCATTCAAAAAACAGTCACTGCGGTCTGAAGGCATGGTAGGGAAAACTATACCTCCCGTGGTCTTCAAATGATGAATGGCCTTTTCTTTTAGATCAGCTGTGCTAGGGCATATTTTGGAAAGCACACCTTGCCCCTACTCCATTCCAGTACCGTGTTGTCCAGTGGGCAGCCCGGGGCTATGGAGGTCACACCAACGTACGATCTCAGCCCTAAGGAGGCCGGGTAAGTTGGCTGACTTAACTTTGTCCACCCTCACCCACAAGGTGAGGGCGAGTTAGTCAGCTTCCGGAAAATAATAGCACGTGAAACGTCCCCTGCCACCTCTAGGTTCAAACCTGGGCAGAGTCCTGGAGAAGAATGAAGAAGGCTCGGTGAGAGGGCAGCAAGGCAGGGGGCGGAGGATTTCTGGCCCTATAGCTCTGGAGGAACCAGAGTGCCAAATGGATGTTTTCAGGAACAGCATTGTGGGGAGTCCAGCACCAGATTTTTCAAGCACTGTTTCAAGAACTTTAACACTGCATGGGGCCCAATTCACGGGGGTGGTGTGGGGGGGTGGCTATTAGGGAGTGTTGCACCTACAAACTGTTAACTTCTCTCTAAAGCAATGTTTCCCAAAGTGAGTGATGCGGTTATGGGGGTTATGGGGGTGAGAGGTGGCTGCACAGGCAGATACCTATACTTTATCCTAGATTATGGGCTACAGTACAAAAGGTTTTCACTGCCAGGGGCAGCGAAAGTTGTTGTTTTTCCTGAAAAGAGGGCAGTAGGCCAAGTAGGTTTGGGAACCTATGCGCTAACTAAAGCAAAATCTCTTTTGTACACAAGAGAATACAATGGGTGTGTATGTTTTAACGTCCCACTCATGTTCCCACAAGCAAGCACATTTCTAAGTAAATGACCCGCACTAAGAATGCATGCATGTGTTGTATATTTGTTTCTATTTATTCTCAAAAGTGTTAAAATACAACCCACCTTCAAAACAGACAATAGGATCATCTCGAAAAGGGTTCTAGGTAAGGAGACCCGCAAATGCAGAATCACTTCTGGTTATGTGGAGGAAACCTGGTCAGAATGGCACTCCCTCCCCACTCCATCTCACAGCTGAGCTGTAGCTGAGTAATACATGCATATTACTGAATTAACTAATTTGCAAAAAAGTTTATCTTTTAGAAATGTCTTGCACCAAATAAACGAGCAATGATCTGAAATGTCTCCATCTTGTAATGAACCTACCTAAAAACAAAGCAAGCCGTAAACCTATTAAAGCGACACAATCCAAAGCAAACCCCGACAACCCTAAAGAACTTGAATATCAAATCTGCATTCTGGGCCTCCCATACCAGGTTCTGAGGTGGGACAGGCGGTTTGTGCCTGGTGTGTAATCGGGTTAATCTAGCAGACAAAGAATAAACCAATAGCCCTCCCACCTCACTTCCCGCCCCCCTCCCCCACTCCCTTCCCCCCGCGCGCCTCTTTCTTCAGTCCTGCGGGCGAGGGCCTGGAGGGACAGAAAAAGGACGAGACGGACTCGCAGTCCCTTCTGGAAGGTCTCAAACGCCGCAACTTGTTTGTAATGCTAGTTCTGCATGGCCGGGATGAGCTAGTTTTAAAGGTCCGTTCCTTCTTCCTAGTGGCGCGAACTTTCCTTGAGTGAGACCGGGCTACGGCTCGTCTTCCGGGCCTCTGGGAAAATCTTAAGGTCAGCGTTTCCTTGAAACTCGACGAATCGACCCCGCGGCCTGAGCTCAGCCCCTCCCTACCCGCGAGCGCCCCGCGTGACGGCGCCGCGGCTGCGAGCGCGGCCTGCGGATGGACGCGCGAGGCGGCGCGGTTGCCCTTTGGAAAGCCTCCCGCGGCTCGGAGCGTTGGCGGCGCTGGAGCGCGAGTGAATGTAGCCCCGCGGAGCCAATGAGCTGGGACCGGATGCGATATATCCTCTGGGACAACAACTGCTCTGTTCCGCCTCGGATCCACATGACGCCATTTACTGCTGCCGCGGCCGCCGCAGCGCCCCCTCCCT
>NW_022111367.1:884109-917116 GCF_000313985.2 Echinops telfairi
GCGGGCGTTCGGCCCGGAGGCTCGCTGGAAGGCTGTTCTCCCGTCTCCGTCGCCTCGTCGCCAGTGAAGGACACGCCGCTGGGGCTCCGGCCTCGGGTTCATTGAGAAAAAGAAGCAGCCCTGCGCGCGAGCGGCCAGGAAGGCAGGTCGCTGCCAGCCCCCAAACCTTTACCGGAGTGTTTTCGGCAGGGGCTTGGCTTGGGGCTTTCTTTTGCTTTTAGCCTCTTCATGGCTCGGAAGTTGGGCTGAAACGCGTCGGGAAGCAGGAGGAAAGTTTGCGGCCAGGCTGGATTTCTTTCCTCTCGCTGGAGAGAGAGCGTGCAGGGGCGAAAGAGAGGAGTTGGTGGAAAGCTGCGATCACGGTGAGGCACGTTGGGCTCGCGCCCGCCTGGCCGGCAACATGGAGTGGGTGCCGCTGCCCCGGGAGTGGGCGCCGCGTCTCCTTGGGTGCCCTCTTCATTATCCCGCGTACGTGCCCCACGGGGGTCCCAGGTAGCTAGCTGCCCGCGGGCCCGCCTCACCTTCGGCGCGGCCTACCGCGGCCGGGGGGCCGTGGCACCCACCGCGCGAGGTGCGTGTCCCCCCGACTGCCCTGGCCTGCCGACCCTGCGCGCCCGCGCTTTGGGGATTTGGGGACGACGGACAGTTCGCCCCGAGTCAGCGCCTGGCCCTGCGAGGGTCTCGAGCTGGGCGCCGAGAGCAGGCAGAGGGGGAAAGTGCTCGAGGCTGCCCCGTCGCCAGGATCGCGAACCTGTGACTCCTTTGGCAGGCAAACCCTAGGCCGGGTCGTCCCCAGGCGGGGACACCCGCGGGCCGAGGGGGCCCGGAGTCGGAGCGGCTCCCAGCCGGGCGCGGGGTCTGGGCGCCGGGAGCTGTAGTAGGTTCTGGGGCATGCTTTTTTTTTCTCTCTCGTATGTGGGGGTGGGGGCGACGCTCGAATGGACCCAGCACCGGAAAAAAGTCATTAGTGGTATCGATCATTTACTATGAGCTGAAAATGGCTTTCAAAAGAGGCTGTATTTTGATTCCCTTTGCTGGATTGGCTTCTCTGCCTTTTTGTTATTGCTTCTTCCGTTTTGTGTGTGGGTTTTTTTTTTTTCCAATTTCAGGATCTTTATGTGTTTAAGACAAAGTGTTTTCTTTGTAAATTTGCCCCACCCTAGTGCCAAACTTGTTTCTCCCCCCCCCCCCTAATCCATAGTCCGATCACACACTGTTCTTAAAGGGATTTCAAAGCACTTTCGGGCAGGGGGGGGGGCGGGGTGGAGGGGACTGGGAGTTCTCAAAGTGGCGGCGGGGGCCAGCAAAGAAGAAAGCGAAGCCGGCAGCCAAGGATGGCAGAAATGTGTGTGTGTGTGTGTGTGTGTGTGTGTGTGTGTGTGTGTGTGTGTGTGTGTGTTTTCCCAAAGATGCTACTTTCCTCTACAAAAAAAATAGGTGCCGGAAGTTTCCAGCTCATAGATCTTAATCCTGCATGCCCGGCTTGTGCAATGGCGCCTTGGAAGGTGCCCTTATTTAAAAAAAAAATTAAGAAAGATGTGTATGTGTTTTAGATTTTACTTTCTCTGATCCTAAAAGAAGATAAGCTGTGCAAATGGTAGCATGAACTCGAGGCAGGGCAGCGTGCGGTCACCGTGGGTGCGAGGTCAAGTATTTTACGGCACGGTGGCTTCCTCGCCGCGTCTGTGCTGCAGTGCCCTGCGGTGGGCAGCATGGGCCCGCACGGGAGTGGAGCCGTTCTGGCGGCTGGAAGGCGCTTGGTTCTACGTTGAGAGAAAGGGCGTGAGGAATTGGCCGTGGGGAGAGGGTGCTCCAGTGTTTCGTGACAAGTACCTATTGGAGGCGCCTGTACCCATTCCCCTTCCCCTGCCACTGTCGGTCTTGAAACCGGGGGAGTGGAGGGCGCCTGGTTCCTGGGCAACCGCTGTCCGCTCGGAAAACTCCCTTGGGGTGCTGGCTGGGTCCCACCTGCTGGGGAAGGAGGTGGGGAGCTGATAGAACTGATAACGGAGGGAAAGCTAAGAGCAACGTTGGCTCCTCTTTCCATTGGAAGTGAGGAGGAGATCCGGTTTCTAGCTCTGCCTTGTTTTCGAATTGGGAGGCGTCTGTAAGGTGCCTTGTTAACTATGACTCTGTATTTTAAAGTAGTGATTGGATAAAGTTCTGCTTTTACCCATTTGCCACTTTGTTTAAATTTGGAAAGGGGTACAAAAAGATCGTTGGGAAATTTACAGAGGATTATTGTTGAAGATATTCAACACAGTGCTAAAGTCGAGTTGTGACAATTGAATTTTTAAAGCACTTGTTTTTTCCTGCTGCAGCAGTTGATTTATGTTCTCAACTCTGAAGTTTGGGGAAACTGGCAAATTATTTAAGAGTGGCATAATTCATATGTAAACAGAGAAAGGAACATCATTCACTACTGAATCTGAGGTCTTTTTCCTAGGCTGTGGGGTGTAAAATACTTGATCAATCATTATCAAGTTGTTGGGTCATTCTGAGTAAGTTCCTGTCTTCTTGTTTGTTGTGTATCCTTTGATTTAATGTGATCCTGGCACCAACTGGTATTCTTAAATTGTATACACTTGGACTGCTATGTAGCTAGTGCTTGTCGTGCAATTTATAACTTCCTTGGAGGAAAAAATAATTACTTTTTGCACGTCAAATCTGCTCTACACAGCTACTAAGTTGAAGGATACCATATAAATAATAGTATTTGATGTCAAGGTGGCTTAGAGTAAGAACCATGAGGGAACTTTCAAAATTGCATTTATTGATGTTTAAGACATAAGTGACAATGACCAATTTAACTCTGTTTCAAACTTTTGAAAATATTGATGGCAATGTGTTAAAAATTTAACATTGCTTTCTTGCAAGTTTTTCATCAAATCTAGCAGGCTTTTATGTTTGTTTGAATAAGGAGTTGCTATTTATATGATTGAAGTCCTAGTGGCACGGGGGCTAAAGTGCATGACTGCTAACTGAAAGGTCAGTGTCTCAACACCATCAGTTGCTTTGCAGGGGGTGGTGGGAATGTGACAGGCTGCTTCCGGAAAGATTTACAGCCTTGGAAACCCTATGGGGCAGTTCTACCCTATGGACACGAGTTTTGTTTTGTGTTTTATTTATGTGATTGAAACAAAGATCAGCTTTATGCCATTGCACATCATGGGATTAAAGAATTGTCAGCACCCAGAAATAATTGTTAGATTTTGGTGCTTCTGTTGATCATATGGCTATTCTTATAGCTTCCCACCCAGACTCCATTTCATATCCTATGTCTCTGAGGGAAGTGGTATAGTGAAGAGTCAGTTTGTGGGTGGAGAGTAAAAGATCTTGGAGTGTAAACCTATTCCCTTTCCTCTTGGTTTTCACAGGAGTTCAGATGTGTTCTAAGCCTGCTGGAGTGACTACACTTCCAAACCCTGATGGAGGCCAGAGTTCAGAGTGGCAGTGGGTCACAGCCTTTGCTGCAGGCAGCCCATGATGGTGGCAGGCAGCTCAGGGAGCCTGACCCCAGAGATGCCCTCACGCAGCAGGTGCATGTGTTGTCTCTGGATCAGATCAGAGCCATCCGAAACACCAATGAGTACACGGAGGGGCCTACTGTGGTCCCAAGACCCGGGCTCAAACTTGCTCCTCGATCTTCCGCCCAGCACAAACATGAGCGCCTTCATGGTCTGCCTGAGCACCGCCAGCCTGCCAGGCTGCAGCACCTGCAAGTCCACGCTTCTGCAAGGGCCTCTCTGACCAGATCCATCAGCACGGTCAGCTCAGGGTCGAGGAGCAGTGCGAGGACGAGTACCAGCAGCAATTCCTCTGAACAAAGACTGTTAGGATCATCTTTTTCCTCAGGGCCCATTGCTGATGGAATAATCCGGGTGCAGCCTAAATCTGAGCTCAAGCCAGGTGAGCTTAAGCCACTGAACAAGGAAGATTTGGGCTTGCACGCCTACAGATGTGAGGACTGTGGCAAGTGCAAGTGTAAGGAGTGCACCTACCCGAGGCCTCTGCCTTCAGACTGGATCTGTGACAAGCAGTGCCTTTGCTCAGCCCAGAACGTGATTGACTATGGGACTTGTGTATGCTGTGTGAAAGGTCTCTTCTATCACTGTTCTAATGATGATGAGGACAACTGTGCTGACAACCCATGTTCTTGCAGCCAGTCTCACTGTTGTACACGGTGGTCAGCAATGGGTATCATGTCCCTGTTTTTGCCTTGCTTATGGTGTTATCTTCCAGCCAAGGGTTGCCTTAAATTGTGCCAGGGATGTTATGACCGTGTTAACAGGCCTGGTTGCCGTTGTAAAAACTCAAACACAGTTTGCTGCAAAGTTCCCACTGTCCCACCAAGGAACTTTGAAAAACCAACATAGCATCATTAACCAGGAATACTGCAGTAATAAGGATTGTTCTTTTTTCCTTTTTTTTTTTTTCTTTTTAACACACATGCAGCCAACTAAAAAGTTATTATCTTGGCACTGTTACTAGAGGTTGTGATATTCTTTGCTGTTTTCAGTGAAATGCTTTGTGCGTGTATGGATGTTTGTGTGTGCATGTGTGTGCGCGCGTATGCGTGTGCCAGTGTGTGTGTGTGTGCCAGTATGCCATTGCGTGTGCTGTTCTAACTGATACACTTATTAGAACTCAGCTAATGGAGCTCAAAATACAGAAACTGGTGGTACCCACATATTGCATAAGCTAAAGCAACACAGACACTCCTAGGCAATTATTTTTTGTGAATAGTACTTGCAAAATTAGTAAATTAGCAGATGATCTTTTTTCCATTGTTTTCTCCAGAGATAATGTGCTATATTTTCATATCTACAATAATATTTGCAACTGTGAAAAACAAGTTGTGCCATACTACGTGGCACAGTCACAAAATATTATACTAATATGTTGTACATTCGGAAGAATGTGAATCAATCAGTATGGTTTTAGATTGTATTTTGCCTTACAGAAAAAAGCCTTTATTGTGACTCTGATTTCCCGTTGGACTTCATGTATTGTACAGTTACAGTAAAATTCAACCTTTATTTTCTAATTTTTTCAACATATTGTTTAGTGTAAAGAATATTTATTTGAAGTTTTATTATTTTATAAAAAAAAGAATATTTATTTTAAAGGGCATCTTACAAATTTTGCCCCTTTTATGAGGATGTGATAGTTGCTGCAAATGAGGGGTTACAGATGCATATGTTCAATATAAAATAGAAAATATATTAACGTTTGAAATTAAACTGAGGTGTCTTGTCTTATTTTACTTTATCTCTCAAGTGAAAAAAAAAAAGTTTAATGTTAGTCACCCTTTGAATGAACTTGCTTCACTTAATCCAAAAGATTATTTTATGATTTAACGCTTTAAAGTAATATGTTTACGTGATTTTTTTTTTGTTTTTGCCCCAAAGAGAATTCTAACAAACAATACTGACCATTATAATCAATTGTATTAATTGCATGAGAGCTTATTTTGCCATGGTTTAAAAAATATCATTGTTACTGTTCTTCCCTGATTTTTCAGATTTGCTAATTTACCTTTGTTTTCCAGGTTTAAAAATAGCAAGTAAAAAGTCTTACACTGATTTAAGAGGCTTTCCCAAGAGAGTAACAATTTGTTTTATGCACAATCCTGAGAATAAATGTCAACACCACAGAAATAAATTAGATGAACAAACTTCCATTGAAATATCGCTGTATCGGTTCTTGTGTTAGCAATGAAGTACATAAAAAAAATTTTAGTAGAGGCAAAACTTTTCTAATTTATTTGCTTTTCAACTCAGGTTCATTACAATAGTATTAAGTACCTTATGTTAAGAAGGGCATGAAAAATAATGTGACTTGTTTTGATTCAAGTATTGGTAGCATGAAAATTCATTTTACATTTGCCTAATAATTCAAGCCAAACTTGGTCAACTTAAGGTGTTTTCAATAAAATTAGCTATAAAAATTGTTTAACTGTAGGAAAAGGACACTGTGTAGCAATAAGCCAATGTGTTTGTGGTTGTCTTCCGGGAACAAACATGATAAGCTGGGACAAGCCCACCTTGACAAATAGACTTCCTGATTTGTAATATGTCAGATCAGAGCCACTGTGATTAGTCACTATAGCTGATGATTTTTTTATTCTCCCCTCTAAAAACTAGGAGCCCTCTTGGTAGCTCAGTGGGCTATGAGTTGGGCAGGTTAACATCAAGGTTAGCAGTTTGAAATTACCAGCCACTCCTTTGGAGAAAGATGAGCTTTTCAATTTCCTTGAAGAATTACAGCCTGGGAAACCCACAGGGGCAGATCTGCTATGAGTTGCAATGTACTTGATAGCAGTGAGGAGTGAAAACCTGCCCGCAATCACCAGGAATATAGGAAATTATATCCCTGTCATTGTTTAATATCCTGTTTCCTGTTCTGAAGTTCCTATTCTTAGGTTAAGAGGTCTTAGTATATAGGTTGTCTAATGTTTGTTTAATTTTCTATAAATAATTTTTCAAGGAACTACGTAGCTTTCTAAATGAACTATAAACGTTCTAAATGTAAGATGCGTTCAAGTGCACCTTTAGTTTCCTCTGAATTTCCTCAAAGAAACAAGATTCAATTGATCTGGAAATTATTTACTCCTTCAATTTTTGAGGTGTTGAATATTGCTGTTCTAAACCTTAAATTTATTACAGATAGTCTTAAGAAATTAGAGTACTGAAAAGTAGCGTGAAGTTTCTTTGTCTCCATAATTTTCAAGATTGGTAAGGTACAAAAATTTCTGCTAATTTGCTTTGTTTATTAAAAAAACTGATAGTGGAGTTTATACATTATGAGCATTATTTTTATTTTATTTACTCCCCTCCTTCCCCCCCACACAGGGGCACTTTTCAAATAATCTTCTGTAGACAAATCCCATCAGATGCAATTGGAGTCTTTTAAATTGAGCACAAATCCATTCTAGGATATAAGACTTGCTTTCTAATTTAGCTTTTTTTTTCAATGTACACATGTAAATCATTTACTAGTTTGAAAGTAGAACAGAGATAACCAACTGAAGTTAAGATAGCAGTTGGTGTTAGAGTACATAGTTAATGCTGCTGAAAATAGATTTTAAAATAAGAAAATTGGATTCTATGAAATTCCAAGAAGCCTATTACACACTGACTTTATAAACCAATTTTAAAGTATGCCTTCTAAGAATATGCAAAATCTAGTATAAATCTAAGCAGATTGAAAACAGCCAGTGCTCTCTTACTCAGAATTAAAAGTGTTAAATTGCCCAATAAGTAAATTAAATACATGTGCTTATTGATCTGTAGTGAACAATTTAACATGTTTTCAACACATCAAAGGTTCTGCTTTTAGGTATGGCTGATACTCTCCCAGCCCTACAACATTTTCTGTCACAAAGCCCCTTCAAATTTGTAATCTCTGGCAGGGATGGGAGTACCCAGTAAGCAAGATAAGCACAAACTTACTTGTGCTTTTGTGCTAATCTGCAGTGTACAGTTTGATATGTGTCTCCATTGCAAGTGCTTACTTATGTTACTAGGACCAATGTGAAATTGTTCACTACAGAGTAATAATGAAGCCCAGGTAAGCCCAGGTAATTTCCCAGTAACTTGCTTACTGGGAAATTCACCCCGAGTTAAAGAAGAAAGGTTTTTAAAATAGTGCTTGCGCATTATCCTAGGAACTGAGATGGGTTTGTAATGTAAGATTCATGAAGTCTGTTGTACATAAAATCAGTTCATAATCCAATAGTTTTTTTGTGGGTGTTGGTATGTTAAAAAAGATAGTATACAGCCAAGATGTTGGTTGAAGACTGCTAATCAGGAGAGATTCAATGTTTTTCTAGTTTCTTGCATTTGTTTTCCTTAGAAACCTGTATATTATCCCTTATTTGAGAATGGGTGAAGAGTGACTGTCAACTTGGCTGTTGTTACTTAAAACACGCATTGGTGAACTTAGAGGAGGAGATTGTAAGTGCCTGCCAAATTTTACCATGTTGAAGCATGTTCTGAGGTGGCACACAAGAAAGCTAAAAGCTAGTAAAGTACTCACAGTGAAACCGTTTGCAAAACTTTTCTCCAATATACTTTTTTCTCTCCAGAAGTACTTAAGGTTATGTCATTAAAAAAAAAGAATTTTCTCTTTGCATAGTGTCATGAGATACCTGATAGTTGATGAGTTTGAGGCAATCTGTTTTACAGGACGGTTTTTGAAGGTTTAGTGAATATAGAATTACAAATTCAATTGCATCCACAATTGGCCTTTTGCCCTCCTCCCCTCCTATGAATAAGAATGAGGCATAGGTGAAAATGTCAACTGAAAACTGATTGCACTATGTAGATCAAAAACAAGCTTACTTAAGAATATTGTACCATTTAAGTAAAGAAATTTTTAAAAGAGGGTATTGGCTAGTTAAGTAAATGTTGGATTTGTGTATTTTATTTTGGCTTGCTGTGTACATTAAGGCAACACCATCCAAACCAAAGTCATTGCCATCAAGTCATAGCAACCCTACAGCACAGAACAGAACTGCCCCTGTATAACGCTACAGGAGTAGGAAAGCACCTGTTTCTCCCACAGAGCAGATGGTGATTTTGAACTGCTAACCCTGCAGGTAGCAGTTCAATCAGTAAGCACTACACCACCAGTGCTCCTACGTTAAGGCAAAAGGGCAAAATTCCAATTAACTTCAGTTTTAATTTAAAAAATTCTCTCACTTAGCTGTGACATCCTAAGGATGAATCACCACTCAGTGAAGACCAGAGCAGAATTTTAATATAAGGTGTACCTGATTTCACCCCACCTTGATGAAGTGGAATGTTCACAGGAATTAGAGATAGGTGTTGCGTCCCGGCCTGCGGGACGCAGGAGCAAGGCCCTGCGGGGAAAGACGAACCTGGATGGAGAAAAAGACACGGAGATGTAGAGCAAGACAAAACTGATCAAACTCATTTATTTGGGCAAAGCTGGGGTATAAAAAAGGGGGAACTGGGAGGTGCATATTTTAATAAGGTGTGCGACACAGCATCCAATCCAACAGGTACATTAATGAAGCATAAGAACGTTAACCAATCAGCTGTAGGTAAAAGGGCGAGCGCTAGTTCTCAAAAACGTCCTGCATGCAGATTAAGGTCCATCAGGTGTAAAGCAAAGTCCATCTTAGTCCAATGAGCGCCTGGCATTATTAACCAATGGGTGAAAAGGTCAACTTTACAACTGCCCGTGCTACAGAGCAGTAGCTAGGAAAGTGGAGGCAGGAATTTAGGCAGGGCCCCACAGGTTTTGCAAATGAAAGACTAGGAAGCAGCCAAGTTCGGCTCAGGCTGAGGCTAAGGCCTTAATGGCCACCGGCTCCCAACAGATAGGATAGCATTTTTCAAAACAGCCATTGAAAAGGGAATACCAGTGATAATGTCACACTTTTAGTCAAAATTGAAATACTCACTTAACCTGGTAATTGGTTAAAGAAAGAAAGGATAATTTATTAAAAGCTACTGTAATGAAGCCTGTGCCCTTGACCCCTGCCTTGGCTAGATATGTGCTTCAAAATATCTTATCAAAGTTTCTAATAAGAATTTGTTAGAAATTTGGCTTAATACAAAGATGCCCTTGGACTGAAATTTGAATACCAAGATTATTTGCCATTTTGATTTGACAAGAAGTTGGACATTACAAAGGAAGATAGAAGAAAAATCTATGCATTTGAACTATGGTGTGGGCAAAAAAATATTCAAAGTGCCAGGGACAGCCAAAAGAACCCAAAAAAATCTGTCTTGGAAGAAGTACAACCACAACCATTAAGGCAAATATGATGAGCCTTCATCGCACATCGCTTGGACATTTGATCAGTATAGACCAGTCCCTAGAGAAGGAATTATGATTTTATCCTTAACACTTTAGTGCAATTTTAATTTTTAATGTTTTCTGTTGGGTTTCTCAGATGTGAAGCACAGGAAGTCTGAGATATTTCTGATTGTCACATCACTCCTGTGGGAGTGGGGAGCTAGGATTGCTGCTGGGCTGCTAGGCCAGGTTTGTTGCTGACTGTATTACAATGTACAGGAGTCCCCAAGGCAAAGAGCTGCCCAGCCTTACATGTCAGTATTGCTGAAGTTGAAAAAAGGAGGGTGGACAGGTGGGGGTATGATGCATCCTACTCACGGGTAGTAAGGAAGGCACCCAGCTAGGTGAGGGAGAGTTAGGTCCAATGTCCATAGCTTGGGGATTTTCATTCTGAGTGCCAGATCTCTGAAAGGTATACAGGAAAACAACAACCCTATATTTGTAAACTATCCATATACCCAATACATCTATTTTTTTATGATACTGCAAATAACGTCCCCATTTTCTTATTAACTGTATGGCCACAAATTCTTTAACTTACTCTAAGTTTAAAGTCCTCAACTGAAAGATAATTCCTATCACCAAAGATTGCTATTAAGAGATAATAAGAGATATCGCCCTCATGGTTTACTAAACATGTAAGTTCTAATTAAATAGAATTTTATATTTCACTTGAAATATTTCTTCAGGTATGGTATTCAATCCTGGAGATGTATGATACTAAAAATCACCTGCCTCCTTAAATTTATGTGTAAAGTAAATATTTGTTATTGTTGTATGCCATAGAAACCATTCTGAGTCATGGAAATCATATATGACAGAGTAAAACTGTCTCCTATAATTCCTAGGTTATAATTGTTGCAGTAGAATAAAAAGAGATGAGGATTTTCGATGTGAAAAAGATTTGTGCTCATGGAAACCCACAGGAGCAGTTCTGCTGTGGCTTGTAGGTCACTGTGAGTAGTAATCGACTCAATGGAAAAATAGCAGTGCGTGTTTGAGTTTGACAATACAGAAGCATATCACCAGGTCTTTTATTTCACAGAGATGCGTAGGAACTGCTGCTCTTTGGTTAGCAGCAGAACACTACATCAGTGTGCCTCCAGGGCTCCTTAACAAACAGTTACTATGTAGGATTAATAGATGTGGTAATGACCTAAAATAGCCACAAAGAAGAAAGAATGCTTGTCTTACCTTGGGCATGGTAAGTATGGTAGGGAAGTTTTTCTGAGTAGGTAATGTCTACAAAGGTACTTGGATGACATCAAAACTGATTGGGGTAGGATCCCCCCCCCCCCCCATAGAGCTGATGCATAGAGGAGAAATAGATTTACTCTATGCAGAAGAAAATGAATTTGTATGGAGCAACATAGCCAACAGAAACCCAAGGAGCTCTATGTACCATTGTAGTAAGGCATGATGGAGGATTCCCTGATAGGCAACAAGCCTGGAATGATTAGCAAAAAGCAGGCCAAGAAGGTTACTGTGCCATCCAATGATTTAGAATAGTGAGGGATATTTGAAGTGCTTAAGCATGGTAATGATGCTAGGTTTTCCAGAAAGTATAAGATTATATTAAAGAGGTAAACTAGAGTCAGGAATACCAAGTAAGATGTTGTCATTAGCTTCCCTTGAATCAACTACTTGGTGCTCCCATGGCACAGAATGAAACATTGCCTAACCCTGCTCTGTTGCGTGACTAGTTGGAGATGAGACCATTGAGATCAATAATGTTTTCATTGGCTGATTTAAGCCTGTTTTCTTAGTTTATCATACTCTGGAAGCTCTCCTTGAACCTGTTCAGCATAGAAGCAACATGAAAGCCTAGTTGACAGTTGATGCATGAGGTGTATTGGATAGGAATTGAACCTAGGTCTCCCACACGAAATGCAAGAATTCTACCATTAATGTCCCTTAAGATGTCATTACAGTCTTCACATTTGTAATTATAATAATAAATAAAAATTTAAACCTTTGCCAGTGACTCAATGCAATTCATAGTGACCCTATTCTGAATATGACAGAGTAGATCTGCTCATTAAGTTTTCAAAGACTTTACATTTTTATGGGAGAATGCCTCATCTTTCTCCCACAAAGCAGCAAGTAGATTTGAACCCCAATTACCTTGTGGTAGAGGAGCTCTGATGGCAGAATGGCTTACAATTTGGGCTGCTAAACCCAAGAGCAGCAGTTCTAACCCACCAGATGCTCTTTGAGAGAAAGAAGAGGTTTTCTGTGCAGTTTTACTCCATCCTCTAAGGGCTTTATGAGGAACCCTGATGGCACGTAGTGGTGCCGTGTTGGTGTACGATCTGCAAGGTCATCTGTTCAAACCTCAGAAAGGCGATGCTTTCTACTCCCATAGGGTTATCCCATGAGCCTAACTTCAAGAAGAAGAGAGAGAGTCATCTGCAATGAGCCACCTAAGGCAAATTCCTAAGAGACAAAAGTTGGACACACCTCCCTTGGGCAATCTTTTTACCAATTCTGACACTAACTCTCCTTCCCATGACACTTCTCTGCTGCATTCTATAATTTATTGCAATGACCACACAGAACTAACAGGGTTTAGTAAGGGAAGTAACAGATTACAATTCAAGATTGTGAATGCTCAGGATACAGTTCTTCAATGAGGACAGCAGTGCCCATAGTTGTGTCCAGGCCCTGCAGCCCCTTGCCTAGCCCTGGGTGAGCAAGTGTTACAGGGCTCTTTTAACTCTGCTTATAAGTGCCTACAGGCCTCCTATTTTGCCGGCAAGTCTTCTGCCTGAAGGCACTCTGGTTTCCCATTCTGTTGCCTGAGAAGCTTATTGAATTGTTTCCTGGTCTCCTGGTCTTAATGTTATCACTTATTTGCCCCAGCTTCTTCCCATCTTTGGTGTCTGAGCACTCTGTCTCCTGTATCAAGGAGGTTCAGATTAGGAATCTTGGGTCCACAGGACACACACCAGTCCTGGTCCTTCTTTCTTGATGGTCCTGAGATCCTCCCCGCAGACCTCTGAAGTGACTAATTTTAAGTCTAGCATGATTGCAAAACTACCTAATCTTCTTAATACTGATAATTTAGCAACCTATATAATTAGAGGATATGCATTTATTATATATATCTTCTTATTAAAATATTTTCAGATCCCCCTTTCTCTATCCAAACTTCTTTTCTGTAATTGAGTGGTGCTAACATGTTATTTCCTACCCACTCATCAAAGTAATTGATAAATTGTAATATACTCAAACTTCTGCTGAAAAAAAAGCCTCATATTAGTCTTTTTGTAGATTGGGAAAACTACACGTAGGTAACAGCTGATCTCCTTTGGCTACACAAGGGAGAAAGAGAATCCAATTCCTCACCAGTCCTAGGCCTATTGTCATGAGGCAGAGGTCAGATATCTCCACTCTCCATCTTTCTTTAACCTATTCTGACACCAATCACTCTTCCCACAACACTACTTTTTGAGTGGGTTTGATAATTGATCGCAATGGCCATGCAGAACTCACAACATTGGGAATTTATTAGGGAAGTCAACAGGTTACCAGAAGTCAGGATCAGTAAATAGTAAAAGTTATTGGCCCAGAGCACCACCTCTTTTCAGCCAGTACCCGAGACTTTCTGGTCCTCATCCTCTCTGCAACATGGTCCCTTGGTCTCTGCCCCCAGGATCCAGGAAGCCTGCTTTTCACTCCACCTCATTGTCTCACAGTCTCAGATCTCAGGTCCCAAGGGCATAACCCATCTGCTCTCACTTAGCATGGTTCGGATGCTCTGTCCTATGAGTAATGCACGCCTGATGAGTAGTCTGATAATCATCAAAATACTACTTTTTAAAATAAAATGCCTTGATTACAGATAACTGTTAAATGAATATCATTAATAATATGGTTATGTTTTTCAATTTATTACAATTTCTCAGTAAAGAATACATGTATGTATCAATATGTGCCTATATGTTCACATGTACATATGGATTTTTGAAATATGTCAAAAATCAAGAAGTTTTGCCAATAAATTCATAAACTTTCCTTTTCCCCCCAATATTAATCTACTTTGAGAGCAATATCAAAAGGAGGGGTTGGGGGGAAATAATTTCTATCTCCCTTACTATATCCAAGGAGCCCTGGTGGGGCAGTGGGTTACAGGTTGAGACTGTAAGGGTGATTGTCAGGTCGGAGTTGGTAGCCATCAGCCACTCCTCAGGAGAAAGATGAGGCTTTCTGCCCCACATAAAGGTTTACAACCCCAGAAATTCAAATGGGCAATTGTACTCTGTCCTGCAGGGTCACTGTAAGTCAGATTTGACTTGATGGCAGTGAGTTTGGTTTTATGGTTACCAGTAGAGCTTCCAATCAAGCAGCCAAATACAAAATACTCTCTCCTCTATTATTGACTGTCTCGTTACTCCAAGATTCCCCATTTACAGTAATAGCAACAACAACAAAAAGTCTATCCACTATTTTGTGCACTAACAATGTATGTCAGCAATAAGGAATGTCAAGGTGATGGTTAAGGTTAAGCATTAACAAGGCTAGGCCATTTGTCTTCATGATTTGGTAGTTGTTTAATGACGTGGCCATCCATTTTGTGATCGGATGTGGTCATTCTCTGTTTTCACATAACTGCTTTTCATATAATGATCTGGTCTATGGATCCTAACCGTGTCAAAAAATGAGGAGAGAGTGTTTGTGTCATCTCCCATTTTCCTTCCTGGCCCCATTATCTTATCCTATTGTATTCTAGTGTTCTAAAGTAGGCACATAGGATAAATTCTTGCTAATCTCTATTGCTCTATCTCACTTCAAAAACTTGAGATTTCAGGAATAATCATCTTATTATGCTCATGATCCCATTTAAGAATCCCTGCCAAATCATCTGTGTGAAAATTATAAAGCCTAGTATCATACACACTCCCACACATCTTTCTATTAATAATTTCTTGATTGTATTTTTGACCACCCTACTAGACAATTTTTGTTTATTTGTTTGGTTACTTATGTGGGAGTTCCTAGTGATAGTTGTCCATTTAAGTTTTGTCCAGCTCCAAACACATGAGAGAAGCTCAATAAACATTTGATTAACAAATAAGTTAGTAAATAAAGCTATGTCAAAAATATTTAAGCAAGAAAAGTTATGGAGCTAATTGACCTAATATCATATTTAGAGCTTCTGTTCTATCTCATGTTGCTGTTGGGTGTCCTGGAGTCAATTCCAACACATAATGACCCCATGCACAACAGAACAAAACACAACATGGTCCAGTGCAATTCTCACAATGATTCCCACCTCTGATCCCATTGTTACAGCCATCGTGTCAATCCATCCATAGAGGGCCTTCTTTTTCATTGCCCCTTTACCAAGCCTGATGCCCTTCTCCAGAGACAAGTCTCTCCTGACGATATGTCCAAAGATGAAGTCTTACCATCCTTTCCTCTAAGAAGCACTCTAGCTGTACTTCTTCCAAGAGAGATTTGTTTGTCCTTTTAGCAGTTCGTGGTACTTTCAATATTCTTCTCCTGGAGCACAATTCAAATGTATCCATTCTTCTTCAGACTTCTTTATTCAATGTCAAACTTTGACATGCATATGAGGCAATGGAAAAATACCATGGCTTGGGTCAGGAGCACCATAATCCTCAAAGTAATTCTTGCTTTTCAATATTCTAAAGATGTCTTGTGCAACATATTTACCCAACACAATGCATTATTTGATCTCTTGGCTGCTACTCTTGGATCCAAGCAAGACAAAATCCTTAGTAACTTCAAACATTTCTCCATTTATCATGATGCTACCTATTGATCCAGTTGTGAGGATTTAGGTTTTCTTGACATTGACTTGTAATCCATACTGAAGCCTGCAATCCTTGATCTTCATCAGCAAGTGTTTCAGGTTCTCTTCACTTTCAGCAAGCAAGGTTGTATCATCTGCATATCCCAAGTTGTTAGTAAGCCTTCCTCCAGTCCAGGTGCCACATTCTCCTTCATATAAGCCAGCTCCTCTGATGATTTGTTCAGCATAAAAATTGAAGAATTATGGTGAGAGGATTCAACCCTGGTGTCTACCTTTCCTGATTTTAAACCATGCAATATTCCCTTGTTCTTTTCACACAACTGCCTCTTGATCTATGAACAAGTTCTGCACGAGCACAATAAAGTGTTCTAGAATCCCATCCCTCTCAAAGTTGCCCATAGTTTACTTTGGGACACACAGTCATGATTTGGAATAGTCAATTAAAACAAGTAAACATCTTTCTAATAATCTTTGCTTTGAGCCAAGATCCATTTGACATCAGCAATGATATCCCTTATTCCATGCCCAATTCTGCATCCAACCTGAATATCTGGCCGCTCTCTGTAAATGTACTGCTGTGTTGTCAGATGATCTTCAGCAAAATTTTACTTATATATGATATCAATATTATCCTGTAGTTTGAGCATTCTATCTCTTTAATTAACTACATATTGCCTAGCGTCTTAAAAACTTGCAAGTATCCATCCAAGTCACTATAGCTGGTCTCTATTCATTTGTAGCAAATTAGAAATTGGAAAGTCAGAATTAGGAGGAAAAAATGAAATATTTGAGTAACTGCCTCTATGATTAATTGCCTCATGTGCCATGAAACCAAAAAAACTGGATGGTGCCTGACAATGATACTGAACACATTGATCAAAGATTAATTCTATAGAAGAATTATTATCCTGAGATCATCTTTAAACTTTCTGTCAAGTATATCCAGTGAAGTCTTCTGAACCCAAACACTCATTTAGAATAACTTAAAAATATATGACTTTCAGGGAGGGTAAAGGGAGAATGGGTAGGAAAGAGGGAACCAATTACATGGAACTGTGTGTGACCTCCTCCCTTGGGGACAGACAACCAAAAAGTGGATGAAGGGAGACGTCGGACAGGGCAAGATATGACAAAATACCCATTTATAAACTATCAAGGGCTCATGCGGGAGGGGGGAGCCAGGAGGGAGGGGAAAAATGAGGACCTAATGTCGGGGGTTTAAATGGAGAGAAAATGTTTTGAGAAACGATGTACAAATGCGCTTTACACAATTGATGTGGGTATGGATTGGGATAACAGTTGTATGAGCCCCTAATAAAATGTTAAAAAAGAAAAAAAATATATATGACTTTAGCATCATGTTCTTCTAAGAACTATCTCTGTGAGATCACAGTGACAACAGCAACTTGGAAGATTAGGTAAGACTCTCAGAGGACAGGAGTTTCTGTTATGAGGGAGGACCAACTAAGAGAAGGGTGACCATGGTTGCACAATTCAACAAACATAATATCACTGAATTTAACAGGTTGAAAATGTTGAAATGGCGTGTTTTGCTGTGTATATTCTCACTGGTGACAAAATAAATATAATTAAAAGAAAAGACATGAGGGAGTGGCTATATTTTAAAGCCCAGCTTATTATTTTATGTGGAATGAGTTAAAAGAGTAATAACTTAGTAAAAGGAATATTTACCTCCCTTCCCTTTTTTCTCCAGGCAGTATTAGATTTGCAGTTATTTTTATAAGGTCATGGTACCATATTATTGTTCTTATTTACTTACACCTCCATCCTTTAGTAAACTGATTTTAAGCTTTTCTAAGATAGAGGTAGAGATAGAAAAATTATTTTTGTCTCCAGTTCTTATTATAATATCTGGTAAAAAGTAGATGCCCACTAAAGGGATTGTTATTAAATATACTCCAACAACTACTGAGATTGATCTATTTGTATACATGTCCTACTCCCCAGCCTACTTTTGCAGAGCAGGCTTCTGCATCTACTTCATCAATGAAAAGAGAAATGTGGATTGTCCTTTTTTTATTGGCAATGAATTAAATAATAGATTTCAAAGAATATTATATTTTTGGAAACCTTGGTAGTAGAAACATTTAATAGATTTTAAAGTCTCTCTATGGGAAGCAATGGCAATTTCCCTCTTATTCCCTTTACTGCCTCAGAACATGCAACCATTTGAAACAAGAGCTCCCCCAAATGCCCGAATTCACCAACAAACCCAATCCACTACCATCCAGTGGATGAGCAGCCACTCATAGTAGCCCTATATGTAAGGTATCAGAGGCTGTAGATCTTTACAGGAACAGACAGCCTCAACTTTCTCCCTCAGAGTGGCTAATGGTTAAACTCAGTTTAAACTGCTAACCTGCAAACTCTAACAGAGATACACCTAGAAACAAAACAAAAAAAGACCAAGAGAGAAAGAAAGAAAGAAAAGCAGAAAGGGAAGGGTGGGGAGTCAACCTAGAATTTCTTTTCATCCTTTTTTCAAACTTCAATTACTTAGAAGAGTCTGTTAAAATACAAATCCTGAACAATAAATGAAAGCAAAAGCCACACACCTTACATGCCTAGTGAGTCTCTGAGCAGTCGTGGTGGCGTAGTGGTTACATGTTGGACTTCGATTCCTCAAGTTCTGTAGTTCGAACCCACCAGCTTCTCTGAGAGAAAAAGATCAGGCTTTCTACTTTAATGAAGATATACCATCTTGAACACTCCCAGGGACAGTTCTTCCCTGTCTGATAGACTCTCTACGAGCTGACATTGACTCAATGGCAGTGGGTTGTCTTTGGTTTGGTTTGGTTTATATATGGCTTTTGCGAGTGCCCGTTGGAATGATTTATAGCTTCACTTCTGTACCCAGGGCTCCCACTAGCCTACTAGATATGATTTATAAACAGGGGTGGACAAAAATTGGAGGCAAGAGCCACTAAGTTACAAGCTTTGTCTACTTGAAGATCAGTCTTAGATTTTAAAGCTTAATTGTATCATCCATTAAAAAAAAAGGATGACTGAGTGCTGTGATCATCTAGGCTATCCAAGTTGATAGAAGATAATCTTGTAATTACATTTATTCTGTTCCTTTTTCAGTAAATGTTGAATTTGCTGTAGTTCTAAAGTCATTGCTAGGTTCTCTGAGCCTCATTTGTAATGTCAGTATTAAAAACAAGAAAGCTTTTAATACAGGAGAGATTATTTACATGTTCATTTTTTATGAGTATAATGAGAGTTGAAAGGAAAAGCTTAAGTGCTAACAAAAAAATCATTTTCAAATTTTGAAATAAATTTCCTTGAGATTGCTCTTATAGAGAAACATAAAAAACACCATCATGGCTGTCATTGTTCCTCTGAGCAGGGTATAATGAGAATCTACCAGGCCACAAAGGCAGAAGGAAGTGCCAGGTGTCTAGTCTTGTCTCCCTATAACCCAGTGGTTCTCAACCTTCCTAATGCCGTGACCCTTTAATACAGTTCCTCATGTTGTGGTGACCCCCAACCCCCAACCATTTCATTGCTACTTCATAACTGTAATTGTGCTACTGTTATGAATCATCATGTAAATATCTGATATGCAGAATGTATTTTCATTGTTACAAATTGAACATAATTAAAGCATAGTGATCAATCACAAAACAATATGTAATTATATATTGTGAAATATTTATTTCTAATGACAAATAAATGAAATTTTATCTTGAAGCATAGTGTAGCATGGGTAACAGTCTTCATGCTAGGTACTCATAGGTGGGCATATCTGCATGTGGGCGGACCCACCTGGAGACAGAGGAGCAGTGTCTCGGTTCCTAAGATTATTGGAAATATGTGTTTTCCAATGGTCTTAGGCGACCCCTGTGAAAGGGTCATTCAACCCCCAAAGGGTCGTGACCCACAGGTTGAGAACCACTGCTATAATCCCTCTCTACTTCCCTATGTTATTTCTCATTCTATTTCTGCTTGTGCAATAAGAGAAAATTATATTGAGATACTGTCACAGATTATGTCAATGTTACCATTTAGGCTCATTTTTTTGCTGGGAATATACATGCTAGTAGAGAACACATTATTTAAAGATTATTTTATTGGGGGCTGTTAGCTCTCATAACAATACATAATGATTAATTGTATCCAAGAGTATTTGTACATATGTGGTCATCATTATTTTCTAAACATTTACTTTCTATTTGAGTCCTTGGTGTCAGCTCCTCTTTTTTCCCTCTCTCCTCCCTCCCACCCTGTTGACCCTTGATAAATTATAAATTATTGATTTTTTAAATAAATCATTTAATTGGGGACTCTTACAGCTCTTACAATAATCCATACATCCATTGTATCAAGCATATTTGTATATTTATTGCCCTCATTCTCCATTTTCAAAACACTTGCTTTCTGCATAAGCCCTTGATATCAGCTCCTCATTTCCATATCTTACACCGATGGCTGTCTCCCTTCCTTCATGTTTTCTGCTGTTCATCCCCCTGGGAGGTGGAGGGTTGCATCCATCATTGCAATTGGTTCCCTCTTTCTCCCCTCCTCCCCCTACCTTCCCACTACCTTCCTTATATTACTACTCCCACTTCTGTTTCTGAGGGGTTTATCTCACCTGGATTCTGTGTGTTGTGAGCATTTAGCTGTACCAGTGTACATGCTCTGGTCTAGTCAGAACTGAAAGGAAGAACTGAGGTCATGATGGTGGGAGGTGAGGAAGCCTCAAAGAACTAGAGGAATATTGTGTTTCATCAGTGCTATACTGCACCCTAGTTAACTCATCCCTTCCTTATGACCATTCTGTGAGGGATGTCCCACTATCTACAGATGGGTTTTTGGTCTCTGCTCCGACCTCCCTTGTTATCATCAATATGTTTGTTTGTCTGTTGATTTTGGGTCTTCTGATGTTTGTTACCTGATCCTGTCTGCATGCACACTCCCAATTCTGTGGAGACATAACTAATACACTCCCCCTGGGGGGGGTTAGTGCCCTGCTCCTCCCCCCATCCCGCCCCCATGCCATCATCCTCCCGCTCCCTTCCTCCCTTGTCTCCCTCCCCCTTCCTCCCTTTCCCCTTCTTTGTTTCTTTTGTGTGTTTTTTTAGTTTTTAAAATAATTTTATTGGTGGCTCATATAGCTCTTATCATGTCAATCAAGCACATTTGTACATTTGTTGGAGAGTGTAAATTAAAAAAAAATCATTTTGTTGGGGGCTAGTACAACTCTTATCACAATCCATACACATATCCCTTGGGTCAAGCACATTTGTAAATTTGTTGCCATCATCATTCTCAAAACATTTTCTTTCTATTTGAGCCCTTGGTATCAACTCCTCATATTTTCCCCTCCTTGCCCAACCCTACCTCCCTCACAAACCCTTGATAATTTATAAATTATTATTATTTTTTCATGTCTTACACTGTCCGATGTCTCCCTTCACCCATTTTCTATTGTCCGTCCCCACAGCAACATGAACTTCCACTCGCCAAGGATGACTTGGCCACTGACACTGCTGAATGCCCCATTTTCCTGCAGCAGAAACCAATATTAAGTCCAAGATATAGGACTATTCCTCAGGGAGATCAACCGGCAACTTGGTGGCAGGTTGACTACATAGGACCACTTCCATCATGGAGGGGGCAGTGTTTTGTTCTTACTGGAATAGACACCTACTCTGGATATGGATTTGCCTTCCCTGCAAGCGATGCTTCTGCCAAAACTACTATTCGTGGACTTACAGAATGTCTTATCCACTGGCATGGCATCCCACATAGCATTGCTTCAGATCAAGGAACTCACTTCACAGCAAATGCAGTACAGCAGTGGTCCCATGCCCATGGAATCCGCTGCTTGTATCATGTTCCTCGTCATCCTGAAGCAGCTGACATCATAGAATGATGGAATGGCCTCCTAAAGATACAATTACCCTTCCCTTCTTGGTATCGCTACTCTCGTTATTGGTCTTGAGGAGTTTATCTGTCCTGGATTCCCAGTGTTTCCAGCTTTTATCTGTACCAGTGTATATCCTCTGGTCTAGCTGGATTTGTAAGGTAGAATTGGGATCATGATAGTGGGTGGGGAGGTAACATTAAAGAAGTAGAGGAAAGTTGTATGTTTTATCGTTGCTACACTGCATCCTAACTGGCTCATCTCCTCCCCGTGACCCTTCTGTAAGGGGATGTCCAGTTGCCTACAGATTGGCTTTGGGTCTCCACTCTGCACTCCACTTTATTCACAATTATATGATTTTTTTGTTCTTTGATGCCTGATACCTGATTCCATTGACACCTCATGATCACACAGGCTGCTGTGCTTCTTCCATGTGGGCTTTCTTACTTCTCAGCTAGATGGCTGCTTGTTTATCTTTAAGCCTTTAAGACTCCAGATGCTATATCTTTTAATAGCAGAGCACCATCAGCTTTCTTCACCACATTTGCTTATGCACCCACTTTGTCTTCAGAGATCATGTTAGCCTTTCCCCTTCTTTGTGTTGGAATAACTTATACTTCCTTGGGTTTGGTCTGACCTCCACATGACTGCCTTCACCTCAACTCCATAGTGTGAGATAAGTGACTTTTCTTCTATACCTACTGTGTTGATTATACTTGCGTCAGGGGACTCATGTTGTACTTGTCCTTTGTGATTGGCTAACTTCCTTTAGCAAAATTTCCTCCAACTCTTCCCACAAAATGATATGCTTCATGTGATCATCAATATTTTTTAGTGATGCATAGTATTCCACTGTGTATATGTGACAGATTTTACTAATCCACTCTCCTATCATTGGAAATTTAGGTTGTTTCCAATCCTTTGTGATTGTGAATTGCACTGCAATAACATTGGGGCACAGATGACTAGTTGTGGTCTATTTCTTACCTCTTCTGCGTATATGCACAGTAGAGGGATAGCTGGGTCATAAGGTAGTTTAATTTCCATTTGATTTCAAAATTGCCAGATCACTTTCCACAGAGGCTGTACATAACCACCAGGATTGGAGGAGAGTTCCTATCTCGCCACATCCCCTCAAACATTTGTTGCTCTTTGAATTTCTGATTTGGGCTATCCTCAAGGGTGTTAGATGGTATCTCCTGATTGTTTTAATTTGCATTTCTCTGATAGCTAATGATTGGGAGCATTTTCTCATATATTTATTGGCCATTCAGGTATCCTCCCTAATGAAATGTCTGTTTGGGTCTTTTGCCCACTTCCTTAGTGGGTTAACCATTTTCCTATTTTGCAGGCTAAGAGGGTATTGTAGATTTTATTAATAAGCCCTTTGTCTGTTATGTCACTGCTATAAGTGAGGGCCAAATAGTTGCCGAGGCTCACCAGTGACATTTCGGAGGTGGGCACAAAGTTGCCAATTATGTTCCTAAGGCCACTGTGAACTCTGCTCCTTGCCTTAAAAGGCAAGAAGAGTGTTTCCAGTTGACACTGTTTTTCCTGGTCAATCAGAACACAGGCACAATTTTTGCAGTGACTCTTCTAATTCCCAAATCTTCTGTTAAAATTTGCTGAACCCAGCTCCGAGATAGTCCAGAGAACTTCCCATCTCTCCAATGGTCCGTTGTCAGTCTTCGACACAAGTGCGGGAATTTTGTCGACATTTTTGTCCATTTGGAAAGTTGACAGATGTCCAAAATGAAGTTTGTAATCAATTAACATTTCACCTTCTTTGAAACCACATACACTTGAGTTTTTCTCATAGTACTGTCCTTGTAAGCTGTGTTCAACACCACAACAGTTTCTGCAGCATTTTTCCACAGCAGGAAACACAATTTCACAGCTGCACATTGTTATCTTAACTCAAGCATCTAAAACACGAGGTTAGAAACTGCTTTGATGAAAAATTCACTGTGACCAGAGAGAATCTTCCCAGGTGATGCCATTGGGTGTGCTAACTCAGAGTGAGTTGCTCTATGCTCACCTAGCAGGAAAAATGCATACTATGAAGGCTCTGCCCAGGAGAGCTTTTTTTTCTTTTTTTTCTCATTTTTTTGGGGGTGGGGTGGAGGGTGGGGTACTGCCACATCTGTTGGACCAACTATGGCAAAGTTATGCAGGTCATCTTTTGCTCCAACTATTAGAGTCTTCTTTAGGACATACGCATGCAAGCTGTCTTTGATAATTAAAGTGTCCACATGACAAGACTTGACAAGCATCAAATTTGAGGACTATAGTCTTGGGAAGTAGTTTTGGTCACATTAACCACCAGTTTGTCTGGGATGTAGGAGCATAAGACACATTGTACTATTCTTAATGTCATTATTAATTTTAGCCAGGTTAATTTCCAAATGCATGTAGAATTTTGATGAGACAATTTCTTAGACCCTTCTCAGGGTTACCTTGAGGGCTTCTCTGGGCAAAGGATGTACCGCCCACTGATTACCACTTCCTTCCTGGGGAGAGTTCCTTTTAAGCAGACCCTTTGCTCTGGTATTGTGAATTCACTCTTTGTCTGTGGTCTGGCTGGTTGTCTGGGTGGTCAGCAACACTTAGTATGGGCCCTCTGAATTTGGCTGAAATGTGTCCTCTTTCCAAGTCTTGAACACCAACAAGTCTCCCACCCAGAAGTGATGAACAGTGAATGTGAGTGGGGGTGGGCACAGGAGTCCTGTTAACGAGAGTGTTGACAAAATAGAGAAAGTGTTAGGTAGTTTAACTTAGAGACTGGGGTGTCCATTACACATGCTCAGAGGTCCGAGCTACCTGCCCATGAAGGAGTGGTACACTGCGAATGCTCAGAGGTTCAGGTTTCTGGCCAGGAAGGGGAGGCACACATGGGTAACACTGCACCTTGATTGGCCCACCTAAGCCAGGTGAATTCAATTCATCCAATGGTGTCGACCAGGGTCATCCACCACGCCTCCCGGTGGAATAATTGAAAAGGTAGGAGCCTGGAGTCGACTGCGTGACTTTCCGAGCAGCTTCTAGGGAGGCTGCATGGGGTGAGGAGCCCTGAGAATGCCTGTGTAAACCTGAAACTTCTTCTAATGCTCATAAAACTCACTTGGATCACAAACTAGGCTTCAATGTGAATTCTTTCTGGTGCAGAGCCAAGGACTAAGGTATATATTTTCCTTGAGAAATCTAACAAAAGAGGCCAGCACATAATTCTTTAGAAATGGATCCTTGGTCTCTATGGTGGGCAGGTCTCTGATCCTTCCCAGGCTGGTGAACCCATACAATAGTTCATAAAGGAACAATCCTAGATCTCTCCTTGAGGTCATCTGATTCTAAAGAAGTCTATAGGAAGGCCCTTGGTCTGTGGCAATTTAGCTGCTAAGACTAATTTTGTCATTTGTTGTTTAAAAGTTTGATTTATCCGTTCTGCTTTTCCAGAGGAGGCAGGGTACTGTGGGGTGTGATAATCCCAACTGATATATAAACGTTCCACTATTCCCAAACTTGGGCATAACCCATGAAATCTACCTGAATTTTTTGAAAAGGCCTCAATCCTAGAGACTTTCTTGCCGTGGAATGTCTTCTGAGCACCTTCCTATTGATTTTCTGGCAGATTATGCAACACCACCACTCAACATATCTGTTTGGTAATAGTATAGATACTAACACATCCATTAGTTCTTACCACAGCACCACAGATAGCCTGTGGACTCCCGACGACCCCACTCCACTATGCAATATGGATAACAATTCTCTCATCATCATATCATTTCTCTCCCATCTGAGAGGATCCATTGTCTGATAATAGATGGCTCCAGTTTTAGTTAACCTTTTCTGTTCCTGTGGCATGAATTGGGATCTTACTGTCACCCGTAGGACACTGGTTATTAGAGTGAGGAGTTGAATCTTTGTCTCCAGATAGGCCTACTTGGCTGTCGAATCTGCAAGCCAGTTACTGAGAGCCTCCATGCTAATTCCCTTCTGGCAGCCTTTTATGTGAATCACTGCTATTTCTGTCGGGGAGCAAGAGGCTGTCCAAGACTTGCCTAGCAAGAGTACCGTGAACTAATTCCTTTCCCTTGGTGTTCACGAACCCTCATTCCTTCCAAATTTTCCAAAAGTGTACATGACTTCCAAGGAATATTTTGAGTCCATGTAAATGGTGCCCTCTCATCCTTAGAGAAGTTTCTGAGCCTGATTGAGAGGACAGAGCTCACACGTTTATGCTGACCAATTATTAAGTAAGTTACCCTTCTCATGGAGGGACTGACTTACCCCATCTACTATTGCATGCCCATTATGTCGTTTTCCTTCAACCACTTGGGAGGACCTGTCCACAAACAGCCTGTCACCTCCCTTAGGTCTTGTTTCGCTTTAGTGTGGTATTCTATAATGTTTAGGCAACTTTCTCCAGAGGCTCTGATTCTCCTTCCCTGTTCCACAGAAAACTAGCAGTATTCAAGCAAACCTCAGTGGTC
The DNA here is from genome assembly GCF_000313985.2 of Echinops telfairi. Taxonomy (NCBI): domain Eukaryota; kingdom Metazoa; phylum Chordata; class Mammalia; order Afrosoricida; family Tenrecidae; genus Echinops; species Echinops telfairi. The sequence goes on from NW_022111367.1 coordinate 910,103, forward strand.
AAGACTAATTCGCTCTCTCTAGTAATATTACTTCATATTTTAGGATTTGAGAGTCCTTCAGCCATCACCCGCCCCTTTGGTTTAAGATGTTTCTGAGCTGGTATGGGGTGCTCAAAATTGGTTCTCCACCAAAAGTCAGCTTCCGGTTTTCCTTCACCAGTAGAGCTATAGCAACTACCACTTGGGCACATTATGGCCACTTTTTTGAAATGGGATTCAGCAGTTTGGACAGAAAGACTGCTTCTTTGTCCCCTTCGTCTAGGTAAGGACCCCAGGAGCTACTCCTTGATCACCATAGTGAATAGGTGAAAAAAATCTCCCTAAAGATGGAAGTGCCAGGACCAGAGCTATGATCAAGGCATGCTTTAAGTCTTCTACTGTCTGAATTTCCAGGGAGACCCAGACCAGGGGGTCAGGCTCCTCTTCTAAAAGCTTGAAATACAAAACGTTTGTTCTTTATGCATAGGAATGAATCCACAACGGACAATAGCTGATTAGTCCTAACAGTTCCCGAGTTTTCTCTTTCTCTTAGGTAGTGGCAAGCTCCCATCCCTGAATTTTTGTGTGTGTATCTTCCACTTCCCTTCACCAATCAGGTGCCCTATGTACTTAATCTCTGTTCCATTGAACTGTATTTTACTTTTAGAGACTCAGTCTCTAAAATGTTCCAGCCAGAAAATTGAGTGAATTAATAGTATTTTCTTGTTCCTGTCCCTTGTTTTCCCCAGAGATTAAGAAATAATTCACATATTGTAGTTACTGGTTCTCTACCCATGGTGGAACTCCTCTAAAACAATTCTAAGACCTGGCCAAATGAATTTGAGGCCTCAGTGAAGCTCTGAAGTAACATGTTCCAGGAATTTGCTGTTTCCTCCCAGTCGGAGGGTTCTTCCACTCGGTAGTGAAGAGATTTCTACTCTTGGCATCAAGGGTGCATGCCCAGAACACACCAATCACACAAGTTTTTCACAGAAAACCACTTATGTTCATAAGGGATCTTACTGAGGAGGGTATAAGGACTAAGGACCACTGGATGATGAGTACAGACTATTTGATTTACAATTCTCAGATCTTGGACCAGCTGATACATTCCATCAGGTGTCTTAACTGAGAGAACCGAGGTATTGTAGTGCGATGTACAGGTTTCTAGGAGGCCATCTTTCAGAAGGTCCTCAATGAGGATAGGGTATTGTCTTCCTCCCCTGGTTTCTTCATTTCCACCTATAAGCATTTAATCTCCAACCGACCCTTATTGCCTTCTTTAATCTATACTAGTGGGTTGATCTTTCCTTCCTGTTATTCAGTCAAAGTCTCAATATTACCTTTATCTGCCCCTCCTCTACTCCTAACCCTAACCTAAATCTTACAATTTATTTCCTGCCCTAAAAGATTCACCCTTGCCTCTGGACATAAAGAAGACTTTCTTCCACTTGATTAAGCCCTCTTCTGAGTAACATTTTATGAAAAAATGGAAACCTGGAATTCTTTTCCCTTAACTCGTCTCACTTGCACTTTGTCTGATGATAACAAGGTAAGGAGGATTGGGTGGCCCTAGTGATGATCAGGAAGGTCATTCCCTCCCCTTCCAGTCTTAGCTTCATATTCATCAAAGGTTCCTGGTGGGACCCAGTCATAAAAAACCCTTGACACCTCTAGTCCTTATGAAAAGTCATGAGGAGAATCACCTTTTCTGCTTTCTTTAACTCTGGACACGCCCTTTTAAAATGATCTATCCTTCCACACTTGTACCGTACACGAGTGGGCCTGGGTGTCTGGTCCAGTACACTCTTCTTTGCCTTCTGAGGTGAACTGCCACTTTCCCACGTCCTTCCAGGAAGGAGGTCCTGCTCCAGTTTCCTGTTGACTCCCTTCTCTACAGTAGACACCACCCTTTTGGGCCCTTGTTTTTACTTTTCCTTCTCTCTTCTCACAAAGACTTTCTGAGCCTACCTTAATAGTTTGTCAAAGGAGTTATCACTCCATCCTTCAATCTTTTGCCATTTTTTATTGAGATTGGGCCAGATTTTGGTCACAAAACTGACTTTCAGAGATCCCTGTCCCATCTAGCCTTCCAAGTTCAACTGGGAATACTTCTAATTTGTTCCCATTTTCTGTTGGTCTCAGTGTTTGGTGTCTGAGTTTCCCAGTGCACTCAAACCCCACTTTCTTGAAGGTGTCTTGCACGCCCCGAGATTACTTTCTCCATCTCAAACCATTTCAATCACAGAAGGAGAAAGCCAGGGATGGGGACTCTGCACTTGTACCATGTCCAAGATATGTCTCTGTCACACACCAGATCCCTGAAAATTTGCAACCATTAGGGTACGATTACAGTCCATTTTTTTCTCACCCTGGGTCATGCATTTGTTGCCTGGTTGCCACAGTAGTTTGTTTGTCTTTCTCACCAACTCTCTTTTAACAGTCTTGGGGCTTTTCCAGCTCTGCCTGGGAGGGAGTCATGCCTGTGGGGTAGCATGCCAAAAATCTAGGCTGCATGAGTCTCTTTTCTCACCAGGGTTTCCAAGCCAAATGGGTAGAAGTTCCTGGACAAGCCTTCAATTTGGGAGAAACGCTGTTGACACCCCAGAGACCAGCTCATTCCTCTTTGTAATTTGTGGGTGTGGAAGCCTCCGACTAAAACTTTACCTCAATGGGTCTACAGAGGGAGAACTGGAGCAGGCTGCCTTATCCCATGTGACACTGTTTATGGGTTATCATGAGAATTTACTCAGTAATCCAATCTGTACCCACTTTAGTGAGAGCCAGACTTTATTAGTGGATTTTGCTAAATACGATGCCCAAATCTCAGAGGACAAAGCAGGCTGTTACAAGCATTCTCTGTACCAAAAATAATTAGTGGACATTTACCATTTCAAGAATTCACATATGAGCAAGAACCATTGGTGCCGAAGGAAGTAGTTCAAGATGCAGTGAAAGCAATAGCCAAAAATAGGGCCTGGGAATTGATATAAGACCAATGGAAATGTTTCAACAAGCTGACTAAGCACTGCAAGCACTCATTTATCTATACCAGGAAATTTGGAAGTAAAGTACTTGGGCAACTGACTGGAAAAGAGCCATATTTGTATTCATTCCAGAGAAAGGTGACCCAATAGAATGCTCAAATTCTAGAACATCACTTATATCATATGCAAATACAATTTTGCTGAAGATCAACAACAATTGCAGTAGTACATTCACAGGAAGCTGTCAGAGGTTCACATTGATTCAGAAGTGAATATGGAGCAAGGGATATCATTGCTAGTGTCAGATGGATCTAGTCTAAAAGAAGAAAACATCAAAAAGATGTTTACATGTATTTTATGAACTATGCAAAGGCATTCAATTGTGCAGACCATACTAAACTATAGATAACCTTGAGAAGAATGGGAATTCCAGCATTCAAATCTGGGCCACTAGGTAACATATCATGATACATGGAGTAAAGATTGAAGAAGTCAAAATTTTGTCATGCTTGGATCCATCCACAATCAATGCTCATGGAAGCAGCAATCAAGAGCCAGCCAGGATGTAGTAAAGCACTGACAAAACACACAACATTCCTCTAATTCTTTACTGATCCCCCCCGCCTACTATCATGACCCCAGTTCAATCTTACACATCTGGCTAGACTGGAGCATGTACACTGATACAGATAAATGCTCTTGACACACAGAATTCAGGACAGATAAACCCCTCAGGAACAGTAATGGGAATAGCAATAACAGGAAGGTAGGGGGAAGGTGGGGAGAAAAAGGGGATAAAGTGGGAACCAATCACAACATTCGACATATAAACTCCCCACCCCCAGAATTGTGATGCTAGAGAAGAATATTGAAAGTACTAGTTAAAAGGGAAAACAAATCTAGCTTGGAAGAAGTATGGCCAGATTTCTCCTTAGAGGCAAGAATGGCGAGACTCTTTCTTAAACACATTGGAAATATTGTCAGGAGAGATCAGTCCTTGGACAAGGACAGCCTGTTGGTAAAGTAGAAAGACAGCAGTAAAAGAAGGCCCTCAACAAGATGGATTGAGACGGTGGCTGTGACAATGAGCTCCAGCACTTGAGGATGGCACAAGACCAAGCTGTGTTTTGGTCTATTGTGCGTAAGGTCAGAATGAGTGGGAACTGCTTTGATGGCAAATTTATAACAACATCTTCCATAGTTTGCTCGTCCCTCTCCAGTTCCTCATTGCCTGAATGTTATGGGGGAACAATCTTTCTTGAATATTTCCTACTTCCTTAATTTAAAGTTTCTACCTCTGGAACAGATTTCCTTCTCCTCCTTCCCCTTAATTCATCCACATCACACAATATCATTCTCAAGTGGCTAGGTTCTAGTGATTGTCACATTAGCTACCAGATTGTCCTCTGGCTACTTAGTAACTTCTTGGTGCTTTGTTTCTGCAACTGAGGAAGATGGACCTGTTTGGGATTTATTTCTCAAATGTCCTTGTCCTATTTAGGACTTAATATAAAAAGCTTTATAAAATATATTTAAATTTGGGGTTCTTTTCCACTGAACACATATCATTTAATAAATGACCATTTTGTACATATTAAAAAGTGTTTGTTTCATAGACAGGAAACAACTAGGGAAATTAAATCAACAATGAGGAGGACGTAGAGATCTTGATGCTGTTGGAGCAACAGCAATCTAGCTGAGAGGAATTACTAAGAGGCAGAAGAAAGGAGAGCATGAAGGTGGGGCAAGAAGGAGGTAAAAGGAAACAAAGGAACAATCTAGGAAGCTAAGGTATGAATAGAGGTATAAACATAGGTGTGCACTTATGTAAATCTATTAATTCATAAAAATAGAGGTATTGGCCTGTGTACATATATTTAATGGCAATACATTGAGGAAGTGGACAGATTTTGGATCTCTGCTCAAGCCCTCCCTCAACAAAAGAACACTTTGTTCTAACAACCTGGTATTCTGTGATGCTCACCCTCCTGGCCCAATCGCTGAAGACAAAATGGGTGCATAAGCAAATGTGGTAAAGAAAGCTGATGTTGCCTGGCTATCAAAAGATACAGCATTTGGGGTCTTAAAGGCTCAAAATTAAACAAGTGGAAAAGCAAGTTCATATGGAAGAAGCACACCAGCCTGTGCAATCGTGGTGCCAATGGAATCAGGTAACAGGCACAAGAAGACCCAAAACAACAAAAAAACATATTATTCAGAACCAGGGTGGTCGGAGCAGAGACTCAAAACCCATCTGTAGATAATGGGACATCCCTTCGCAAAAGGGTCACAAGAAAGGGATGAGTCAAACAGGGAGCAGTATAGCACTAATGAAACACACAATGTTCCACTGGTTCTTTGAGGCTTCCTTAACCCTCACCTATCATGATCCCAGTCCTGCCTTTCAGTTCTGGCTAGACCAGAGCATGTACACTGGTACAGATAAAAGCTCATGACACAAGGAATCCAGATCAGATAAACCCCTCAGGAACAGAAACGAGAGTAGCAATTCAGGAGGGTAGTGGGAAGGGGCGGTGGGAGGGAAGGGGGAACCAATCGCAATGATCAATGCATAATCCACTCCCCCCAGAAGGATAAACAACAGAAATGTGAGTGGGTTCAGGGAGACAGGGGTTGGTGTAAATCCATTGAATTCCTTCTGATCATTAGCCTTAGATGTATATAATCTTCCCCTCCGGCAGAGTGCATTGGAGAGTAGATTATTTCCCACTCTCTCTCTCTCCAACCAGCCCAGGGAGGGCTAGTCTCTCTTAGAGGCTTCCCTAGGTGTAGGGAAGCACTCTGGTGTACTTTATGGAAGACACATTTGTTTGGGTTTTTTTGGCAGTCCATGGTACCTTCATTATTCTTCACCAACATCATAATTCAAATTTCATTGATTCTTCATCAGTTTACTTTTGTTAACGTCCAACTTTCATTTGCATATGAGGCAATGACTTGGGTCAGGAACACCTTTGTTCTCAAAGTAACATCCTTGATTTTTAATAATTTAAAGAGATATTGTGCAGCAGATTGACCCAATGCAATGCATCATTTGATCTCTTTCTTGACTGCTGTATCTATGAACAATGATTCTGAATCCAAGCAAGACGAAATCCTTGGTAAGGTCAACCAGTTATTGATCCAGTTGTGAGGATTTAGGTTTTTTTGACATTGAGTTGTAATTCATACTAAAGGTTGTGATCCTTGATCGTCAACAGCAAGTGTTTCAAGTCCTCCTCACTTTCAGCAAACAAGGTTGTATCATCTGCATATCCCAAGTTGTTAGTAAGCCTTCCTCCAGTCCTGGTGCCACATTCTCCTTCATATGAGCCAGCTTCTCGGATGATTTGTTCAACATACAGTTTGAATAAGTATGGTGAGAGGACACAATCCTAATGTCCACTTTTCCTCATTTCAAACCATGCAGTGTTCCCTTGTTCTGTTCACACAACTGCCTCTTGATCTATGAACAAGTTCTGCACGAGCACAATAAAGTGTTCTAGAATTCCCATTCTTCTCATGGTTGCCTGTACTTTATTTTGGGCCACACAGTCATGACTTAGAATAGCTAATTAAAACAAGTAGACATCTTTGTAATATTCTTTGCTTTGAGCCAAGATCCATTTGATGTCAGCAATGATATCCTTCTTCTGCATCCAACCTGAATATCTGGCAGTTCTCTGTAAATGTACTGCTGTAAGTATTGTTGGATGATCTTCAGAAAAATTGTACTTGCATGCGATATCAATTATATTATCCTGTAGTTTGACCATTCAATCTATCTCCTAATTTATAACATATTACATAGTGAGATAGTTTATTGTGCCAGCCTGGCCGATAAACACAAGTGGGATTAACTGAAGGGCAGAGAGATAAATGGCTTGGTGAGTCCCGCCTTTCTTGTCTCTCGCTCTTTGCTCTTTGATCATCGGACCAGTGTGCGGCTGCCTTGCTTGTCCTGTGCCTCAATTTAAAGGCTACACTACCTGTGGGACGCCTAGCCTGTGGACTGTGTCACTGTAAGTTGAGGTCCCTTTAAGAGATC
>NW_022111367.1:917275-947315 GCF_000313985.2 Echinops telfairi
AATTGAGCCATTTGTAGTGCTTTATAATTTAACTGTTTCTTTCTTATATTATATATTTATCTGTGTATGATTTAACAGTTCATTTCTTGTTATATATCTAATTATCTTTATAAATAAATATATTAAATTATCAGCAACTTGGTTTTATCTCTCTAGAGAACCCTGTCTAACACACATAGCATCTTAAAAACTGCCAAATGGCCATCCAACTCACAGTATTGGTCTCTATTTATCTCCTCTAAAACAAGTTTATGTAAGTACTTAATTATTATATTATGAGTTATATAAAATGTTATCTCTATAACATTGTTTAAGTGAAAACAAGAATTAGTCACTTGAAGTAAGTAAATTCATTTTTAATACAAACCAAATTATTATTTTTTTCCCAAATTATTTTTAAAATAGCTCTAGATCATAATGTGTTGTCATAATAGAAAGCTTGAGTTTTATTTGCTAAACTGTCTAATTGCTTCTGTGCCTTACAGTTGTTTCATGGTTATGTTAGGTAGTGAGAAGCAGGGACCAGTAGATTGTCCCTCTCCATGCCTGGAGGACCCCTACAGGAGGTTGCTGTGGAGAACCAGATGAGCCTCAGCCAACCATAAAGACTACTGGGCATGTGCCAATTCAAGCCTGAGCCAGATAGGCATTACACCTAGGTGGCCCAAACTAGGCCAGGTGGGCTTAATTCAGCCAATGGGGTCAACCAATATCTTCAACCATGTCTCCTAGTTGCAGGCCCCAAATACCAGAATGTGAGATGGCGTGGTCCTTTTTACATCTTCCTTGCCCTTCTGCTTGACCATGCCTACGTCTGTCTGGCCTCAGGCTACCACGTGTGGGTGTGCAGCCCCACAAGGTTGCCAATGGTACTTCTTCTGCCCTTTATAAAAACTCACTTGGATTACAGAACAGACTTCAGCATGAATTCTTTCACTGCGAAGCCAAGAATCGAGGTATTTCCCACTCGAAAATCCATAACAGTTAGAGATCTGCAAAGGCTTCTTCTAGGAACCCTGGTGCCATTGTGGTTATGCACTGGGCTGCTAACTGCAAGGTCAGCAGTTTAAACCCCCAGTATCTCCAAGAGAGAAAGACAACTTTTTATGCCCATAAAGAGTTACAGCAAGTTTTCAGGTTTGCATAACAGAGTGAGCCACACATACAAGACATCAAGACAGTATGGCAGTAATCAAAGCAAATATTTAATAAACAGTGCATGCTTCAATCATGAAATGGATTGCCTCATGATTTAAGGAGGTTGACAAAGTCTAGGGGTATGATATTGGATTATATAAAGGTCAGGTAGTGGGACCCCCATTGGCTTGCCTCAATCCCTACCCTGCTTGGTGTTAGCAAGTGGGGTGGATCAAGGGTGGCAATTTGGGATGGGTCAGTAAGAGGTCTGGCACAGGCCATATAATTCAGGCACCTAGGAAAAACTTTGCTTAGCAATATGATCTCAGAATTATTACAAAAAGCTATGGCAAAGCTATATGATTGCTTGACAAGGCAGATGGATATAATTCGAAATTAATCCAAACTCTATCCAAAATTGTTTCCCAGGACAAATTCAGTCAAATGTAATGTAGTAAAACATGATTTACATTTAGTTAAACATTGTGACCAAAAAATAAAAGCTGAATAATGTTGATTGCTCTTTTTTTAGGTCCACTAATAAATTATTCAAAGCAACATTCTCAATGCTGTATTTTTGTCAAACATATGGCCTACTAAAATCAATATCCAATTTTTATCATTCAATCCTTTACAAGAAACTCAATACCTTTTGTTTTTTTAGGGAAACTCTTCAATTCAAAGCTCTATTATTTTTAAAAGATAGTATGTAGAAGACAAAGAGTTAAAGATGTCACTTTAAATGACAAAGGCTGAACAACTTACCCCACTGCCATCTGTTCATCCATTTTATTGTGCATTCTTTCAGCTTTCTAAGTTGTTCAGTTACCTGCCCCTGATTTGTATCTCTAGGAAGAGGCCTGATTGGTTATTTTGCATTTGTGTGCTAATGTTGATGAGCTTCCTTCAGGGATAGGGTGGATTGAAGGGAGAGGGGAAAGGAGGAAACTCCAGGAGGGGTGGGATGGGGGGAAAGTATGAAGGTGCAAGATTTGCTTAAAGCATCATGCTGAATTTTAACCTTGAATGCATCTTATACAGGTTCTAACAAAGTCTTCCTGATAGTGTGGACTAGGATACTGTGTGAAAACTCTCCCGTGTATACACACATTTCAACCAATTGTATTAGCAAGAGTGAAATGTTGGATTTAGGGAAATTATTTCATTATTATCATTATAACTGAAGAATAATGTGCAGCACCTTCGATGTGTATGAATACTTAAGAAGAGCTCTTATACATCCAAGAGGAAACAATTTGCCACTTTTGGAGGGAAAAAAGAATGAAAGAAAAAAATATATTAACATTTTGCCAAAATAAAGGGAAAGTTTAAGGCAAAAGGTACCTGGTCCTCCGTTATTAATAGTTAATATTAATAATTATTAATTAATAATTTTATTAATATTAATAAATGTTCACAGAATAATTGTAATTAAAATAATCTTACCATTTCCCCTTCATATGTTTGAACAATTGAACTATTCAATTCTATGATCTGTAAATTATGTGCCAATAAAACTGCTGGAAGAAAAACTGTTAGATCTCTCTGGAGCTAGATAGATATACAGTGAACCCTCGTTTATCGCGGTTAATCGGTTCTAGACCCTACCGTGATAAATGAAATTCCGCGAAGTCGGATTCCTTATTTGTAAATCAAATATTTTCGTAGTTAGAGCATAGAGGACATGAAAAAACACCCTTTAGTCACCATTACACTCGTATTACCCAATTTATTAAACGAAAAAGGGAAAATACAGTAAAACATTTTGGACGTTACAATTATCATTTATTATTTATTATATTATTTATGGCATCAAGCGTGTACAGTATGAGCCAATCAGTGGCAGTAATGACAGAGCATGCGCTGTTACGCAAAAACCGCGATAGAGTGAAGCCGCGGAAGTTGAGGCGCGAAGTGGCGAGGGTTCACTGTACCTCAGTCTTTGGCTCCGCGCGAGAAAGAATTCACGCCGAAGCCTTGTTCGTGATCAAAGTGAGTTTTATGAAAGTTAGAAGAAGTTTCAGGTTTACACGGCACCCAAGGGACTCCTCCCCAGCATGCGGCCTGGCTGGAAACGGCTCGGCATCCCGCAAAAGTGTCCCAAAGTCCTGCCAAAGCTCTCTGCACCTAAGTTCTCTCTCTCTTTTTCCTCGACTCTGGGCTTCTGCCTTTTCGAGGATTCCATGGGGAGGCGTGGTGGACAACCCCTGATCGACCCCATTGGCTGAATTGAATTCACCTGGCCCACTCCTGCCTATGGGCGGGAATCCAAGCCTCTGGGCATGTGCAGTGCGCCACTCCTTTGTTCCCGTAGCTTGGCCCTCTGGGCACACGTTAACAATCATTCCCCAGTCCTAAGCTAGTCGACCTAACAAAACCTTATCTGAAGGTCATTGTTGTTTACAAATATTAATGTTCTGATTGAGCTCAACTTCAGTTTTCATTCTGTTTCTCAGGGCACAATTCAGTCAGACTGCATGAAGGCAGTCCTTCTGAAGCAGTCCTTTTAAGCCAAATATCATAGTTATAACCAAGTAAACAGCAGTGTTAAGAAGACTGCCCCATTATGAGTAAGTAGTAAGTGTAGTCTAGCTCCTAATTAACTAAAGGGGTATCAAAATCCTCACCAGCAGGAGTGCTGTGACCCATTAGGGAATTGGCCGTCAAGTTGAGTCCAATTCATGACTACCTTGCACAACATGTTCTATAATGGAATTTTTACTGTATGTAAAGTACGCATCTGCCCGATGCCTTAAAAACATCTACTCACAAAGAAAGATGTCCTGAAAGCACGATGGGTATCCTGTAGGGTCACAGTGAGTCAGAATTGACTGGACGGCAATGAGTTTTTGAGGTTTAGTAGCAGTTGCTGTGCATCATCTCAGAGACTGATGCCTATAAGTAAAATTGTTAGATGGGTAGAGAGTAATGTGTTTCTTTTTCTTATGTGAGTGGAGCTCTCAAATTCTCACCTTCCACTTAGAATATTTGAGTTTGATTCCTTCCTATGATTATTTTTGTGTTAACAAGGCTAGGCTACAAAGCATTTGGAGGGAGTTGGCAGGTAAGGCCTAGTAATCCCCCATAATGTGACCTAACACAATGTAAAGTAACCTAACACACAGCCAATCAATTGTAAGTTTAAGGTGGAATGTAGCTTGCTTACTTGGGTCACAGCCTCTATGCAATTGAAAAAAAACGTTTCCTTAGGGTTATGGCCTATTTGGTATATAAATGGACTGTCACAAAGCTTGTTTTCTTTATGCTGGGTCTGGATCCTAAATGTGGTTCATTGACTTTTGGTCCTTTACTGGAGCCATAGCCTGCCATATTGTTCATCAATTCCAGAAGCCATCAAGAACTTGCCATCTGACCTGGCAACCTAGATTCATTCATCTCTCCAATCGCAAGCCTGATTTGCTCTTTGTGGATTCATCTGCCCCTGCAGCCACTGACCTGTGAGGACTTGGTCACTTGTACAGGATTTACATGTTTCTACAACTATGTAAACCAATTTTTTGGTATAAATGTCTCTTTCTCTGTCCTTTCCCTCTCTCTCCATATATTTATCACAGGCTTTGTTTCTCTAGAGAACATAGCTAAACACACCTGCCAATGAACTTCATGCACAGTTACTACCTGTTCATATTGGACACTTGCATGTTGCCATGATGCTATGAACAGGTTTCAATGGAGCTTCTAGGCTAAGATGAAATTCCTGGTGATCTACTTCTGAGAATCAGTCAATGAAAAACCCTATGGACAACAATGGTCTGACACTTTTGTACATGGGTTCACCATAAATTGGGCTCCAGCTGAAAGGCAGGTAATAAATAAAATATGAGGAAGGCTTATTGCAGGAAAGAAAAGGCCTAATATAGGGTGCAGAGCCCAAGTAGGGTGACTGAGGTATGAACACAGGAAGTGACCTGGCATTGAATGAAAATGCCCTGGAAGGGTGTTCATTTTGAGGGGCCAGCTTGTTTAGCCTAGGAGGAGGGTAAGGAGGGCATTCCATGGTACATGAGATGAGAAACTTGATATAGAGTGTCTAAGTTCTCAGAGGAGCAAGGTGATAAAACTGTTCATGTGGGGAAAATGCCTGAAGGGAACTGGGGCTGCGGCAGAATGAATATGAGATCCACATGCAGAGTATCCCAAAGCAGGGTTGTGTTAGCACAGAAATCACGACATTCTGGCATAGTCTTGGGCTTTTAAGGAATTTTACTGTTATTAAGGCAGTTCATCTCCTATTTTAGTTATAAAATAAACAGCATAATAAGTTCATGTGGAAGTGACTACAAATGAGAATGCTTGAAGAGTTAGGTTTTCCATTTTGAATGATAAAATAAGTTCCTTATAACTTAATAAAGACTCCTATTTGCCATTTTCAATTTGTAATCCAGGATAAATTCTGCTTCAGATCTATTAAATGAATATTATGATTTAGTCTAAACATATGATAATTTCAATTTCTCAGATGACTCAATAATAATAATGTATGATGCCACCAAGTTCGAACTGTGAAAGTGTTAAAGTATAGATACACATTTACAGCTAAAGTATACATACACATACACATACACATTCAAATATTATGACTGTCACAGTGACAGAAATGGTGTCCAAACTAGCAACAACAATAAATTTCTGTATTCACTAGGTTGTAGTTCCTATTGAGAAGATTCAGCAGAGTTGAAAAATCAGAAAGATATGTTAGTATTTATTGCTGTCATAACCAATTGCTAAACATTTAGTGGCTTAAAGCAGCAATCATTTATTATCTCACAGTTCCGCAAAGGACTGCTACCACTCTGCTCAAGGTCTCAAAAGGTTAAAATCACAGTATCAGCTGTGCTGGGCTCTTATCTGGAGACCCTAGTGGAAGATCCCTTTTCTATGTTATTTGGGTTCTTGGCCAAATTTAGTTCTTTGAAGTTAGAGATCCGTAGGGCCTGTTTTCTTGTTGCCTGTCATCAGGGGCTTACCCCTGTGAGTTCTTAGAGATCTACATTCTTTCCTCCATCTTCAAACCAGAAATGGTATGTCAAATCCTTTTCAGGTCACCACTGTTTTTGACACCCTCTTCTGCCTCATCAGTGCTTTTTATTGATTTGTAAAGTTATTTTTTTATTCTTTTTTAAAGTTAAATGTGCCATGTAACATAGAATAATCATCAGAATTATAATTTCTTCACAGTTATATGTTCTAGAGACTATCCAGGAATTATAGGGGCCATTCCTAGAAATTCTACTTTTCAAAAAAGAGATTTAGGTTGTTATTAGTTCTGAGTATGATCTGTATAGAGTTAGGACAATAGAAGTACGTGTATGGGTACATCTTGAATTCTGAGCACTATGTCTTCAGGAGGATACAGTTATAACATGGAGTGAAGCTTAAAGTTGACAAGGATTCTGTCTTGCTTGGACGTACAATCATTGCCCATGGAAGCACAAATCAAGAGATTAAATGACACATTTCACTGGGCAAATCTGTTACCCAAGACCTCTTTAAGGTACTGAGAAGCAAAGATGTTACTTTGAGGATTAGGGACTGCCTTATCTAAGCCATGATATTTTCAATTGCCTCCTATGCATGTAAAGGTTGGACATTAAATCGGGAAGACTGAAGAAGAACGAAGGCATTTGAACTGTGGTGCTTAAGAAGAATACTGAATGTATGATGACCTGGCAAAAGAAGAAACACATTTGTCTTGGAAAACGTACATCCAGAATGCTCCCTACAAGCCAGGATGGTGAGAATTTATCTCACATATTTTGGACATGTTATCAGGAGAGACCAGGCCCTCGACATTATGTTTGGTAAAGTAGATGAGCAGAGAAAAAGAGGAAGACCCTTGACTAGATGGACTAGCATCGTGGCTGCAAAAACAGGCTCAAACAAAGGAACAATTGTGAGGATGGTACAGGACCAGGCAGTATTTCATTTCATTGTATAATAGCACTTAACAACAACCACATTTTTAAGTGGGAACAAGAAATCCATTTTTTAAAAAACTTCCACATAGATTCAGCCACCACTCATTTTTTTCTTCCTTTTTTTAACCATCTACAGGCAATGTAAAAAGATTTGCCCTCAGACAAAGTGTGTTAGGAAGTGGATTAATACCACAGCCCTAACCAGGCAAGCTGTGCACCTTGCCTGGGTGGATATTGGGGTATTAGAGTTGAATAGTCACTAGTCTTACTCTGATGCCCTTGGTTGGAGAACACTAAGCCAATTAAAAATTTTTTTTCTAATTTACAATAGTGTATGGATCCTAATCATTATTATTTTCCAAACTCTGTAATCATACCTGAAATTATGATGAACTGATGTGCCAAGTTGAATCATATTTTATGATAGTTGCCTTGGTTTTTCATATCCTTTTTAAGTGTTTGAGTTTCTGTAAATCCTTGAACACAGTTATATTCTCCTGTGATGGTTTCTCTCACCTGAATGATGTGCCTCTATTGTTCTTAAAGTTCATAAATGTGGCTATATGAATTACATATATATACTGTATATATAAAGAGAGAAAGAGAGAAACTACTTTTCTGTCAGTTTTTTTGCACTGTGGTGGCTTGTGTGCTGCTGTGGTGCTGGAAGCTATGTCACTGGTATTTCAAATGCTAGCAGGGTCACCCAAAGTTAACACATTTCAGCAGAGCTTCCAGACAAAGAACAGACAACAAAGAAGATCATCAAAGGAAGGAGCCACTGAAAAATTTAAGCATATCTTTGAAACACTGTCATTACTGAAGTTCTGAAAAGTGGAAGCAGAACATAGTTGGAGATAGTGCTGAGATTGAAGAAGAGCTGATATCTCAGAGTGGAATTTACCATGGTAAAGACGGCAGACTCTAGAGCCTTCAGGATCTTCATTTGCTGATGGGCATGACTCAAGATAAAGAGAAACAGCTGCAAAACTCTGCTAGCGATAAAAACTTGGAATGTGTTAACTATGGATTTAGGTAAACTGGAAGTCATCAAAATTGAAATGGCGGTGTGGGGGACAGGGAGCATTAGACTTGATCATGATGATGTACATATAACTCTTTTTAGAAGTGGTTTATATCAATATTATATATATATGTATATATTAAAAACCTAAAAAAAAAAAAATGAAAACCAAATTTGACCGATGGTTACCATGCGTGAAGGAGGAAGAGTTTGGGCTTAGGAATCATTGAGTTTATTTTAATGGTGGTGAAACAATTTGGAGAGGGATAACAATATTGATTGTACAACACAAAGACTATAATCAATGGCACAGAATTATGTATGTAGAAGTTATTGAATTAGTGAATGTTTTCTTGTGTATATATTTTAGCAAAATTGAAAAAGAAAACATGAAGAGCAAGTATGGGGAAAAGAAGATGTTCTAAAATTGATTGTGGTAAAGATTGTACAACTCTTCTTGATACGGTATTTTTGATATATGGATGAAGTGCCAATAAAACTGTTTAAGAAAAATTAAGTGGAATGCATAAAGATGGATATCCTAAGCAGCAGTGAGCTGAAGTGGAGTGGAACTGGCCACTTAGAATATGAAAATTATATGTTTTATTATACTGGGAATATCACAATCCAGAGAAATGGTTTTGCATTCATTGTCAAAAGGGACATTGCAAAATCCATTATGAAGTGCAATATTATCTGTGATCAAATTATATGTATCCACCTTCAAGGAAATCCCATCAATGGAATTATTGTCCAAATTTATAAACCAATCACAAAAGCTAGTGATGAAGAAATTGAAGAATTCTACTGATGACTTCTGTTGGAAATTCATCAGACATGGCATCAAGATGCAGTGATACTTACTGGCAAATAGAATGCAAAAGTTGGAAACAACATGGAAGGAATAGTAGTTGGAAAGTATGGTCTTGGTGAGAGAAATGAAGCTGGAGATTTTCTGAGAGAACTTGGGAAAACAAACGATTTGTTCATAGCACCTTTTGTCAAAAACTGCATAGGGTACAGTACAGGATGACTTCCCCAGATGGAATACACAGAAATGGACTACATCTGTGGGAAGAAACGATGGAGAAGCTCTATATTAGCAGCTAACCCCAGGCCAGAGGCTGATTAGGGAATAGACCATTAATTGCTCATATGTAAGTTCAGTATAAAGCTGAATAAAATTAAAACTTTTTCATGAGAGCTAAAATATGACCCTGAGTTTATTCCACCTGAATTTTGAGAACATCTCAAAAACAAATTTGACACATTAAATACTAAGGACAGAATACCTGATGAGCTGTGGGAGGATGTCAAGAACATCATTCATGAAGAGAGCAAAAAATCATTAAACAGAAAGAAAAGATCAAAATGGATGACAGAAGAGACTTTGAAACTTTATTTTAATCATAGAGCAGTGAAAGCAAATGGAAGAAATGTGAAAGTAAAGGAGTTGAATGGAAAATTACAAAGGGCATCTTCAGAAAACAAAGCCAGACATTGTAATGAAATGTGCAAAGGCCTAGAGTTAGAAAACCCAAAGTGAAGAATACACTCCACATAGCTTCAACTGAAAGAACAAATTCAAGACTTACATCACAATATTGAAAGATTCTAAAGGCAAATTACTGTATGATTCAGGAAGCATTGAGAGAAGATGGAAAGAATACAGTCACTGTACAAAAACAGAACTAGTTGATATTCCCCCATTTCAGGAGTTAGCATTTGAGCAAGAATCAATGGTGCTGAAGGAAGAAGGTTTAGCTGCTCTGAAAGCATTAGGCAAAAGCAAGGTTCCAGAAAATGATAGACTACCAATTAAAACTTTTCAGCAAGGTGAATGAGGGGAAACACACACTCATTCAACGTCAGGAAAATTAGATGACAGCTACTTGGTCAGCTGACTAGAAGAGAGCCTTATCTGTGCCTATCCCAAATAGAATGCTCGAACTATAATACAATATTATTGATACTGCACAGAAGTAATTTTTTTCTGAAAATCATCCCAAACTGGTAGCAGCAATACATTGGCAGGGATATGCCAGAGGCTCAGAAATCAAAAGAGGACTTGGAACAAGGGATATCACTGCTGATGTCAGATGAATCTTAGTTGAAAGCAGAGAATACCAGAAAGATGTCTACTTGTGTTTTATTGACTGTGCAAAAGCATTTGACTGTGTATGCCATTATAAACTATAGATAACATTGAGAAAAATGGGAGTTCTAGCACTTTGTTGTGCTCATGTAGAAACTGTACATGGATTAGGATGCAGTTTTGAGAACAATAAAAGGGAATGCTGTATGGTTTAAAATCAAGAAAGGTGTGTGTCAAGGATTGTATCCTCTCACCATACTCATTCAATCTGTACGCTGAGCAAATAATCAGAGAAACTGGATTATATAAAGAAGAATGTGGCATCAAGATTGGAAGAATGCATATTAACAACCTGTGATGTGCAGATGCCCTGACCTTGCCTGCTGAAAGTGCAGGGAACTTGAAGAAATAACTGATGAAGATCACAGAATGTAGCCTTCAGTATGGACTACAAATCAGTGTTAAGAAAGGCCCAAACCTCACAATTGGATCAATATATAACATCATGATAAATGGAGAAGAGGTTGAGGTTGTCAAGCATTTTGTCTTGCCTTTATCCACAATTAATACTCACGGAAGTAGATAAAATATCAAAGGATGCAAAAAAAAATATCAAAGGATGCATCGTGTTAGGCAAATGTGCTGCACAAACAAGGATGTTACATTGAGGATTAAGGTATGCCTGACCCAAGTCATGGTATTTTCCATTGCCTCATATGCATGGGAAAGTTGAATATTGAACAAGGAAGACCGAAGAAGAATGTATACATTTGAATTGTGGTGCTGGGGAAGAATATTGAAAATACTGTGGACTACTAAAAGGACAAACAAATCTGTCTGGGGAAAAGTATGGTCAGAGTGCTCATTAGTGGCTCTTTAGTGGATGGGGACATTTTTTTTTTATATATATATTTTGGACATATTGTCTGGAGAGACCAGTCCCCGGAGAAGGACAGCATGTTGGGTAAAGAAGAGGGGCAGCAAAAAAGAGGAAGACCCTCAAAGAGATGTATTGACACAGTGACTGCAACAATGGGCTCAGGCTTTGGAACCATTGCAAGGATGGCGCAGGAGCCCGCTGTGTTTAATTCTGTTGTGCACAGTTTCACTATGGGTTACAGCTGACTTGATGGCACCTAACAGCAACAGCATATATAAAGAGGGAGTGAAAGAAAGAAAAATAGCTATAAATCTATGAATTGATTTATTGTAACTAGCCCAGAAGATTGTGAGGAGCTAGTAAATTCATCATGCTTGAGCACAACATGATGCTGAAGACTGTGTCACTGGTTTTTCAAACAACGGCAGGATGGTTTCAAAAGAGCTTCCAGACTCAGAATGGACTAGGAAGAAGGAAAATGCTGTCCATGTCTCAGGAATTAGCCACTGCAAGTTCTATGCATAGCATCCAAACATTGTCAGTTACTGAAATCCTCATGAACAGAATCAGAACATTGTCAGAGATCATGCCATAAAATAAGCACTTTCTCAAAAGAGAGTTGACCATAATGACTCAGATCAGGCCTTTGGAAGTAAACCCTCTAGGACCTTCGTTTGGTGATGGGGCATGTCTGAAAATGAAAAGAAACAGCTGCAAACATCAATTAATAATTGCAACTTGGAATGTCTGAAGTATGAATCGAGGAAAATTGGAAGTCATTGAAAATGATAAATGCATAAAGATCCATATTCTAAGCGTTAGTTAGCTGAAATGGACTGGTATTAACCATTTTGAATCAGATAATCATATAGCTTACTATGTTGGAAATGACACAGTCAAGAGGAATGGCCTTGCATTCATTGTCAGAAAGAACATATTCTGCAGTTCAATGCATTTTGTGATAGGATTATATCTACCCACCTTCAAACAAATCCAATCAATACTACATCTGTGTGAAGAGACAATGGAGAAGCTTAATTTCACTGTTAAAACGAAAGGCCAACAGTAAGAACAGACCATCAATTGCTCATATGTAAGTTTAATGCTGAAGAAAGTTTTTAAAAGTCCATGATAGACAAAATATGACCTTCATAATATCCCACTTGAATTTTGAAAACAGATTGGATACCTTAAGCAGTAATGACAGAAGACCTGATGTGCTGTGGGATTGTTTCAAGGACAACATGCATGAAGAAAGCAAAAGGGCTTAAAAAAGATAGAAGGATAGAAGGAAAAGATCAAGGTCTATGTCAAAAGAGACTTTGAAGGTTGCTCTTATTTGTGGACTTGTGGGTGCATAAAGGGGCTCAAACTTAAGAAGAATTGTAAGGATGGCACTGGACTAGGTGGTGTTTTGTGGCAGCCACTGTGTCAGTTCTTCTCGTCCAGGGCCTTTCTCCTTTTCCCTGCCCCTCCACTCTACCCACCATGATGCCCTTCTCCAGGAGCTAGTTGCTTCCAATAACATGTCTAAAGTATGTGAGACAATCTTGCCATCCTTGCTTTCAAGGAGTGTTCGGGCTATACTTCCCAGGCAGATCTGTTCTTCTTTTGGCAGTCCATGGTACTTTCAATAGTTTTTTGTTTTTTTTTAACAAACATCATAGTTCTATTACATCAGTTTTCCTTCAGTCTTCTTTATTCAGTGTTTACATACATATGAGGCAGTTGAAAATATCATGGTTTGGGTCAGGCACATCAAAGTAATATCCTTGCTTTCAACACCTTAAAAAGTCTTGTGTTGGAGACCTGGTGCAGCATAGTAATGGGTACATTTTGGGCTAAGAACCACAATATCATAAATTCGATACCAATGACTGCTCCACTGGAGAAAAAGACTAGATTTTCTTCTGTAAAGTGTTATACCATCTAGCAGGGAAGCAACAAAGCCCACATGGAAGAAGCACACCAGTCTTTGTTATCACGAGGTGTCAACAGGTTCAGGTCTAAGCCATCAGAAGACCCCAAACAATCATACCAATGCAAACAAGTGGGATTGGAGTGGAGACCCAAAGCCCATCTATAGACAATTAGGCATGTCCTCACAGAAGGGTCATAAGGAAGGGATAAATCAGCCAGTGTGCTGTATAGCACCAATGAAACACACAACATCCCTCTAGTTCTTTAATGCTTCCTCCCCACCACCAGCACAACTCCAGTTCTACCTTACAAACCTGGCAAGACCAGAGCATGTACACTGGTACAGATAAGCACTCTTGACACGTGGAATCCAGGACAGATACCCTGCTCCCTGGCCCAGAACAATAATAGAAGTGGTGATACCATGAGGGTGGGGGAGTAGAGGGAGAAAGGAGGAACTGATTGCAAGGGTCGACATATAACTACCACCACTACCCTGAGGGGGATGAACAACAGAAACGTGGGTGCAGGGAGACAGTAGATGGTGTGAGATATGAATAATAATTTATAATTTATTAAGGGTTCATGAGAGGGGGAGGAGGGGAAGAAGAGCTGATATCAACAGTTCAAGTAGGAAGAAAATGTTTTGAAAATGATGATAGCAAAATATGTACACATGCATTTGATACAATTGATGTATGGATTGTTATAAGAGCTGTAAGAATCCCAATAAAACAATCTATTAAAAAAAAAAAAGAGTTACAATCTCAGAAACCCATATGAGCCCTTCTACCCTGACCTGTAGAGTCACTATGACTCGGCATTGACTCAATAGCAGTGAGGATTTTTTTGGTTTTGTTTTTGATACTGCAGATTTGCCCAATGCAATTCATCGTTTGATCTCCTGACTGCTGCTTCTATAAGCATTGTGTATCCAAGCAAGCAAGTCAATAACCTTGACAATTTCAACCTTTTCTGCGTTTATCATGATGTTGTCTATTGGTCCAGTTGTGAAGATTTTGAGTTGTAATCCATACTGAAGGCTGCAATCCTCCATCTTCATCAACAAGTGCTTCAAGTTCTCCTCACCTTCAGCAAACAAGGTTGTATTGCAGGTTGTTAAGCCTTCCTTCCTCCAATCATGATACTGTGTCTTCTTCATATAATGCAACTTCTCTGATCATTTTCTCAGCATACAGTTTGAATAAATATGTTGAGAAGATACTAACCTGACGCACACCTTTCCTGATTTTAAACCATACAGCATTCCCTTCTTCTGTTCACACAACTGCCTCTTGTTCCATGTACATGTTCCACATGAGCACAAGTAAGTGTTCTGGAATTCCCATTCTTCTTAAGTTTGCCCTAGTTTGTTATGATTCACACAGTTGAATGCTTTTGCATAGTCAATGAACACAAGACTTGAATGCTTTTGCATAGTCAATGAACACAAGACTGGTATTCTATACTGTCAGCCAAGATCCATCTGACATTATCTATGATATCCCTTTTTCCACATCCCCTTCTGAATCAGACCTGTACCTCTGGTAGTTCCCTGTCAATGTTCTGATACAACTGTTGTTGGATGGTCTTTAGCAAAAATTTGCTACTTCATGTGATCTCAATTGCCTTGTTCTATAATTTAGACATTCTGTTGGGTCACTTTTTTCCCCCAATAGGTAAAAATATGAATCTCTTCCAATCAGTTGGCCAAGTACTTAGCTTTTCAAATTTCCTGGCATAGAAAGGCCCTTGACAAGATTGATTGACACAATGGTTTTAACAATGGGTTCAAACATAACTGTTTTGAAGATGGTGTGAAACAAGTGGTTTTTCAGTTGCTATGAGTCAGAACTAGCTCGACTTCACCTAATGACAACAACGGAAAGCTCACAAGCAATAGGTCATGAATGAAGCAGGAGATTATCTCAGGCTTGTGTTCTAAAATCTGAAGGTCAAGGAATGGGAAGATTGAAAAAAGTATGAGTTCTGGCAAAATTTCTATCTATAAGCTATATAAACTGGAGACAAAATATATCCTAGGGTAATTTATTTTCTTGCTCTTAAGGTTTTCAATTGATTGGATATGGCTTACTAACATTAAAGTATGTAATCTGCTTTGCTTAAAGCAATTTATTAATCACATGGCACTACACAAACCAGACTACTGTTTGATCAAATACTGGGCACCATGGCCAGTCAAGTTAAGACCTAAAGTTAGACATCACACTGGAGGAGCGTTTTAGAGTTACCAGCATCACCATTCTCCATGCTAAATAGGGCTTTCACATCACAATGAATCAACTGGATTTTTAGAAAGTTTTAAATTTCAAAGAACTGTAGATGAGAAAATGGAAAATGATAACAACCAAACTAGAACATTGAAATTGTGTGATGCCACATGAGAAATAACTTGGTTGCTTATGTTTTTGTGCCTTCAGGTACACAACCCCAGGAGGCCTCAATCATGGCCTCTCAGTTCTTGGTTTTATAGCCTGGGCTTAGGTGGGGTTGGAAATGCCCCTAATATGGCTCTTTGTTGATTTTCCCTCATGCTAGAGCCTAGTCTTGCTGTGAGGCTAAGTGCTATTGAATGTGCTCACTCAGGCAGAACACTCAACAGGAAGGAAGGAAGCAGCAATAGGTGGTCCTATTGTTTGACCACCAGGCTTATACCATTAAATAGCTCTGAGGCCAGAGCTGGATGCTTCCAAGCCTATCTGCCCCCTCCCAGGTCCTCCTCCCTCCCCTAGAAATGGGGTGGAGTAGGAATGGATGGAAACTGTCTTTCATAGTTTCATTTCTCTGTTGTCGTTGCTTATAAGAGACATTAATTAATTACACTGGCCAACACACATTTCAGTGCCTCAAATGTTAGGCTGGCATCTGGGTATATTGTACCTGCTAACTCCAAAAATGGCACCAGTTTGCTCCTATCAGGTCTAGTGTTTGAGCTACAGAAGATATGTCATATACCATGCTCCACTCTGCTTGCCCATGAAAAATCAGGATATTTTAAGGTAGTGTTAAGTTAATCTGAGATAGAGGAAGTGCACACTGGCTTTATGTAAAGTAGTTTGTGTTATATTAAATATTTAGGTGAAGTTAAACTTCACATGACATTAGTGTGAAGTTCCATTTGACCCAAAGATATATTTGAAGAATGCAAATTACATGAACTTGAAATGTTCCCAAAGTATCACTTCACCTGAAGAGCCCAGGAGGCCTTTTGGGCTGCTAACCAAAAGGTCAGCAGTTCAAAACCACCAGCACTTCTGAGGGAGAAAGATGAGACTTTCTACTCCTGTAAAGCGTTACAGTCTTGGAAATCTAGAGGGGCCAGTTCTACCTTGTCCTATAAGGTCACTATGAGTCAGCAGTGGGTTTTTTTTGTTGTTGTTGTTGTTGTTTATCCCTTCAACTTTATTAGGAACTGAAAAACAGGCATTTCAATTGATTATCTTAGAAAGGGGCCAGAAATAAGAGTTACTCTAAGGACCCTGATAGTGTAGTGAGTTATGTGTTTGACTGATAATCATAAGACCGGCTTTTCAAGGGTCGATGAAGGAGGGGGAGTGGGGAGGGGAGGGAACAAATGAGGAACTGATGCCAGGGGCTTAAGTGGAGAGCAAATGTTTTGAGAATGATGAGGGCAATGAATGTACAACTGTGCTTGACACAATTGATGTGTGTATGGATTGTGATAAGAGTTGCATGTGCCCCTAATAAAATGATTTAAAAAAAAAAAAAGAAGTTTGGAGCCAACTTCACTTCTGAAACTTTTAACATTGATTTCTATCCATTAAAATGTGTTCTGAAACGTTTACTACATCATGTGAAGAAGAAAAATTCAGGTTTTTAGAATATTTATGAAAATTGCTATGAAGTCTTACATTTTGGACACTTCCCATATATGTGCCGTTTCGATTTTCTTTTTCTTTTCCACTCCTTTCAAGCTGTGTTCTGGCTTTACAGTAACCGACTTGTAGTCTCTGTATTGCATACCTCCATACCCCCCAAAAATCACCTAAATGAATTTTAACTCATAGAGAACCTATAGGACAGAAAAGAATGCCCACTGGAGTTTCTAAACATTTAAATCTTAAAAAAAATCATTTTATTGGGGGCCCATACAGGTCTTATCATAATACATACATACATACATTGTGTCAAGCACATTGTTATATTTGTTGCCATCATCATTTTCAAAACATTTTCTTTCTAATTGAGCTCTTGGTATTAGCTCCTCATAATTTTCCCTCCCTTCCCTACCCTCCCTCCCTCACAAACCCTTCATGCCTTACACTGTCTGTTGTCTCCCTTCATTCACTTTGCTGTTGTCCATCCCTAGGGATGGGGGTTATATGTACAACATTGTGATTGGTTCTCCCCTTCTCACCCACCTTCCCCTTACCCTCCTGGTATTGCTACTCTCATTATTGATCCTGAAGGGTTTATTTGTCTTAAATTCCCTGTGTTTCTAGCTCTTATCTGAACCCATGTACATGTTCTGGTCTAGCCAGATTTGTAAGGTAAAATTGGGATCGTGATAGTGGGGTGTGGGTGGGTAGGAACCATTAAAGAAGTAGAGGAAAGTTGTATGTTTCAATGGTGCTATACTGCACTGCAGCTGACTGGTGTGTCTCTTCCTTGTGACCCTTCTGGAGGTTATTTAACCATGGGAGGGAGAATGTTCTAAAAATTTTGACATAAAGTGACCGTACAATTCTCCTTGATTTGATTGAACTATTGAATTATATGATCTGTACATTACTTTTCAATAAGAGTGTTTGGGGAAAAAAGTGAACAAATTTTAGAAGAGTTTCAAACTAAGAACAGAAAATTAAGAAGGAAACAATTACCCACTTTGGAGGAATAAGTCCCTGAAAACCTTATCTGTAGTTTCAAAATGTTGTCAGGTACTGAAGGCCTAAAGAATGGAAGCAGGACATTGTCGGAGATATTGCCCGAGGAAGGGCCCCTCTGGTTGAGAGGGTACTTGAAATGTGATTGAAGAGGAGTTGCTTTCTCTAAGTGGAGTTCACCATGGTGATATTAATGGAGTAAAGCGTTTGGGAGTGGAGCCTTCAGGATTTTCATTTCTTGATGGACCACAACTCAAGGGAAGTAGAAAGAACTGAAAAAATATCTGCTAGTGATCATAACTTAGAATGTGTAAAAATATGAACCTATGAATATTGGAAGTCATCAAAAATGAAATGGAATGCATAAAGATCAATATCCTAGGCATTAGTGAGCTGAAATGGAATGGTATTGGCCATTCTGAATTAGAAAATAATATGATCTACTATGTTGGGATAAAAATAATAAAGAAGAATAGCTTTGCATTCATTGTCAAAAAGGACATTTTAAAACCAAATTTGAAGTATCATATTGTCAGTGGTAGGATTATATCTATCCACCTTCAAGGAAATCCAATCAACACAACTATAATTCCAATTTATGCACCAACCACAAAACTAGTGATAAAGAAATAGAAGAACTCCACCAATGACTTCAATTGGAAATTAATCAAACATGAAATCAAGATGCAATGACAATTATTGTGGATTGGAATGAAAAAGTTGGAAACAAAAAGCAAGGAATGGTAGTTGGAAAATATGGACTTGGTGATAGAAACAGCTGGAGATAGCAAACATCACAAAGGGAAACTACGCATATGGACTTCTCCAGATGGAATACACAGAAATCAAATTGATTACATCTGTGTGAAGAGTAGCTGGAGAAGTTCAATATCAGCAGCTAAAACTAGGCCAGGGCTGACTGAGGAACAGACCATCAATTGCTCATTTGTAAGTTCAGTATAGAGTTGAAGAAAATTTTAAAAATTTCACAAGAGCCAAAATACATCTTTGAGAACATCAAGAACAGAGTTGATGCCCTGAACACTAATGACAGAAAACCTGATGAGCTGTGGGAAGGCATTAAAAACATCATTCATGAAGAAAGCTAAAAGTCTTCAAAAAGACAGAAAAGAAATATCAGATCAAAGTGATGTCAGAAGAGACTCTGAAACACGCTCTTAATCATAGAGTTGCTAAAACAGAAGGAAGAAATGATGAAATCAAATAATTGAATAGAAAATTCCATATTTTCAAAGGGCAAATATTATAATGAAAAGTGCCAAGACTTGGAGTTAGAAAAGCAAAAAGAAAGCACATGCTCAGTAGATCTCAATCTGAAAGAACTGGAGAACAAATTCAAGCCTCAGGTTGCAATATTGAAAGATTGTATGGGCAAAATATTAAATGATGCAGAAAACATCAAAGGAAGATGGAAATAATACACATAGTCATTGTACCAAAAATAACTTGTTGACATTCTACTATTTAAGGAAGTAGTGTGTAAATAAGAGCCAGTGGTGCTAAAGGAAGAAGTTCAAGCTGCACTGAAAGGGTTATTCAAAAGCAAACAGCAACAGCAACAACACAATCCAAACTCACTGCCATTAAATCAATGTTGACTCATACTGACTCCTGTGGGTTTCTGAGACTGTACCTGTTTATAGGAATAGAAAACCCAGTCTTTCTCCTGTGGAGCTGCTGTTGGTTTTGAACTGCTGACCATGCGGATCACAGCCCAAATTGTAACCACTGAACCACCAAACAAGGCTCCAGGAATCTATAGAATACCAATTGAAATGTTTCAACAAGCTGATGAAACATTGGAAATAGTCATCTATGTCAGGAAATTTGGAAGACAATTACTTGGCCAATTGACTGGAAGAGATATATATTTGTGCCTTTTCTAAAGAAAGGTGACCTGACATAATTATCGTTATAGAACAGTATCATTGATATAATATGCAAGTAAAATTTTGCTGAAGATCATTCAACAACAATGCATGAATATATTGACAGGGAGATGCCAGAGTTTCTGGCCAGATTCAGAGAGGACTTGGAACAAGGGATATCAAATGAACTTGGCTGAAAGTAGGGAATACTAGAAAGTTGTTTGCTTATGTTTTATTGACTATGTGAAGTCCTTCAACTGTGTGAATCATAACAAACTATGGATAACCTTGAGAAGAAGGGAATTCTTGAACACTTGATTATTTTCATGTGGAACGAGTACATGAATCAAGAGGTAGTTGTGCAAACAACAAGAAAATACTGCATGGTTGAAAATCAGGAGAAGTGTGTGTCAGGGTTGTATCCTCTCACAATACGTATTCAATTTGTATGCTGGGCAAATAATGAGTTAAACTGACTTATATGAAGAAGAATGTGGCATCAGGATTGAGGTAGTCTTATTAACAACATGGGATATGCAAATGACAAACTTGCTTGCTGAAAGTGAGAAGGACTTAAAGCACTCTCTGATGAGGATCAGAGATTGCAGCTTTCAGTATGGATTGCAACTCTATGTCTAGAAGACTAAGGTGCTCACAACTAGACCAAGAGGTAAAATCATGATAAATGGAGAAAAGGTTTCATGCAAGCAAGGATTTTATCTTACCTGGATCCACAGTTAAAGCTCATGGCAGCAGCAGTAAAAAGATCATAAGAAGAGTTGCATTAGGTAAATCTACTGCACAAGACCTCTTTTTTGAAAGGAAAAACATTTCTTTGAGAACTAAGGTGCACCTGACCCACACAATGGTCTTCTCCATTGCCTCACTTTCAGGTGAAAGTTGTACATTGAATACACGTCAAACTTCTTCAGTCTTCTTTAAGACAAAAGGATAATTAAATTTCAATTGTGGTGCTGGAGAAGAATCTCGGAAGTACCATTGGCTGCTAAAGCATAAACTGATCTGTTTTGGAAAACATGTGACCAGAGTGCTCTTTAGACGCAAGGTTGGGGAGACTTCGTATTACAAATATTGGACATGCTGTCAGGAGAGATCAGTTCCGGTAGAAGGACATCATCTTTGGTAAAATTGGGGCCAGCAAAACAGAAGAAAGCCCTCAAGGAGATTGACTGACATCGTGGCTACAGCTATGGACTCAAGCATGGGACCAATCTTGAGCATGGTGCAGGACTATGCAGTGTTTAATTCTTGTGCATAGAGCTGCTATGAGTCAGAACTGACTTGATGGCACCTAACAACAACGTCCATATGACAAAATGAATTTCAAAGCTTAAATTTTTGCCAGTTCCCTGTTGATGTACTGCTGTAATAGTTTTGAATGATTATCAACAAAATTTTATTTGCATATGATATTAACAGTATTGTTGAATATTTCAAAATTCTATTGGGTCACCTTTTTTTTGAATGAGCATTGTGTTAGGCTCGGTTGACTAGAGAAACAAATCCAAGGAAACTCATATATGTGTAAGAGAAATCTTTATATCAAGAAGTAGCTATATATCAGGAAAACATCCCAGCCCAGTCCAGATCAAGTCCATAAGTCCAATATGAGTTCATCAATCCCTCTTCAGATTCTCAAAGTTACATGCAATGAAACAGAATGCAGGGAGATCACAGGCCTGCATATGCAGGGTCTTGTGGAAGATGCATCACAAGGCTCTGGCAGGTCTCAGCTGTGTGGCTTGCCAACAGGAATATGAAGCAGAGAGAGAGAGAGAGAGAGAGAGAGACAGGAAGTTCTCCTTATGAGAAGGCCGTGCTCACCAGGAAATACCATCAGTCTGTGACCTGATTGACAGGCTAGACTCCAACCATATCTTCTTCTAGGTGCCATATTGGCACAAAAGCCTAACTATCACAGGCATGAATATGGATTGTTTCCCACCCCCACCAGTTGGTTGGCTAGGAGCTGTCTTCCAAATTTCTGGACATAAAGGAATGAGTTTGTTGAAACACTGAAATTGGCATCTTGTCAATTCAGACTTTTTCTTTCAATTCTGTTAGTTCTTAATCATATATTAATTCTTATTTTATTTATTTGGTACAAGCATTTTGTACATTCTGTCTTTTGATTCTTTCTTCACTTTTTCAATATTTTCCTCACAAAATTTGTTAATATTTGCAAATCAAGTCTTGACTATTTTCTGCTGTTCTTTTAGCTTTAGAACTCCTGAGCATGTCTTTTCTTCTTCGCTTTCTACCTCCAAGTCTTTGCACATTTCATTGTGATACTTTGCTTCTTTTCTGGCTTCCCTTTGAAAATTTCTTTTCAGCTCTTTTACCTTATTAGTTTTTCTATTCACTTTATTGCTTTGCCTACTCTACATTCAATAGTGTGTAGTCTCACGTCAGAGTCTCGTCTAATATCCACTTTGGTCTTTCCTTTTCCTGCCCATTTAATGACCGTTTGCTTTTCTTCAAGCATGAGGTTATTGATATCATCCCACAACTCACCTGTTTTTTGGTCATTAGTGTTCAATGTGTTCTTGAGATGTTCTCTTAACGTAGGTGGGGTCTATTCAAGGTAGTATTTTGACTCTTGTAGACTTGTTTAAATTTTCTTTCACTTCAACTTGAACTTGCATATGATCAATTGATGGTCTGATTCATAATGGCCACCTGGCCTTGTTTTGGCTGGTGATATCTGAAATACCAGTGGCAAAGTGACTGTGTAGAGGTCACATTATTCAAATACTCTCAAGCATAACAATAGCAATTCAATATAATACAGGCTAATTCTTCCATGCTTTTTAACAAGAAAAGATAATATAGAATTGGAACCAGCTGTTTCCCCTTTCCCACCATGTTCCCATTATAACAAACAAATGTATTTCTATTAAGTACTAGATGGATAGCTTCTATGTTGACCTTTTATATTCAGGGAAGAGAAAAAAATCTTCAGCCCTGATTCTTTAAAATGTCATTTGTGGCTCAAAATTTTATCGTAGGCATATGGAAAAGGAATGAAAGAAAAGGTTGAAAAAGTAGCAGTAAAAACTATAGTTCTTTCTCTCTCTTTCCCTCTGACCTGCTTATTCCTTTTTTTCTTTTTAAAAAATAAGAAAATAATAAACAACATCAACAACAACAAAAAAAACAATTCCATGTGTGTCCAGACTAGCTGTAACAAGAAGTTCATATAAGTCAGAGAAGGTTATGATGCAGCAACAAAGAAATCCAAAATAAAAAAAAAACAAACAAAAAATACCTTTTACTTTCCAAACTTATTCTTCAGATTAAATTTTTCTACAGGGCTCTCCACTCATTGTAGTCACTCTGAAATTGAGATGGATGAACATAGTGTCTTTAGAACTTTTTAACAGGAAAAGATAATTAAAATTTGAGTCACATGTTTCCCCTCCCCTAAAATACAGTGGGAAGATGACAATGAAAATCATACACTGGCACTTAAATGTCTTTCAAGGAACTCAAGACACTACCTCTGCCACATTTCTTTGGTGGAACAAATCACTTGTCTGTGCCCAACCTGCTCTGGGCTTCAATGGCAGAGCACAAGGGTCTTTATGGAATCCTACAGACTGCGGGGAGTGGGTGTGGATTGGAAATGATGTATGGGGAAAAAGACAAGTCTCAAATCTTATAGAAAGCCTCGAGGCTTCAACAAGAAAGGGATTAATAATAAAATTAACAATGAGAAGAAGACTTGAATTGATATTTCACCAAAGAAGACATTCATGCAACCAATAAACATATGAAGAAATGCTCACAATCATTAGCCATTTGAGAGGTTCCAATCAAAATGAAAATGAAATATCACCTTACCTTATCATTAAAAACAAAGTTCCAAACAAACTGTAATTCTCATCTGTTGCTGATGGAATTGTAAAATGGTGCATCCACTGTGGAAAGTGGTATGATGCTTCCTTAAAACAGTAGGAAGCAGCAATTCATCTACTTTGTATATATCCTAGAGAAATGAGAGCCGTAAAACAAATAGCTATATACACAAATTCACCCCTGTGGTAAAATTTTCAGCTATTTAAGATCAAAGTGTCAATATTTATCTAACGACAAAGTACAGGGTTAGGAAAATAGCAAGAAGAAAATTAGGAAACATTGAGAGAAGGTACATTAAAGGGATTGTAATAGATGGATTGAGAGAAAATATGCATGAATTGCTGAATGTAACACTAATGATCTGCTGTTTAAACATTCATCTAATTCACAATAAAAGCTAAGAATTTTTATTATTAAAATGTAACTGAAGTTGAAAAACTTAAAAACTGTGTACATTGTTATTTTCCCTATTGACTATCACTAATGTTTAAGTGAGTATAATAACCGTTCCTATTTAATATGTTGTGAAGACTTTCTTCAGAGCAAATATAGAGTAAACTCCAGAAATGAATGGAAATTTAACAAATATTTAAATTGCACAATAAATTTTTTTTTTTTGCACAATAAATTTTTTAAAGAACTAAAAATTTATATGAAGATCATGACTGGTTAATATGTTCTCAAGGAGACTTATGTGAACTCCCTTTATTTATGCCATTCTGTTTCTTGTTAATTTTTATAAAATTATTTCTATTTTAGCTCTTTCTCATGTTTTAAAAAAATCACTGATATCCTTTAATTTGTGAAAACAGAGCTTCGAGGAGATATATCAATTTTGCTAATAGGAAAATACAATAAAGTACGTTTTCTGAAATATTTTTCAGAGCATTAACTAGTCTTGGAGAAGACTTGAGATGCTCTTTATATAATATAAATGAAATAGTCTATATGATGACCAACAAAACTACTTTGATTTTCAAAGAAACACTCTACCAAGTAATTAACAATAAGTGATACAGAAAGCAGAAAGTCCATCATTTTTGCTTGTTAGCAAGAATATGCACCTAACAAATTTTGATAAAAAATAATTAAACTTAGGAGGTAGAGGGGGAACTCATGTCTACTTAGTAAAAAGAAAGTTTTTGGAGGCCAAATTAAACAATTGCAGAAAGAATTTTATTCATGTAGATAATACCAAATTGGATAAAATAAAGAAAAAGGCAGTATTTCACATTGCATATTTCTTCAACTGAACTATCTCAATAATTGTATTAACTCTCCACTTTACTTGAGAAGCCTTTTCTAAACAGCATAGTTGTGGTTTGGCAAGTATCCAGTCACTTGGACAGTATGTAGACATTTCATGTCACCTGAGAGCTTAGGACAGCTGGAGATTTGTAGTTCTGGTTGGAATGATGCCAGTGAGAGTGATACAATCTTCATGATCCTGAAATTGATGGTTTAGAATGTTCTGTTTTGCCCTTCTTTCCCACACCTTCTTTCTAGGCATATCTTTTTCTCCAGCTTATGCTGACTTGATGCACATGAGATATAGTATGGTCGCAATGTAAACAAGTTCTAGAAAAGTTTATTGTTTGTCCTAACCAGGTGAGATATGGAAAGGGATTCAGATACATAAGAAATATGGAGATTTGTAACATCAAGTTAGAGAATACAGTAATAACTTTACTAAATGTAAAATCAAAGATAAATATAAACAGATATCAAAAAGCAAGGAGAATCCGAGAGTAATAGCTTTGATATACAGAGGAGGAAAGACCATATTCTCAGAAAGTAAATAATAAGGTAGGGATTTCTTCCCAGAACCTAAAGAAGTTTAGAGTAATGAGTCTAATAACCAGAAATTCATAAAAACAAATCATACAATTCCCTGAAAATAAAATTTTAAATTATCTTTAGAAAAGCAACGATTACCAAATGAAGAATTTGTTGCTTTGAGTGAAAAAGAAGTTGCAATGTCACACACCTTTGGAATCTCAAGTTCTCTTTTTCAGTTGACTAAGAAGGAGTAAAAGAGCCCTGTGCTTTAGTGGGCTCCTTGTTGGGCAGGAGTTTGTATCCAGCAGCTGCTCCTCAGGAGAAAGATGAGCCTATCCTCCATAAAGATCTAGAGCGTCCTGGCTTGGTCCGATAAGGCTGCTATGAGTTGAATTCACTTGATGGCCGTGTCTTTTCTTTCTTTTCTTTTGGTGGTGCTGTCAGGTAAGCTTCGGACTGCTACAGGCTACAGTTACTGCTACATAGCTGCTCTGTGGAAGAAAGTTTAGGCTATCTACTCCCCTAAAGATTTCCTACAGCCTAGGACATCTTATATAGAGGCACTACAACTGTTTGGTTTAAGAAAGACTAAGTATTTCTAACAACTCATTTGGAGAATTCATTTAATTATAAAAATGAAATTTCTTCACATCAAAGGTCTTTCATTCCAGCACATAGGTTACAGATACAACAATTTTTCATTAGTCCAAGTCAGTGAGCTAAGTCTGATTTAAATGATCTCAAAAAGATGTACATATAATGGCTACTAGTCTGTAAGAAGTTCCTGGTTCAGTCAGAGAAAATGGTATTGTCCATAAGATGGTGGTTTTCTCCTTTTTTTCTTGTAGTCTTTCTTGCAATTGAAGATGCAAGTCAACATGTTCTTTATTATGAGCTAATGTACTCAGATTTTTATAAAAAGCAGAGGATCTATGTTTTAAATTCAAGCCATATCAACACACATCCTTTCATTCATTTTTTCTTCTTTGCCTTCCTTTTTTACATTTATTATAGTCATATTATTCAAAAAATTTTTCATAAATTTCTGGCCTTCAGAAAATTATAATCTTCCGGTGTTAAACCAGTTAAACTGTCCTTTTAATGGAAATGTTTTCTCTCAGTGGTTGAAAGGACAGTGCTCATGACATGAATGAGTTTAAATTCCCTTCTTCATTCTTAATACAGGCTTATGTTCATACTGTCCAATTTTTCTCTCTCAAATGTATATAATAATAAAAATAATATCTGTTGTTTACATAGTATTTTACAGCTTTACAAAGTACTTGCACCTCTTTGGTTCACTTATTCCATATTTTTCTTCTAAATGTATTTGTTAAAACTTTTTTCATGTGGAAAATTAGTTATAAATCAGGCATGTGTTATTATAATAAGTAATTATAATTACTGTAATCATAATAAGTACAAATAATTATAATTACTGTAATCATAATAAGTACTCTGTTACCAAAAATGATTGTCTTTTAACTGCTTTCAGAAAAATATTAATTTTAAGGTTTGTATAATTTCTGATATATGTTAATCTTGGAATATAAAGTTATAAAACTTTGACTATTGTTTTCATTGTAAAGTTGTTTTAGATAACTCTATCTCTGGAGCATTTCTGGTTATACATATGTGCTGATCACATATTAGATTTTTTTAGGTGTATGCTGAAATTATGAATGTAACATTGATAATTTCTATCCCAGCAGGATCTTTATCTTCATAGGGCTAAAGAGTACTGTCTCCATAGTGAGCATTTCTTTTTTTTATTGTGTATGAAGGCAGGATTGTATAACTTTATGTTCTTTGTAAAGGGAGTACAATTTGAATTGGAGTTTATTCATATTAAGGAATGCAGGTTGTGATATGTTAGAGATTTTTGTTTTACTGAAATTTGAGATGAATCTTTTTAGGGCAGAATTCCTCATGCGGAAATCATTCTCAGACATGTGGGGCATTCTGCTTCTTATCAGAGGCAATGAGACATGGCATTTTTCATGATAATTTGTTGATCTTTGAATAGTATTTTTTATGATAATTTTAAGAGTATTTTATTTTCCTATCAATTGGTTTGTAAGGAACATCCCTAACCTTAGCAACTTGAAACAAGTTTTTATTATCTATCACTTGTTAGATTTTTCAGGAATATGGAAGCAGCTTAACTTCTAGCTCAGGTTCTCTGCAATTCAATAATCAATAAATATGGATATGTTGAAATATTTTCAATGTTCAGAATATGAGTCCCAGGAATTTAGGGCATGGGTACTATTGAGAAAAGTAAAATTCCAATTATAAAGGATTGTGATGCTGTGGTAAGAAGCCTTAGACAATAATTAGCAGAAAGTGCAATAACTAACAATAAATGATCAATTTATTTGCTCAAGACCAAGCTTAAGAATCTACCTTTCAAGTTCACTCACATGGCTGTTGGCAGGCTTCATTCCCTTTCTGTCTTGTCTGTTGGCCAGAGGCTTCAGTTTGTTACCATATGGACTGATTCAATGTCCTCATGATGGGGCAACTGATCTCCTCAGATGAGAGAGAGTGAACTAACAAAAGCCACTGTCTTTTTCATTACCTATTTTTACAAGTGACTGATCCATGATGTCAGATGTATGCTATTCATCACACAGACCAACACTGGTACAATGTGTTTCTTGTTCAGAAACAAGAAGAAAAAACAATCCCACAACTATCTAAAAAGAAGAGCTCCAGTGTTGTGCTTGAGAGTTCCCTTTGAGAAGTGGTGGAAGCAGCTCAGGGTCATGATATGAAGGGGTGGGTTGCCAGCCTCCTGGAAGGGGTAAAGCTGAATTCCTTCAGCCAATAGGCTGCTTGTGGAGTGGGGTGCCTTTTGGACATTTATTTGTGCTAAATGAGCAGAGGCCAAAGGGCCTTATGGCTGAAAGGCTAATGATCACAGGGAGATATGCCTGTTGGCATGTGTGTTAGTCTGGGTAGACTAGAGAAATAAATTCATAAACACATGTATATAAGAGAGCATATGTATATAAGAGAGAGTTTTATATAAGGGGTAATTGTATATTAAGAAAGCATTCCAACCCAGTCCAGTCCAAGCCCATAAATCTGATATTAGCCCATATGTCCAATACCTATCTATAAAGTCCTCTTCAGACTCACGAAACACATGCAATGATGCTGAATGAAAAAAGATCACAGGCAAGTGGGTGGAAAGTCTTTGTATGCAGTGACACCATAGCATCTCAGTGCTGGCAGGGGTCTCCATGTGGCTTCTCCAGCTAAGAGCACTAGTGTAGTTCCATGTATCTTGTCAGTAGAGTGTCTTTCAGGGAGTGAAAATATATATATTTAGAGAGATGTCTTCCACCTCCAAGGAGGAAAAACCAGATTTCCCAGAATTCTCAGGAGAAAGCCATGCCTATACAGAGGCCTCATTGGCTATGATCCTATTGACAGACTAGACTCTACCCCTTCACTCTTAATCCCCTCAAGTCCCAAATTGACACCAGATTATGTAACTACCACAGCATGACTGGGAAGAGGCACTGTTGTGGCCAAAGAACTATACCCTTGATGCTGTTTGATTTGGACTTTTTGTGATTGTTAACTTCTCTAATAAACTTTCCGTTCTTAGCGGGAACATCGTCCTCGGAGCTTGGTAGGCCAAGATGTCTTCCCCTCCCTCTCCATCTTTTTCATGTCTCCCATGTGCTCTAATCTGATACGCCCCTCTCCCCAAGCTGTAGTCCCAGTGCTGTCCTCTGAAGCTCATTATTCTGAGGGGGGGGTTGTCCACGTAGTTGGGATTGGGGCCCATCCTGCAGACCTCTCTATTGGTTCCCTGTTACATGTCAGTATGTTGTATTCATGTCTTGGTGCATTGGGTTGAAACATGGTCTCTCTCTCTCTCTCCTGTGGAGATATAAACAATACCCTCCCCTTGGGTACGTTAGTGCCCTGATTCCCCACTATCCATGTCTTTCCCCCCCCTCCCTCTCTTTCCTCCTCTTATTTAGTTGGCTGCCATATGTATCCCTGGATTGGGTTTGATCCTGCCATAGTTGCTGGACCTCACCCCAGGGATGTATGCATATAGTAGCTTTTCCCCAATGCCTCATTTTTCTTTCTTTTTTTTTTAAATGGATGCATAAGCAAATGTGGTGAAAAAAACGAATGGTGCAACTATCAAAAGATATAGCATCTGGAGTCTTAAAGACTTGAAAATAAACAAGTGGCTATCTAGCTCAGAAGGAGCAAAGCCCACATGGAAGAAGCATACCAGCCTGTGTGATCATGAGGTGCCTATGGGATCAGGTATCTAAGACCCAGAACAAAACCATACCCAAGGTGAATGGGGGTGGGGGTCATGGAGTAGAGACCCAATGCTCATCTGTAAACAATTGACATCCCTTCACATAGGGGTCACAGGAAAGAGATGAGCCAGTCAGGGTGCAGTATAGCATGGAAGAAACCAACAACCTTCCTCTAGCTTGTTGGTGTTTCCCTCATCCCACTATCATGACCTCAATTCTACCTTACAAATTGAATTAGATCAGAACATGCACACTGCTACAGATAAGAGTCTGAAACACTGGGGATCCAGGATAGATAAACCCCTCAGGGCTAACAATGAGAGTAGAGATACCAG
>NW_022111367.1:950012-964536 GCF_000313985.2 Echinops telfairi
TATGCCCTTTGCCTCCTACTTCTTTCCTCTATTTCTTTACGCTTTTCTCCTGTCCCAATACCATGTTCAGCCTTCATTCTGGTTTTGGTTTTCTTTACATTGAGTTATAATCCATACTGAAGGCTGAATTCCCTAAATTATTCTTCCACAGCAAAAGCTTCAAGTCCTCCTCACTTTGAGCAATCAAGATTGCTTCATCTCCATATCACAGATTGTTCATGATCTTTCTCCAATCTTAATGCCAAGCTCTTCTGCATATACTCCAGCTTCTCAGATCATTTCCTCACGTACAGGTTGAATAAGTATGGGGAGAGGATGCAATGCTTATTCACACCTTTCCTGATTTTAAGCCATGCAGTTTCTCTTGTGTTTTCACACAACTGCCTCTGAAGCATTATACAGAACTTTTCATTTTGAGATAATTTCAATACAGAAAAATCACAAGACTAAAACAAATAATACCTGTGTACCCTTTATCCAGATTTCCCATTTTAATAATTTGTTTTATTTTCTTCCATCTTCCTCCTTATCTCTACACACTTGAGTTTGGGTATGTGGCAGGCACTTGCATGTGGGCGCATACACACCCACACCCACAGAATTATTTGAGAGTCAGGTACCGACATTTTTTTGTGATGTTTTATTTTCAAAAAATAAGGTTATTCTTAGCCATACTATGATGGTCAAAATCTAGTAAATCTAAACTTAAAAGAAAGTTTTATAGACATATAATTAACTTGTCAGACAATTCAGTGGTTTAAGAAGAGTTGCTTAATCATTACCACAATTTTAGAACATTTTCTTCCTTCTTCTTATTATTATTAGCTCTCCATTTCCTCCAAATCTCCCCTGTAATAACCCTAAAAACACACAAAAGCAACCTCACTATCATCAGGTCGGTTCTGATTCATAGCCATAACCCAAAGAAACTATTAATCCAGTTATTGTCTCTAAGATTTACCTACCCTGGATTTCACACAAATAAAAACACACAGAAACACACACACACACACACACAACATTCACAAAATAAAACACAGAAAAAGTCAGTCCAAAATAAAGCCAAAAATAATAAAAACATGAGCAAATTTAAAATAGATCAAAAGAAAGAACGAATAATAAAGTGTTAAATTTTAACCTAGATAAAGTTTCATTGTGTTAGTCTGGGTACATTAGAGAAACAAATCCACTGAAACTAATGTATAAGAGAGAGTTTTATATAAAGGTTCAGTGCACATCAAGAAAATATCCCAACCCAGTGCTGCCCACGCCCACAAGTCCAAGATTAACTCATTAACCCACATGTCCAACACAAATCCACAAAGTCCTCTTTCATCTCACAAAACACACACTCTTTTGCCGACTGCAGGGGGAAAGCCGAATCAGTGAATATGTAAGCATCTCAGCACTGGCAGCAGTCTCCACACAGCGCTCCAGCACAGAGGGCTGCATTGGGGTAGGTCCATGTGGCTTCTCCTTGGGTATGTCTTGCAGGAAGTCAGCCTTGCAACCTGAAGCAGGAAACTGCTAAGGTAGCTTCACCCTGGTGCAACCATCACAAAGCAAGAGACCTGAGAACTAGAAAGGCGAGGCTCACAGAGCCATTTATCCCTCCATCCTTCAATGAACCCCACTTGTGTTTATCGGTCAGGTTGGCACAATAAACTAACTAACTCATGCATTAATCCACTTTCCCATGCACCCTGTCTGATAGCAAGTCTATTCACATCCTGGTAAATGCTCAGAAGGAATTCACTGGAGATTTAATCCACATGGGAACTCAGGCTTTTATTGTCATCCATACCCATCTGCAGCTTAGTGCTTAGAATTTAAGCTGCAATACTGTTCCTTCTTCCTCTCCTGGATTTTATTATTTATAGTCTGTGCATCATACAGGTTGGTGTTCTTCCATGTGGATTTAGCTGACACCTCATTTAGATGGATGCTTGTTTTAAGACAAGCCTTTAAGGCCTCAGATGCTATTTTAAAAAAGTCAATTTATTAGAAGCTCTTACAGATGTTATAACAATCCATATTTCAATTAGATCAAGCAAAGTTGTACAATTACCATTACCATTATTTTCAAAACATTTTCTTTCTTCTTGAACGCTTTCATATCAGCTCCCTTTATCCATTCACCTAGAATTCTGTTATTCATTCCCCTCAAGTGGGATTATTGGTTCCTTCCCCCCCCCACCCCCCACCCCCGGCCTCCTCCTCCCAGACACCCAGGGAATTGTTGTTCCCATTACTATTTCTGACAGGTTTACTATCTTGGTTTTCATTCATTGGACGATCTTCATTATATAAATTAATATATGCAAGCCTAAGATTAATGAGGTAAAACTCGGACCATAATGATAAGGGGAGGAAATTTTAAGGAACTGGAGAATAGTTATGTGTTCTATTTGTGCTGTACTGCACCCTGTATGTATCTTCCCTCCTGCATGTCCCTTCCGTGAGGGGCTGTCCACTTGTCATACAGGTGGGTTTTTGGTCTCCAATTTGTCTACTCTTCTTCACATAAATTTGATTGCTTGTTTTTGAACTTATGATAACCAATTCCTGTCAAGACCTCGTGATCACACAGGCTGGTGTGATTCATCCATGTGGGCTTTGTTGCTTCCCTGCTAGAAGGCCGATTGTTTAACTACAATCCTTTAAGATCTCAGATGCTATTTGTTTTAATAACCACGCACTGTTCTTTCTTTATTCACCACATTTGCTTTATGCACCCATTTTGTCTTCAGCGATCATGTCGGTAAGGTGAGTATCATATGTTGGCACATTATTAGGACAAACCATTCTTGTCCTGAGGTAAAATTTAAGTAGAGACCCAAAGTCTCTATGTGTATTTACTTTAATTTGTATATGTATATATTTTAAAATATACATATAATTTATATATACATAAATTAAAGAAAAAGACAGACTTTGTATAGATATTAGAATATATACTAATACACCTATCTTTATATATTTACATATAATACATATCTATACTTATTCCTGTATATATGATTATTACTTCCTAGTTCTTTCCTCCTTTCCCACTATTATGTTAACCTATCGTTCACCTCTCAGTTGTTCCTCTCGGATACATTTCAATTGATCAAACACGATCGGGAACACTGCACCCTTCTCCCCATCGGTTTTATATCTCTTTCTATTCCCCTGTCTCTGTCATTATTGGCTCCTTGCTCCACTTCCCCTGCCTCCTCCTCTGCCATGCCCCACCTACTGCCATGCCCCGCCTCCCTCCCAATTTTTGGTCCTTGGGATTGCTTATCCTGCCT
This sequence comes from Echinops telfairi, assembly GCF_000313985.2. Taxonomy (NCBI): domain Eukaryota; kingdom Metazoa; phylum Chordata; class Mammalia; order Afrosoricida; family Tenrecidae; genus Echinops; species Echinops telfairi. The sequence continues at coordinate 953,309 of NW_022111367.1, forward strand.
TTCTTATATAGATAGACACCAAAAGAGAAAGAAGCAAACAAAAAGAAACAGAAAAAAAAAGATACCATGCAAATAATTCCAAGTCTAACTATTGTGCTGACCTAGAGCAGATGAGTATCCCTCTGTTAAATAGCGAGCAGACCCTGTTATAATCCATTGGTCCAAACGCCTCTTCTTTCAGGGTTCTCTTTCCCAAGAACTGCTTATCTAACATCCCTTATAACCTTTTAGTCCTCAGTGCGTATATCCAAGGGGTATGTTTCTACAAGATGCTATTGCTTTCCTTACAGTCAAGAATGGAGTGGTCTAGTGCCCCAGCCCCGAGCCCATTACGCCTTTAGACTTTCAGTGTGGCCCATTTGAGAATATCTACCCTCCAACCACTTCAGATGAGGTGCCAAGTGCTTGCCCCACCCCCATCCCCATTCTTAGCCCCAGTCACTATAATCAAGCTTCCTTAGAGACTGCATGGACTTTGCTCCCATTGCTGGCCTGTTGCACATCCCTCTTGCTTTGTCCCTATGCGGGTGGGTCTGGTCAGCCACACTCCCTAAACAGAATCTTCAGTGCTGTCCTCTGTAGTGCTGTAATCTATGGAGGCCAGCCCTGATGTCCTCTCCATGGTCGAGATGCTCTGAACTTTGCCCTCACGGCATGGTGCGTTGTACTGAGATCTACTCTTTCTCTCTCCCTTTCCTGTAGAGACAGAAACAATACCTTCCCCATGGGTGGAATAGTGCCCTGTTCCCCCATTGCCATCTTTTTTTCTTCCCCACCCCTCTGTGGGCCATCAAGGCATATAGGGGTGAGGTGGGGCAGATGTCTTTATGCACAGGTGCTATCTGTATCTCTTTATTTTTTCCCCCTTTATTTATTTTTGATGGTGTATGCATCATTGTGCTCCATCTAGTTCTTGTCAGAATATCTGGTCCTCAGCCCGGAAACTGTGCAATATGTACATTTTCCTCTGTGCCCATTCTGTCATTTGAACTAACTTCAATGGACTTGTGTTGTGCTTGGCCTTTTATGCTTGGCACACTTCACTCAACATACTATCCTCCAACTCTTTCCATGAGATGAGGTGCTTCATCATTTCATTACTGTTTTTTAGGTGTGCATAGGTACTCCACTGTTGTGTATATACGAGAGTTTTTTAATCCATTCATTTACTGAAGGAAATTTAGGCTGTTTCCACTGCTTTCTGCTTGTGAACTGCACAGAGATGAACACTGGAGTGCAGCTGTCTGGTGAAGGCCTGTTTCTTTTCCTCTGAGTATATACCCGCTAGTGGAATAGTTGGGTTGTAAGGTAACTCAATTTTCATCTGTTTTAGGTATTGCCAAATTGCTTTCCAGAGTGGCTGTATATGTGTACAAGACCACCAACAGTGAATGAGAGTTCCTACCTCACCGCACCCCCTCCAACATTTGTAGCTTTCTGTTGTTGTTTCCTTTTAATTAGCCTATCCTTGTTTTCATTTGCGTTTTCCGGATGGCTAATGATTGGGAGCATTTTCTTATGTTTCTTGGCCATTTGGGTTTCCTCCTTTATGAATCTTCCATTCAAGTCTTTTGCCCACCTCCTCAGTGGGCAATTTCTTTTTTTTCTTATTGTAAGGTTGCAGAATTCTGTAGATTTTCATAGTAAGACCTTTGTCTGATGTCTCATTACTAAATAGCTTTTCCCAGGCTTGGGCTCTCTCATTACTCCCTTCATGAAATCTTTCGATGCACACAAGTGCTTTATCCTTAGTATGTTCTACACTTCTATTTTATCTTCCACTGGGTGTGTATTATTATTATTATTGCTGATAGTCCTTGTATTCCCTGCATTAAGATTCCCAGTATTTTCATTGATGATCCTGATAGCTTTTGGTTTTACCTCAAAGTCAATGATTCGCCTTGATTTTGTCCTTGTGTACAGGGTGAGGTAAGGGCCTTGATTCATTCTTCTGCAGGTTGATATCCAGTTCTTCCAGCACAATTTGTTGAAACAGGTATCTGCTGCCCATTTGATTCTTTCTGAGAGCGGGGGACCATCTGATTTCTTCACCACACTTTGTTATAGCACCCATATATTCAGTGATCTCTTCATGAAGAATGCATTCAGTAGGGCTATGCCACAATAACTCATTATTCTTAGATAGTACTTGCAGGAGCACTGAATAATTTAATGTGGTTTTTTTAGCTAAACTCTCTTACTCCCAAGAAACAACCTTTCCTGCATGTGTCTGCTAAGAAGATGTGGAAAATGCTGATAAGATTTACCTCTGAGTAATTTCAAATAAGATTTACTTGGAGTGCCATATATGCGATGTATAACATGGGCCCTCTGAGAAGCAGGAGGATGGATCTCATTAACAGTATAAACCAGTAGTGGAGTATGTCCTCTGGAACCTTGTGCAGTGAACCTCCTGGATCCAGAAGACAGCTGTACATCAGAGGAGCAGCAACAGAACCAGGAGCCAGAGCATGGGACAGAGTGAAGAACTTCCTAACTCACAGAGCAAGTAAAGCTGAGTGATTTTACACAGTAGGATGGCTTGTTGAGTGGAGTGCCTCAGGGCACTTAACTGGGAAAGCTGGATTTGCTGACCCATGGAAGTGGAGGTGAATGCCTTTGAGCGGAGGCTTACTGGAGTGGGATGCCTCTGGGTACTTACTTCAGGGAACTGGGATTGCTGATTTACTGAGCTGAAATTGAACACCACTGGCTTGAAGTATGCAGAGTAGAATGCCCTTTGAGCATTTATTAGCAGGTTTGACAGACCTTTGTTATGTTCCCTGATAAACAACTCAACCCTGAGCATTTCTCACTGGCATTACAACTTGTTAACTTCCTTAATAAATGAAAAAAAGTCACTGTCATTAAATTGATGCCCACTCATAATTATCCTGACTCATAAGGACCCTGCAGGTCAGTGTAGAACTGCCCCTGTGAGTTCCTGAGGCTGTAGCTCTTTACAAGGGTAGAAAGCCCCATCTTTCTCCTCTGGAGTGGCTTGGATTTTGAACTAACAACCTTGCAGATCACAACACAACACACAGTGATTATGCTACCAGGGCTCCTACAGAGAAGTATTATAGAAAACATTAATTGAGACAGCACAGGAGAAAGACTGGGCTTTCTACTCCTGAAAATAGTTACAGTCTCAGAAACCTAAAGAAGGTCACTATGAGTCAGCCTAGATTCAATGGCAACGGGAGAGGCGGGGTGTTAAGATGAGGCTGTCTACTCCTGTAAACATTGAAAGTCTCAGAAACCCAAAGAGGCAGTTCTAATCTGTTTTATACCATTGCTCTAAATTGGAATAAGCTTAATAGCAATGAGCTTTTTTTTTTATATCTCCTTATTATAATTCATGTATTTGTTAGCCACACAAAACTGGGCAAAGGGTAAAAACATGACAATAGAAGGAATTCTAGTGCAAAAGGGGCTTAAAGCATATTTCTCTGTGCCTTCCCAGTATAAAGGATGTGAAGGGGAGATAAGGTCTATTTCCTTATCAATGGAAGACAGAGATAGTGAAAGGTGTGGTAAGGAAAGACAAGATGTTCATACTACCCACACAATTGTTGAATTGACCCTTGGCTTCAGAGCCTGAGGACAAGGACGCAGCATGAATGCTAGTGTCCAGGGGGGGCGCCTATCTTCAGAAGAGAGGAATGTTACAATAAACCACCCAATAGTAGAAGACATACTGGAAAGTCAGCCAATGGTGGCTACTGACTCTTTATTCTACAGACCTTCCAGATTACCTGGGGGTTCTTGGATGTTTCACACCAAAATACCTTTTTAATAAACTCACACTGAATAGTCAAACCTTTCTCTAACTCTGGTCTGACTGCTGTCTCTCATCTGAATTCCTTTTTGTGAACTGGCCAAGAAGATGTGTCAAACTTTGAACAACTTCCAGGTAAAATATTCATTCACCCATCTAATAAGTGTATTAATAAAAATTTATTAATATTATCTCCTGGTTACCAGGGTAGGAGAAAGGGAATCAGAAAGATTTGGGGTTGAACATTTGCTTTTGTGTGGGGGAAGAACCTTAGTCTCATTGAGACTAAATTGGGGAAAATGATATACACTTGGAGGTCTTGTAGTAGCTCTACGAAAAGCGTAAACAGCCCTGATGAGAGTGAAGCCATTTTGACCTGACAGAAGCCATTATGAACTATAAATGAACTAGCTATAAACTATAAATAAACTAGCTAATATTAGGGCTGCAGGCTTTGCTGACAAGTGCAACAAACTGTACCGAAGGAAATTTATGTTCAGAAGACTTGGAAGAACTAAGAGTACTTATTGTCCAATTAAGAATGGCTAGCTGCAATATCCTGCTTCTATACTCTGCTTGCTTGCATACCTGCACATTGCAAAAGTATAAAAACCTTTGGAAAATTAGACAGGCCACTGCTCAGTCTCCTCTCAAGAGGGTTGACAGTTCCTGCGCAGGTAATAAAACGTTGTTGTTGTTTTTTAATTGTTGGTGGTCTGGGTTGTTTTCTTTCTGGGAACGGACAGTAGGGTACAACAGTCTGTTGAGATAATTTAGATGACACATTCAGCAAAAATTGGAGTATAATTGGGCTTCAATATATGGTAGTTATCTTCATTATTAGTAATTATTACCCAAGAATAAAAATAGCCAGATTAGCTTGAATCATTGTAATTGCTATATTATGCAATAGTGGAAATATTATTGAAGCTTAAATATCTCAATAAAGAGTGCTAGAAATTACATTTTTAATTATAATTATCTAGGAGAGCTTACTTGTGCCCTTTAGAGAATCTTGTAATATATTCTAATTCAATAATTAAAGGTATTGAAAAACTACAGGTTGTGCATAGAAGAACAGGAAATTGCTAAATAGACTCGATTGCAATAACTTGTATTTATGGTTATGCTAAGGTATATAATTAGAAACTACTCAATGGAACTAGGAGTGGTAAGCATTGATGGTAGCAAGAGGGTGGCTTGCTTTTAGTAGGCTTCCTTAGGCCTGCTAAGGATCTTGGTCTTCATCCTGTATATGGCAGAAAGATACTGGATGGTGAAAAGCACAGGTATGCTATGGATAGATTTGGGTTTCAAATGGCTCATTTAGAAAAAGGGTGGAAAGGAGACCGAATGGGAAGTAGAAAAATCCAGGTACAGAAATTCAAATGGATTGATTTTGACGCATAATGAAACTATAGGGCAGAGGAAACCTGCTCTCTAGGATTTCTCAGGTTGTAAATCTTTATGGGACAGAAAGCCTCATCTTTCTGCCTTGGAGCAGCTTGTCGGCTCCAACTGTTGACTTTGTATTTAGCAGCCCAGTGTGTACACAACTCTACCATCAAACCTCCTGAACATCTAGTCAGAGGTATCATGATAAACCAGATGAGTGCTGAGGGAGTGAACTGGTGAGGTGGGTAAAAAAGTCTGAAATTGAGCAATGATGATGTCCTGAAGCAAGGCAGAACTACATTGAATTATTATTTTTTCTTTCTTGAGGGATCCCTCTTTTTTAATTAAATACTTTTATTGGGGCTCTTACACCTCCCATCACAATCCATACATTCATCCAGTGTGTCAAGCACATTTGTACAGATGCTGCCATCATCATTTTCAAAGCATCTTCTTTCTGCTTGAACCCTTGATATAAGCTCTCATTTTCCCCCTCCCTGCCCTGACCACCCTCCCTCGTTAACGCTTGATAAGTTACAGATTATTAATAGATTATTATTTTCATATCTTACATCGTGCTCTGTCACCCTTCACCCACTTTTCTGTTGTTTGTCCCTCTGTGAGGGAGGTTTGTGTTATGTTGATCCTTGTGATTGATTCTCCTTTTCTCCCCCCACCTTCCCCTTATCCTCCTGGTATCTCTATTCTCATTGTTGGCCCTGAAGGATTTATCTAGATTCCCTGTGTTTTGGGCTCCTACACAACTCTCCTCTAGTTCTTTAATGCTTCCTTCCGCCCACTATCATGACCTCAATTCTACCTTACAAATCAGATTAGTCCAGTGCATTGCATTCTTAGGAAATAGAATTTCAAGTTTTTTGTTATACTGTAATGTAAAAGTAGGGTAATGTTTAAGGAATGACTCACACATAGTTGGTAACATTGATAGAAAGACAAGGAAAAATGTAGAAGTTGCTTCAATGGCAAAAGTCAAGGGGACTTTGTGATGAAATGTTTCTGGAAAAGCAATTTCCAAGAACTTTCTGAGACCCATCATTTGTGACAACTGACCCATGAATGGAATGCCTCTCTTAGGAAGCCTTGATGCTGTTGTTCTTAACCAAATTCGGCCCAGCTCATGGCAACCCCAGGCACAATGAAATGAACTGGTGGTTTTCTTTCACCATCCCCATGATTGGTTGAGATCAGACTGTTGTGATCTAGTCTTAGTCTAGAAGCTCCACTGAAACATTCAAGCCTTCACTGATAAATGGGTGGTGGCTGTGTTTGAGAAGCATTGACCTGGAATCAAATTGAGATCTCCCACATAGAAAGGTAGAATACATAGAGCTAAATAGCAATGTACTCCTATCTTCTTCCTTGTCCTTTTTTCATCAGATCTATTAATCAAAAAATAGCTTTTAGATGTGTCACATTCTTTACATTATTCTACACCAGGATCATGATTTAAGTATCTTACCTTCTTTCACAGAGAGCATTTGACTACTCTCTCTGCACCCAAGCCATTTACCCACCTCACCAGTTCACTCCCTCAGCACTCATCTGGTTTATCATGATACCTCTGACTAGATGCTGCCACCAGAATTTTCTTTCTGCCACAAAAATATAATTTTTACTTATTTGACTTGGTGATTAATGACTATAACAGTCTCTTCACTACTTACAAGCCATCTTTATAATAAGAAATATACCAACTTCCTATGTGTCCTATTATTTAACAAGCTTGCTTCCATCTTATGCAAATATAGTGCATTTTTATGTTTCTATATATTTGCTGAAGCTCTTGGCAGTCACTGAAATATCTTTCTTTCCTATGTTTGCACTACAAACCCAGAGCCTCCAAGTTACCACTCACATTCTATTCTGTGCTCTGGAATTTCCCCCATCTCCTGAGCTTCCTTACCATGGCCACTGTAAGTCTGTAGGTGTGTTTCCACTTACATAATATGCTCACGTTTGTTCACATTTTTTTTTTGTCCTTTCAAGGATAACCTCACTATGTTAGTAATCTTGCCTAACATTTCCTAGCAAATTAAAAATACCCAATAATCATTTGTTAAGTATTGCATAAATGCACTCGGTAGCATTCTGTTGATGCATATTAAAGAAAAAAAATCACTGAATTAATTGTGATCTAGTATGCTTTAGGCTGTGTCTTTGCCCCCTTTACGACTTAATACATGTTTTCCTTAAATTGTATTTGAGATTGGAGTCTCCTTTTGTACCCTAAAACATTGATTAAACTATTATATTATGACATTTTGTTATGTTCATATATTTCCAGGCCTTTTATTCCTCTACTAGAAAGTAAGCTCCATGATAAGATTTGAAAGAACACCTAGGACAATTAATTCCCTATGAGAAAGAAGAGGCTTTCTGCTCTTGTCAAGGTTTATAGCCTTGCAAACCCACGGGGGCAGCTCTACTTTGTCCTTTACAATTGCAGTGTGTGTGGATCAACTCGATGGCAATGAGTTTGAGTTTTTGGTTTTGAGGACATCTACAGAGAAGTTCCTGAGTTAGATAAACAGTTAATGTGCTTACTTGTTAACAGAAAAATTGGAGGTTTGAGTCCACCCAGAGGTGCCTGGGAAGAAAGATCTCATGATGGACTTCCAAAAAAGGAGTCATTGAAATATCTGTGGGGCACAGTTCTATTTTGTCATACATTGGGTCACCATGAGTTGGACATGACTGGCAGCAGACAGCAACCGGTGGTTGTTAATATTTATTGAGCATTTAGTATGTGTTTCATGTGCATTTTAAGCATCATTGAAAAAACTATATAAGCCTTTTTAAAAACTGAAATGAGGATAAACAAGAGTCATATACACTTGTTCTGCTTTACTTAAAATTCAGCTCAGAGAAATACTTAGGACTAGGATCTCCTCAATAACCAAGCGACTGCCTATTATGTGTCACTTAGCTTTCAGTCTGTGTTAACAGGTAATGTTAACCACGCCACTTGATAGGTGGTAAAACTGACTCAAAGAATTAAAGTAATTTGTTTGAGATTACACAGAGAGTAAGTCATGTCTTTAGGATTTGAAAATAGAGAAATTAACCCCAAGTTCCCTTTATTAAGTACCTCCCTCGGTTGCTTTCCAGAGTAGATACTTAAAAATATTTGTAGAATGAGTTGATGCATTTCTTTCCAGAAAAGTCTTTGATTGACTTCTCTAAACTCACTGCCTCTGAGTCAATTTCTAGTTTGAGTGTTGTCAGACTGCACGGAGTATGAGAAAGCCTGTCCTTGTAGCCAAAAACAGAGACCAGGTGAATTCAAGAAATTCTAGGTTTATTCCTGCAAGGGCTTGCAGAAGGAAAGCAACCATGTTTCTCCTTTGAGCTGTTTCAGAGTTCAGTACAAGTTAATATACAAGAAGCCGGGATTTTTTACAATGATTATAGGAGGAGATTAGCAGGTTTTTACAATGCTACAAGATGCAATTGGTGTTCTTAAAAGGTAGGTTCTACCATGATCATTACAAAATTATCTATATCTACATTTCCCCCACGGCCATTAGATCACTATCCCCTAAAATACTTATGACTTTTGTTTATCCAAATTGTGGTGATATTTTGTGTCTGGCTACTATCTTACTGATCTTATTAGCCTCCTTCCCAAGGTAGAACATCCCTGCTGATTAAGCTTAAAAGTAATTTTTACTGTAAGAGGGACTGTTATATTTTGGAATTTTAATAATAAACTGAGTCTCACATTATTTTATAGTTTTAATACTGATTTTCTGTATGTCAACATCAACCCTATAAGACAGAGTAGAACTGCTTTATATGGTTCCCAAGACTGTACGTCTTTACAACACCAGAAAATCTCATTTTTCTCCTGAGGAGGGGCTGGTGATTTTGAACAGCTGACCTTGTGGTTAGCAGCCCAATATTTAACCCACCGCGGCCCCAGGGCTCCTTGAACTCCTCTAGACACTGAAAATGGTTTTTGTTTAGCAAACTGTAAAATCCTTTTACATCGCAGTTAAGTTGGGGATTTTCAATCTAATTTTGGTTTATGTTTACTAATCACTTTTACTTCTTTGCTGGGCCTGCAAACTTTTCTAATACTTCTATTACTTTCTTCCTTTATGTTTCTTTCTTTGACATTATTATTCTCTTATAGACTAGTGGTGCACTCCTGTTTTTGGTGTGTGTCAAAGTTGTCTGCCCTCTCTTACTGTCCTGGACAATTTTTGTTTGTTTGTGGCCCAGGAAGCTGACTTGGATGAATAGCATGAGTAACATCAGAGGGCTCCCTAGACTTGTTGTGTTAAGTTGGGTTCCACTAGTAGGGGGTTGGATAATGGAGAAAGAAATTCCTGCAATTCTCTTTGAAAAGGTTGTGCAGGGTGGGCAAGGGCTCTGTGAGAACTTTGATAAAAGTTACACCTTCTATCCAAATACCAAACCAAACTCACTTTCATCTATTCCAGAGGTTCTTACCCTGTGGGTCGCGACCCCTTTGGGGGTCGAACGACCCTTGCACAGGGGTCACCCAATTCCTAACAGTAGCAAAATGACAGTTATGAAGTAGCAACGGAAAAAATTTCATGGTTGGGGGAGTCACCACAGCTTGAGGAACTGTATTAAAAGGTTGTAGTATTAGGAAGGTTGAGAACCACTGAATTCAATTCTGACTCACAGTCACCCTATGTAGGATTTCTGAGACTTTAAGTCTTTATAGGAACAGACAACCTCATTTTCTCTGTCAGAAGTTGGGTTCCAACCCATTTTGTCAGGCACATCTGTATATATGTTGTCATCATCTTTTTCAAAACATTTTATTTCTATTTTCTCACCCCCCACTAACATGACCCCCAATATATCTTACAAATCTGGCTAGACCAGAACATGAATACTGGTACAGATAAGAGCTCACAACACAGGGAATCCAGAACAGATAAAACCCTCAGGGTCAATAAGTGGAGCAGCAATACTAGGAGGGTAAGGGTAGGGGTGGGAGATAAGGGGGAATTGATCACAATGATTGACATATGGCACCCATCCCAGAGCGACAGACAGCAGAAAAGTGGGTGAAATAAGATTGCAGTCGGTGTAAGACATGAAAAAAAAATGAATAATTTATATATTATCGAGGGGCCATGGGGGAAGGCGGGGAAATGAGGAGCTGATACCAGGCTTGTTATTAACTGAACTTCATTAAACCATGTAGTTTGAATGTACTATTCCTGTCCTTCAGGGACCCTGATGGATAGATCCATCAATCAGTCTTCTTAACAGAACTACAACTTGATCCATGTACTCACCCTCCTGTTTCCAGCCTTGATGACCTCCATATTTGGCCCCAGGGTGAACCCCCTTTGATATAAGCCAATCACAGAACCCTATTCCCCCTTGTTAGAAAGTAGCTTTGAGAGCCAGACATAAGACTAAAACGAATCAAAATCACTGACCTTGAGTTAATTTTGACTCAATGATCTTATAAGACAGAGTAGATTTGCTCTCTTGGGTTTCTCAGACTGTAAATCTTTATGGGAAATGGGAAGCCTCATTTTTCTCCTGTGGAATAATTGATGGAGTCGAACTGCTGACCTTGTGGTGAGCATCTCAGTGTATAACCCATTCCCAACCTATCCTGGCTTCTTTGTCTTAAGAAATTGAGGAAAATATTTCCCTGGACACTGCTATCATACTGCATTGGATGAGCACCAAGTTTAAGTTGTCCCTAGACTTGCTGCTGGAAGTTTTATTTCATGGTTAAACATAGGAAACCGAAAACCAGGAAGAGAGTGTATGCATTATCCTTGATCAAGCCCTACCAGGCTTCCTATACCCTCCTCACCACTGATTTTAGATCACTTGTGGTTCCCTCGTGCCTGGGTTTGATCAAGGGTAATGTAATAGAGAGGAATTACTGAAACCCAAATGAAGGTTGAGCATGATAGTGGGACAAGAGGGAATGGAGGAAAGAACTAGGAGGCAAAGGGTATTTGTAGAGGTCTAAATAAAGGCATGTACATATGTAAATATATTTATATATGACAATGGGGAAATAGAT
>NW_022111367.1:965404-976988 GCF_000313985.2 Echinops telfairi
GAGAATGATGATGGCAACAAATGTACAAATGTGCTTGACACAATGGATGGATGTATGGATTGTGATGAGTTGTACAAGCCCCCAATAAAATGATTTTTTTTTTAAAGGGAGATTATATGCAAACTAACTCTCAATGCTGTAAGTTAAGGAGTCTGGGTGGCCAGTGCTCCCATGAAGGGAAACCTTCACGTTCATAAACTGGAGGTACTAAGTAAGTCCTTCCCCTCAGTGTCCCCACATAATAATAGCAAATTTAAGGTGATGTTTGCAAACACATGGATGAGTAAACTCACTAAGGCTTATTAATTAACCTTAGATACATAAATAGTTAGTGTTCCAGTTGGTTGCAAATCTTTGTTCTTCAACAAATGCAACTCAATTTGACATGAACTTGCTTTTTAGACAACTATATCATTACCAGACCCTTATAACTCACTTCAATGTTGAGATGTTGGTAGACGCTCTAAATCTAGATTGTGTCATATTTCTAAATTATACTTTGTATAGCCCAGCCTAGGAGTTTGAGGGTTTAGATAGATTTATTAGAGCTCTACTAGTTTTGTCTCCTCCAACAAAAATGTGTTTTTGCTCATACACATAGCCCTCTGAGTCCTGATGAAATGATTTTGTAGACTGCTGATAAGAGAAAAATACTGATATGAACTGTGGGTTTGTCTACATGCATGGGATGCTCTTTGACTAAATCAGCCGAGGCAGTCTCATAGACATAGTGGCACAATGAATTTCAAGAGAAATCTAATGATATAGCATTTCTTCCTCATATGGGTGATGTGAGAACAGAAATATAATTTTTATTAGCAGTCCTTACAAAGTGTCTTAAATAGAGAGCAAGAAGAGGAGAATATGAGGTGTTGCACAGAAAGCACCCATTTTCTTCTGCAGTGAATTCACATATGGGGTGCACTGCCTTAAATGAGTTTCCTTCCTTTGCCACTCCCACTTAGCTTTCCTCTGTGTCAAAGGAAGCAGGGGAAGGAAAATGCTGGACAACTGTCATTTTGACATTCCTTTGCAAAGTAGTCAGGTTTTGCTAGTATAGGTTGGCTCTATCACCCCAGCCGGTGGGGGTGGGGGTGGGGGGTGCAGGGCTTTCAGCTTTGGGAATCTGGCAGGAATTCAGGAGCAATGTATTGCTTTGAACTCACTTGTTAGCTCTGCAAAATAAACACTGTCTCCCTCACAATGAAGAACATCAGCAGGAGGAACAAGGAGAACATGCTGAAACCCTCCCTCCCTTGAGACTTCAAAAACTGCAAGGGCTGCTAAATTAGGACAGGAAAAGTAAGGCCTGCTTGTGAAGAGAAAGGAGAGAAAAGAGCCACTCCACAGCAAACACACCAAAATTACAACAGCTAAAAACGAATTATGTTTTCATGACCACAAATGCATTGAGAGTTTGAAAGCTTGTGGATACATCCTGATGCTGCTATAAAATGTTTCCTGGCTAATTATTTGCCAGTACAACTGCTCACTTCCTGTGGTGGATTTATGCTCAATCCTGTTATTAGTCTGGCTTTGCAACTGCCACTGTCTATGACTACAAGCAAGGTTTAAAGACTACAGTCAGCCTTTTATTACACAACATGTGAATGGAGATTTGACCCAATGTCTGACCACTTCCCCTCTTTGGTTTTTATGTGGTTTGCTGAGCTTTCCCCATAAATCACAGAGTTCCAATGAACTTTTACTCTTTTTTCTCTCCTTTCAACTCCAGTACTTTGTGTGTGAGCTCACACTTTGAAAACAAACCACATAATTTCTTTTTCTCTTTAAACAGTATTTAAAACCTTTTCATCATATATAATTTCTACAGTTCTTGCTCCAAAAAATATATGAAAACCATGTTTGATGCCTTGATTTAGTTTGGTGGTTGAAGATGGGAGTGGTAAAAATAAATAAGAAAAAAAATTATGACAACAATTTGCATTTCAGAAGGATATAATCTCAAATAAATGCATGTTGTAATAGAGACTACAGTGAAAATGAAATGCTTTCTCAAAAAATGAAACATTTCCCCAAATATTTGGTATTTTTGACATTGGAAGAAAATTTAATATCCCTTTAAATACATATTTTTTAATAAAAATACAAATATTGTGAATTATCTAAAAGAAGTCTTCTTAAATATAGCATGTACTATTATAAATATCTAAAATATGAAAATAATATTCTTGGTTTATATTCAATAATATAATCAATATTTTACAAATTCTCCTCAGGTTTAGAAATAAAATTTTAAAGATACAAAAATAATAGGCTTTTAAGAACAAAGTAGATATTGAAAAGTACTGTACTGGAAAAAATAGAATGATAAGTAGGGCTTATTCTTTAATTATAATCTTTATTTCTTAAAGATTTGAATAGCTACATGTGCATTTTCTCATAGGTCTTCCAGGTGATGTAGTGGGTTACACATTTGTCTATTAAGTGAAAAGTCAGCAGTTTGAAACCACTAGCTCTTCCAAGAGGGAACAAAAATGAGACTTTCACCAATGATATTGGTGAAGCATATTGCAATCTACTCCTGTAAAGATTTACAGTCTTGGAAACCCATGGGGGCATGCTACTCTGTCTTATAGGGTTGCTGTGAGTTTGAAATGACTTGACAGCTGTAAGATTCTTTTTTTTTTTGGTTTATGTAGACAGTAGATATTAAAAGCTTTGAACATCTCGTCTCAGCTACAAATACCCTTTTTCCATGACTTTTTGCTTTCAGGAACTAGTTCTTTAGATTTAAACATGCAACCTAGTGAACATGCAGAAATCTACTCTCTCCAGATTATTATTTTTATAATATGAAGGTATTGAACCCACTGCCAGGGCTCAAGTTGGGCTCCTAACTCCAAGGACCACAATTTGAAACCACCAGCACTCTGAGGAAGGAAGGCGAGGCTGTTTTCTACCACCATAAATAGTTACAGTCTCTGAACCCATTGGAGTAGTTCTCCCCTGTCCCACAGGGTCACTGTAAATTGGAATGACTCATTGGCAGTGAGTTAATGACCCTTGAGGACACAGTAGAACTGTTCTATAAGTGTTGTAAATCTTCCTGAAAGCAGACCGCTACAATTTTTTCCTTTTGGTTTACACTCCAAATCTTAATCAGTGTGCCAGAAAGGCTCCTAGATAGATAAGCAAAATGATTATACGTAAGGAGAGTTAAATAATTTATTCTATATCCAAACCAAACCTCTTTAAATGTTGAAGTGCAAACACACCACTTAGAGTACTTAGGGAGCCTAACCCAAACACCTCATGTCGGAGTGAAGAAAGCTGGATGCATATAAATGACGGTATTGGTGAATGGTATTGCAAGTACCGCGAACTGTCAGAAGAACAAACAAATCTTTATCGAAAAAAAGAGTCAGAATATGCCTTAAAAGAGAGGATGGCAAGACTGTGTCTCAGGTACTTTGTACCTGTTAGGAAGGAGGAAGAGTCCCTGGTAAAGAAAATTATGCTTGGTAGAGAGTCAGAAAAAAAAGAGAATTTTTATAGTGGCTTCCACAATGAGCTTAAACATACCAGTTGTGTGGCTGCCACTTGGCCAGTTGTGTTTCCTTCTGTTGCCCACAAGGTCACTATGAGTCAGAATCAACTCATGGTATCTAACAATACCAACATATCCAAACCATAAGTATCAAGAGAAATTTTTACTTCTGGAAGACATAGACATAGTTGGCTCTATCACACCAGGGGGTGCGGGGTAGGGGGGGATGGGGTGGGTGGGGGAGGATGGGGTTGGTGGATGGGTGGTGCAGGGCTTTCAGCTTTGGGAATCTGGCAGGAATTCAAGAGCAATGTATTGCTCAAGAGAATTTTATTTAGGAGTTCCTGCTGCTATTGTTTGGTGATGTTGTGTCAGTTTCAACTCTTAACCATCCTCGATGCAACAGAATGAAACACGACCTGGTCCTGCATGACCTCACAATTATTCTTGTGTTTGCGACCATTGTTATAGCCACTGTGTCAATCCCTCCTTTCAAGTACTTTCCTTTTTTCCACGGCCTCTCCATTTTCCCCAGCATGATGTCCTTCTCCAAGGATTGGTCTCTCCTGACAACATATCCAAAGTCTTGCCACCCTTGCCTCTAAGGAGCATTCTGGCTGTATGCCTTCCAAGACAGATCTGTTTGTTCTATTAGCAGTCCATGGGATGTCCAGTATTGTTCACCAACATGTCAAAGAAATCTTTACTAGCCAGTGTGGCAAGGTTTGATATGGCTTAGTCCCATCCCTCATGCACCTCAAACTTTCTTAGTTTACCTCATAACTGAGATTCCTGGAAACTTCTGATGTTGTCATAGACTCTGCACCCTCTCTGCCCAAATCTCTACCCTGGCTTCCTTGCCCTATCTCAATATGATGAAGATATTTAAGGGCAGGATATGGTGGGACAGAGAAGAAAAGAGGTGAATGGCTTATGGGTGTATGGAAAGGATATGGAAAGATGTCAATGATCATTGCTGAGTTGAAAGAGCAAGTAGCATATAGATCTTAGTTGAAAAAAATTAAACCAAATCCGTTGCTTTAAGTTTCATTGTATACTTAAAAAACAAAAACTTACGTAAATGTTTGCACTTACAGAAAAGTCCTGAAGAGTTCTACACCAGCATGTGAAAAATGGTTATTTCTGTTCTTGTTGTCATTGTTAGGTGCTATAGAGTTGGTCCTGGCTCACAGTGCCTGTGATAGTTAGATAATTTTGCATTAACTTGAAGATGTATAAAAGTGCAGAAGGTGGTGTTCAACTTGTCATTCGGGTCACAGCCTGATGGTGTTTCCTTGTGGGCCTGGACTTCTCATACAGAGAGAAGAACCTCCCTCTCTTTCCGACCTTCCCTTCCTACTGGCTGACCTCAAGAGGCTGACCGTGTCATGCCTCCACTGACCTTGGATCCTAGAGACTCTGCACCCATTGGCCTGCGATCTTTCTGCAGTATGTGTCATTGTATGTGGTTATGTGAGAATAAAGAGGGACTTGTGGACTCATATGAGACTTATGAACTTGATTGGACTGGACTGAGATGCTTTCTTGAGATATAATTACTTCTTGACATAAAGTTCTTTCTTATACATATATGAGTGTCACTGAATTTGTTTCTCTAGCCAACCTTGCCTAACACAGCAACCCTGTGCACAGCCGAACAAACACCACCCGATCCCACACCACCCTCACAGTTGTTATTATGTCTGCCCACTTGTCGCAGCCGTGGGTTTCCCCTTTATTTTGCTGACCTTATACTTTACCAAGCATGATGTCTTTTTCCAGAAACTAGTCTCCCTTGATAGTATGGCCAATGTATAAGAGACAAATTTTTAAGGAGCATTTTAGCTATAACTCTTCCAAGACATATTTGTCAGTTCTACAGTACTTTCAATACTTTTCAAAAACCAAACTCAGGGCCATTGAATTGCTTCTGACTCATAACAACCTTATGGAGGGTGTCCAGGGCTATCTATTTTTATGGCAGCAGATAGCTTTACCATTTTCAGTGAGAGTGAATAGTGATTTTGAACCTCCAACCACCATAATTCTTTAGTCTTCCTTATTCATGGGCTAACTTTGAAATTCATACAAGATGATTGAAAATACTATGGCTTGGATCAGACATACTTTAGTCCTCACAGTTACATTTTTGCTCTTTAATACTTTAAGTAAAAGGAGAAAATGTTTGTTATCACTTTAAATAGAGGAAGAGGGTATTAAGTAAGAGCAAATGTATTTTTTCTCTAATGATATGATTCCATTGTATTAGAAATCCATAAAGTAATGTCTTTCCAAGATATATACTTCCTCTAAGGTAGTCTGTGATAACTGACTTTCAAATAATTGATAGCTTCTATCACTGTCTCCCTCTGATAAAATATGGAAAAGATACTGAAAATTTTATATGTATTCAAAGTAGCAAATTGCCTTGAAACCCTGAGGGCTTGAGAGTGTTTCCTCCACAACTCAGAACAGCAGTTTGGAGAAACTCTGGATAAACAGTGGGAAAACTGCCCTTCCTCATAGTTCCCCATTTTATGTACTTACGAGAAGGTACCCAAAAATAACTGAAATTTTTTCTTTCTTTTTTTTCAAATCTATGTATTTAATTTTTTTTTTTTTTTACAAAACAATCTTAGAAAGTACTCTCCTTTATACTTAATACATTTGTCAAATCTGTGATTCCATTCTTGGGAACATTTTTCAAACTCATCTGTTTAGTTGGCTTATAGCACCTCCCTTGTTTTTTGCTTCACCTCTTCTACATCATCAAATCACTCTCCCTTAATGTCCCTCTTGATTCTCAGAAACAAAAAGAAGTTGCATGGAGTGGGGTCAGGTAAGTAAGGTGCACAGGGCAAGAGAGGCATGCTGTTTTTGTTCCAAACTGGTAAATGGAATTGGCTGCATGATCCAATTGTTATGGTGGCAAAATCAGTCCCCTGTCTGCCACAAATGAACCCTTTTTTGTTGCACATTGTTACACAATCTTTTCAGAAACTCTAAATAGAGAGATTGATTAACCGTCTGACCTGGGGGAATAAACTCCAAATGCTCTACAAGTGGGCATTTTTGTCCTTTTTGGGAAGTTGATAGAGGTTCAGAAGGAGGTTTTCATTAACCGGCATTTCACCTATTTTGAAACAAGAAAACCATTCATGCTTGAAATTTTCACAAAGCGCTGTCCTTGTAGGCTATGTTCAACATCACAACAGTTTCTGCAGCATTTTTCCTGAGCAGCAAACAAAATTTCACAGCTGCACGCTATTCTCTTAAATCAGCCACACTCCAAACTGAAGTTCAAGTGAAATTGCTTTTATGAAAAAATTCACTGTGACAAGAAAGAACCTTCCCAGTTGATGCCACTGGGTGCACTAACTCAGTGAGTTGCTAGGTACTTGCCTAGCGGGAAAAGTGAGTACTATGAAAGCTCCACTCTGCCTAGTGTAATTCAGTTTTTTAGGGGGATACCCCTTTATATATTAGATTTAGGGATTTGGCAATCAAGGCTAAAAGTAGCAGGCTTTTCAAAATCTATTGTACAATAGGTGGATTTGTGGACTACCAAGATGTAGTTGATAGACTCGAACTTAAAACTGGTATTACACTCCCAAACCCTGTGACTTGTAATTTAACTTCAGTTTCATCATTTGTAAAAGAGGAGCAATGATGCATAATTTGTGTCACTTTGAGGATGAAACATGAAAAGTCTTTTTTTTTTTTGACATTGCAGACACCTGGAAAATATTACCTTTTTTTTGCCTCATTGAGACAAGTGCCTTGTTTCCTTTGATTCAGAAAATATATTCTGAGAATCAGTTATATTCCATATACTATAAATGGGGGGATCACCACACTTATACATACAATATAACACTTATACATACAATATACATACAATATAACACACTTATACATACAATATAACACTTATACACACTTATACATACACTTATATATACAAATCATACAATATGATTTGATTAGTTTGAATTTTATAATATTTTTATGAAACACTCATTTAAAATGCAAAGTCAAAGCTACGTGTGATGGAAATAATTTCCTTTGAATAAAAAATGTCAAGTTTTGTTTTCACTCCCACATTCCATCATATCAGCGATTCTCAATGAGGTTGGCAAAATTAACTGCTAAAAATTATTATTAAAGATTTATGGTGAATATAATTTGCAATTTGAATAATTTATGCAATTCCCTGGTGTGGTTCTCCTATCCACAGGCTTTTTAATTCCCACCAAATGATTGGCTAGGAGCATGCAAATAAGGCATAGAAGACTCTAACACTGGGGTTAGTCAGTTTTGCCATTCTGTTGTATACAAGAATGGGCCTCCTCAGAAGTAGAAACAACAAATAAAACAATTACCAAATGGCATACATTTGAGCTCCCTGCCAGAAATAGTAGAGACAGCAAAGACATCAAAGGCCACAGAATCAAGACCATGAGGCAAAGCAGAGCAGAGAATCAGTCTTGAGACCATTGGCCCAGTAAAGCTGAGCGCCTTTGGGCTGGAGAATGAGGTTCCCTTTGAGTATTTATCAGCATTAATGGAACTTGTTAACACTTGCTCAAGCAGGGTAGAGGCCAAAGAACTGAGGGTCTGAGAGGCTGAGGACCAGAAACAGATATGGCTGTTGACATGAGTGAGAAAATATGCTACTGTGGACAAAAGGACGGCATCCTTAATCTTGTCTCATCCTACTTTTGATAACTTGTTAAACTCTCCAATAAACCCCCATCATCATGAATATTATCTGTGAGTTCTGTGTGACCATGACAATGATTAACAATATGCATTATGGAACTCATCAGGGAAGTAGAGTGTCGTGTGAGGAGTGTTTGGTGCCAGAAGAGGGTAAAAAAAGTTTGGAGGGAGAGGCATCTCTGATCTTGTGGTAATTGGTCTTGGGCTAGTATGGAGTTTAATTCTTCATACCCCGGTGTAGCCAAGAGGTCAAATGTGACTCCCACACAATTTCCTATGGATTTATTTACAATTAATATTTCTATTAGCTGTTTTATATATCTTGAGCTTATTACCAAAAGAGTATTAGTGAGAGCAGCTCCTCTTTACTTTGCATGAAAACTATAATTAATACTCTTATAAAAATAAAAGAGCAAAATATCATTACCATCCATTAAGTACTAATATTTATTTTTTTTCACTAAGGGTGAAGCAAAAATGTTCGGGATTCAGTTCTTTCCCCTAAAGGTATTACAACCAGTTGGGGATTCAAAGCAGATATCATCAAACTTTTTCTATACAGGGTTAAACAAAAAACAACAACAACAAGCTCACTCCCATTAAGTTGATTCTGAGTCATGGCAACCTTACAGGATGGAATAGATCTGCCCCTTTGGCTATAAGTCTTATGGGAGCAGAAATTTTCATCTTTATCCACCTGAAAGGTTGGTGGGTTATAATTGCTTACCTTGTATGTTAGTCTTGGTAAACTAAGGAAACAAATCCACAGAAACTCATACGTATAAGAGAGAGTTTTATATAAAGGTTAAGTGTACATTAAGAAAGCATCCCAACCCAGTGCTGTCCAATCCCATAGGTCCAACATTAGCCCATATGTCTGATACCAATCTACAAAGTCCTCTTCAATCTCACAAAACACACGCAATTGAGGCCGACTGCAGGAGGAAAGCCAAATCAGTGAGTGTGTAAGCATCTCAGTGCTGGCAGGAATCTCCACATGGCTGCTCCAGCACGCAGGGCTGCATCAAGGTAGGTCCATGTGGCTTCTCCTCAGTGATGTCTTGCAGGAAGTGAGCCTTGCCAGCTGAAGCAGGGAACTGGCTAAGGCAGCTGCACCCTGGTCCAACCCTCAGAAAGTAAGAGACCAGAGAACTAGAAAGGCGAGGCTCCCTAAGCCATTTATCACTCCACCCTTCAATTAACCACACATGTGTTTATTAGCCAAGTTGGCACAATAAACCTTAACCATCTCACCTTGTAGCTAACAACTGAACATGTAACCAGCTATGCCACTCAAGCTCCTTTATATAGCATTAGAGAATTTTCACGAAGAGTCAGACCCTCATGTGACCCCAACAAAAAATAATTCATTAAACTACATGGGATTTTTTTTTAAACTAAAGATTGTTGAAGTGAGGAGCCATTTCAGATATAGTGAATGGATAAGATAAATCCTCTATGCAAATCTACTTTTCGACTCACTCACTCACTCACTCACTCACTCACTCACTCACTCACTGTCTCACTGCCTCACTCTCTCACTGCCTCACTCACTCACTGTCTCATTCACTGATTCTCACTGTCTCATTTACGCCATGCCTCACTCACTCACACTCACTCATTGCCTCACTCTCTCACTGCCTCACTCACTGACTCTCACTGTCTCACTCACTCACTCACTGCCGTACACACACACTCTCTCACTGCCTCACTCAGTGACTTACTCACTCACTGCCTCACTCTCTCACTGCCTCACTCTCACTCACTGTCTCACTCTCACTCACTCACTGTCTCACTCTCTCACTGCCTCATTCACTTTCACTGTCTCACTGCCTCATTCACTTTCACTGTCTCACTCACTGCCTCACTCACATGCACTCACTGCATCACTCTCTCACTGCCTCACTCAGTGACTCACTCTCACTCACTGCCTCACTCACTCACTGTCTCCCACACTCACTGTCTCACTCTCTCACTCAGTGACTCACTATCACTCACTCACTGTCTCACTCACTCACTCACTCACTCTCTCACTGACTCTCTCACTCACTCACTGTCTCATTCACTCACTGACTCACTCACTCACTGACTCACTCTCACTCTCACCCACTCACTGTTTCACTCACTCACTCACTCACTCACTCACTCACTCACTCACTCACTCACTGCCTCACTCTCACTCACTCACTGTCTCACTCTCTCACTGCCTCATTCACTTTCACTGCCTCACTCACTCACTGTCTCCCACACTCACTGTCTCACTCACTCACTCACTCACTCACTCACTCACTCACGCACTCTTTCACTGCCTCACTCTCTCACTGCCTCACTCTCTCACTGCCTCACTCTCTCACTGCCTCACTGACTCTCTCACTCACTCGCTGTCTCATTCACTTACTGACTCACTCTCACTCACTCACTGCCTCACTTATTCACTGCTTCAGTTACTCACTGCCTCTCTCTCACTCTTTCACTGTCTCACTCACTCACTCACTCACTCACTCACTCACTGTCTCACTCTTACTCTCACACACTCACTCTCTCACACTCACTCACTGCCTCACTCTCACTCACTCACTGCCTCACTCTCTCACTGCCTCACTCACTCACTGTCTCACTCTCACTCTCTCTCACTCTTTCACACTCACTCTCTCACTGCCTCACTCTCTCACTGCCTTACTCAGTGAGTCACTCTCACTCACTCACTCACTACCTCACTCATTCACTGCCACTCACTCACTCACTCACTCACTCACTGCCTCACTCTCTCACTGCCTCACTGTCTCATTGTCTCACTCTCTCACTGCCTCACTCACTGCCTCACTCTCACTCACTCCCTGCTCATTCACTCACTCACTCACTCACTCACTCACTCACTCAATCACACACTCATTCACTGTCTCACTCACTCACTCACTGCCTCACTCACTGACTCTCACTGTCTCATTCACTCACTGCCTCACTCTCTCACTTCCTCACTTAGTGAGTCTTACTCACTCACTCACTCACTCACTCACTCACTCACTGCCTCACTCACAGGCACTCACTGCCTCACTCTCTCACTGCCACACACACACTCTCTCACTGCCTCACTCAGTGATTCACTCTCACTCTCTGTCTCATTCTCACTGCATCACTCTCTCACTGCCTCACTAAAAAAAAAGAAAAAAAAAGAAAAGCAAATCTACTTTTCTTTTTCATCAAGAAAATTATTTCAAATGACAACTGAACTTTTAAATATTTTAAGTATAGCTAACATGTCAAATGGTGGATTTTATTTTATTTATTTATTATTTTTTTACTATACATAATTTTTTAATGTATTATATTTGTACTTATGGTGACATTTTA
>NW_022111367.1:977555-985734 GCF_000313985.2 Echinops telfairi
AATGGGCTTTGGATCTCCACTCCGCACTCCCCCCATCACTCATTATGGTAAGATTTTTGGTTCTGATGATGCCTGAGAAGCTCCAAAATGTGTGTGTTGGATGACAAAGCTAGGAGATATTGTCTCCAAATTGTTATCCAGACTATATATTTCAGACTGTGGTAAATGTAGAATGGGTTGCCTTATATTGAATTAAATATTTGAGAAAATTAGAGGATATGGGTGAGTCCTGGAAATAATAGTGAACTCTACTTTACTGAAGGAAATATCATGCCATTCAACTACTTAAATTCACAAGCAACTTGTACAAGCAGAAATACTCTAAGGTTATATTTGTGTCTGGATAATTTAGATAATTTTATCTTAATCTTGAGAGATTGATAAGAATTAACTCCAGAAATGTTGTGGGGAATCAATGATATGATAAAAAATAATATAGATTATTCTCCTGCTTAGTGAATTTGAATGAAAAGTGCTTGAGAGAGATATCTAACTATTATGTATGAGCCATAAGCATTACATGATTTTCAATATATTAAAAATTAATGTCTCTTAAGAGATTTAGGTGACTATATATAACTGATTTTTCAATATGGGCCTGTCAGAATCACATCAAATACTCACAATCTATGAAGCAGATAACACTGCCTTTTATTAAAGAAACAAATATTAAAGCTTACAGAGAGGTTAATTAATCATTCTATTTTATTGGTGGCTTGTACAACTCTTACCACAATCCATCCACCCATCCATTGAGTCAAGCACATTTGTACATTTGTTGCCATCATCATTCTCAAAACATCTTCTTTCTACTTGAACCCTTGGTATTAGCTCCTCATCGCTCCCCACCATGAAGCCTGGGTAATTTATAAATTATTAGTACTTTGTCATGTCTTACACTGTCCAACATCTCCCTTCACCCACTTTTCTGTTGCCCATCCCCCAGGGAGGGGGTTATATGGTAAGATCATATGGTAAGAAATAAGGCTTGTATCCAAAGTTTTTTTGACTTTATGCTATTTGATAATGTTTTCTTGGACTTTCCGTTGGATTACATTTATTGAATTCCATCATTTCAGCAGATAACAAAGTTTTCATTTTATTATTTCATGAGTCATAATGACATAAAATGACAAATGTGTCGTGACTTACTCCCCTACTCTCCTAAATTTCCTATCCTCCTCCCACATAATCATTAATGCATTACATCCATGAAGGTAAAAGTTTCTTTGTTTTGTTTTTTAATATGAACTCCTGACTCACTATGACAATCAAATATAATAGTTACATATCAAGTATTATTTACTTGGTGTTAGACATTGATTAAGGCTGGTTCTCTGCGTATCTTTCATTTCTTATTTTTGACTAAATTTGTTGATTTCTTTTAAAATGAGTATTGTGGTCAAAGCAGTATTGTTGAGATTACTTTTATATTTCAATATGGTGGTGGTGGTGGTGGCGGGTTAAGGTCTCCAAAAGACACCAACATCTGAATCACTAGAACATGTAAATAAACTTTACTGGTGATTGTCTTGATGGATTCGATTAAAGATTATCTTTGGTAATCCTCTGAGACAGTTATACTTTGTTCTATAGAGTGGCTATGAGTTGGAAACTGCTTGATGATAATAAGTTTGGTTTGGTTTATTTTAGGAAAGCAAGAGGATAAGAATCAGATGCTAAAATAGAAGTTGAAGTTGAAGTGATACATTTTGATGGTGGAGGAAGGGGACCACAAACCAAAAATGGAGGGACCTTCTAGAAGATAGAAAAAAATCAAGCAAACAGATTTTCCATTAGAGCCTCCAGAGAGAGCAGGGACCTGTCTATGCCTTGACTTCAACCTAGTGAAATCCATTTCAGATTTCTAACCTCCAGAACAATATAAAAATACATGAACATTATTTGTAATTTGTTACAGTAATATTCGGAAACTAATACATTCAGCACATCTGTGATAACCAAATTTAACCGAGCAGAATTTCACTAATATATTGAAGCTAGTTTGTGGTTAAAGAGCCCCGGTAGCATGATGGTGTTTGGCTGGTGTCATATTTAAGTTTTTTTGTGTGTGCCAACATGGTACCTGTAAGAAGATATGGTTGCAGCTTGGTGATATCACTTGGAACGATGGCCTAGATGTATAATGATTCTGTGGAGGCCAGCCTGTGGGGGAAGCCAGCCCCCCACAACTAATCATGGGTTCAGTAAGCGCAATTGTGTGGTTGAGATATATAAAGATTATAACAAGTCATAAAGAAAGAGAGAGATAGGAGAGAGTAAAATAAAGAAGTCAGACACATTTCATAGTAGCATGCTCACCTCCTGGATGGCCATGATTTCAACAGCCAGGTCCACGCACAGGACGGGCCGAGAGAGCAGGGGAGAGAGATTTATCACTAACCAAGGCTTATATCTCTTTGGGGGTGTGATTACAGGTAACCACACACATCATAGGAAGAGGCTCTACAATAGGCAATACAAGCAATAGGAGGGGGATATGCATAAATGTAACAGAAAGGGGATAAGCTGGGGGTGTACACATGATATGAAGGGGAGGGACTAGGGGTATACATGTGACAAGAAGGACGGACTCTAGGTTCATGGTGGCAGCCTAACCTTGGTCACCCTTGAGTGGGCTTGACCTCCCTAGGCTCTCCTACAAGGAAACAATCTGCTATTGTCCTTATCAGAAGGGAGTGGGCCCTACTTAGGGTGAGACAGACTATACAGTCTGATTGCTCTAGATGGCTGATAACCCTCAGGGAGAATAACCCCTGACCTATATTTTTTCCCTCCAAGTGTATAGTCATTTACCATCTGTAGCAAGCAGCTAAATTTGGCATATATTTGGGGGAGACAACTTGGTTGAAATCTTTCTGTTTCCCACACCAGCCTATCTTTCTCTTTCTCCCAACTTGGTGGTCGGACCAGTGTGCTGCCTGATCCAGGTGCCCTGCCTTATCACGTGTGCCATGCATCCTGTGCTGCATCATCTTGTTGAGCCACCTGTGAACCACCTCACCGTCTGGAAAGACTCCACTTATCTTGCCACATCTCCATATGTTGCAACTAGCCAGCCATTTTGTATTGCTACATGGTGAGATTCTCCCATGACTTAGTTCACCATACTGCACTACTGGCCTCTGCTATACTTGGCCACCTTGCCTTTCGACTTTCTGCTTCTTTGATCTTTAGGCCTTCTAGCTGCATGAGTTGGAAAGGTCTTCAGTGTAAGCCTTAATACACCCACGAAAGTGAGTTGGACTGAACTCTGTATTGCTGTGTGGACTGCTTTGCTGTTATAATTCTTTTTCGCTATATAAACTTATCCATTCATATATACTTATAAGTATTCTGATTTTTCTTCTTTAGAGAACCCTGTCTGATACAATTGGTACCAGGACTGCTTCTATAGAAACAAAATCATAAATATGAGCTCCTTAAATTGGTTCTCTAGTATAATGGTACTAAGGACACTGCCTCTGCCCCAGAAAGCATAGCCAAGTCTGCCACTCTTACTAAAGAGGGTATTAATCCATGGAGTGAAATGACAAAGTTAATATCCACAATATTACCACCAATAGATGAAATGCTGGTAAGAGGAGAGGCTCTGGATGATTAGGAAAGTACCGTATATACTCGAGTATAAACTGACTCCAATGTCAGCTGAGGCACCTAATTTTACCACAAAACTGCATTAAAATTGTCCTGAAAATCTCAGCTTATACACAGGTAAGTATGGTAATACATCTTGCATATCTGTGATAACCAAATTAAACTGAACAATTTGATATTTTTGCTTTGATATTTGTTTGATATTTTTCAACAATTTTCTCAGGATGAGAAATATAGGGAAGCTGGTTGGCAGGTACTCCTTACACTAGACAACATGATCAAGGAAATAGATGATGTCAAACCTCAGAAAGCGTGTCTCAAGTGCCGCATAAAAGAACCTGAAAGCTTCTGTACGTGCTACAAATCATACGAGTACTGAATTACAGTCCCAGCCGAATTGTAAATCTAGAACAGTGCCTGATATTAAAGTAAGGGCATTAATTGGAAAGAAATGGGACCCTGAAACATGGAATGGGAATATATGGGCTACTGATCAAGAAGATGGGATACTGAGCCCCTGCAATCTATTAACCCACCCGAGTCAATAGATCCACCCCTCCCACCTGAGGGAATTAATTCATTGTTAGTAAAACAACCCACACTTGAGCAGACTAGACAAACTGCATGGGGAGATGGTACATGGGTTTGATCTGGATTATAGCTTGAGGAGATTCTTTAGAAAACATTTCTGACAGCCCCCAGGAAACCCCCTCACCACCAATTATTTCTTTTACACTTGTAACCACAATTAAGTCTCAGAAAGTTCCTAATTGTGAAATACAGGTGGTGACTCAGTAATAAGTGTGCTATACCCATAAAAACCTGCTAGAATTTTCTAATATGTGCAGACAGAAACCTGGGGGAATATGCATGGGAATGGGCGGGTGGGACACAGTGCTAGGGATGTAAATCAATCTGAGCTTACTGATGTGAGTCCACTAAGCACAAACTCGTCAATGTCTTCAATGTCTCAGCTCAAGAGATTAATAGAGGATCTGATAGTTTCTTTGGTTGATTCACTGAAGTATGGGCTGCCAGATGGCCTACACTAAGCAAACTTGAAGTACCTGACCTACCTTGGGACACTCTACAAGAAGGTATTCATAGACTTAGAGAAATTGGTAGGTTTGAACATATGTATCAGAATAATTCTACATACTCACAAAAAGAGTGCCTTAAGGACATACCTTTTACCCAAAATATAAGGAGCAAATTTGTGTTGGGGACTTCAGGATCTCTGAAGACTCCTGTAATTGCTATGTTGGGTACACCAGGTTTGACAGTGGGAACTGACTTAACTGAATTAAGACACTTGCCTACAGAGGGGTTCATTGGACCCCAGGGTGATATGGGGCAAGTATCATCGCTTAATCAACAGAGAAGAGGTAGGCGTGGTTATTGTAATGGACAGAAAAGCCTAAGTGGTAATCTGAGTAACCTGTCTCTTGTGGATTGATGGCGCTGGTTACTTAGTCCTAGTCTCCCTAGAAGCAAGGAAATCTATGAAATATTTACATGATACGTAAAAGGAAAAGAATGCTAGGTCAGGTGGACAGTGATCCAACTCATATCACCAGGATAGAGAGTCATGACCCCTCAATTAATTCCCAGACTTGATTTGTAATCCCAGGGATTACAGACTGAGAATCCCTTAAGTGAAGGGGAGGCCAGGCCCCTTTGAAGAAGGATCCTACTATGTCACCAAAGGTTTATACTGCTAGTCTTCCTTCCAGACTTTCCCAAAGGGATCTACAGCCTGACTGTTCATTGGGGAAAGGGAAATATAGTTCTCAGGGATTATTGGACACCAGTCAGAGTAGGGCATATGGAGGTCAAGTTATTAAGGGTGTTTTAGCTCAGGTATGTCTTACAATGGGTCCAGTGGATCCCGCAACCCATCCTGTTGTCATTTCCCCAGTTCCAGAATGCATAATTGGAATAGACATACTCAGTAACTGACAGAACTCTCATATTGGATCCCTGAAATTTGGAATAAGGGGTATTAGGGTAAGAAAGGTCAAGTGGGCACCATAGAATGACCATTGCCTAGGAAAAACGTTAACCAAAAGCAATATCATATACCTAGAGGGGATTGCAGAAATTAGTGCCACCATCAAGGACTTGAAGAATGTAAAGGGTGGAGATGCCCACCATTGGCTCATTTAACTCACCTATTTGGCCTGTGCAAAAAACAGATGGATCTTAGATCACAACAGTGGATTATCATAAACTTAACCAGGTAGTGAGTGCCTTCAACTGCAGCTGCTGTTCCAGATGTGGTTTCATTGCTTGAGCAAATAAATTCCTTTCCTGGTATTTGGTATGGAGCTATGGACTTGACCATTGCCTTTTTTCTCAATTCCAGTTCAAACAACCACCAGGAGCAGTTTACCTTCAGCTAGCAGCATCAACAATACACTTTCACAACTCTCCTTCAGAGATAACACCAATTCTTCTGCCTGATGCCATAATTTAGTCTTCAGAGAACTTGATTGCCTTTCTCTTCCACAGAATGACACACTGGTCCATTGTATTGATGACATTAGGCTAGTTGAACCCACTAAGGAAGACATATCAATGACTTTAGATTCATTGGGAAAACATCTGCATGCAACAGGGTGGGAATCAACCTGGCAAAAATTCAGATGCCTTCAACCTCAGTGAAATTCTAAGGAGTCTAGTGGAGTGGGGTATGTTGAGATATTCCTGCAAAAGTGAAGGATAAGCTATTGCATCTGTGCCTACCCCCTACCCCCACTCCCTACCCCCCCCTACACACACAACTCACCTGGTGGACCTCTTTGGATTTGGGTGTCAATATATCCCTCATTTGGGTGCCACTGGGACCATATGATCCAGTGGACCCAATGGTGCTAGAGGTGTCATTTGCAGCTAGAGATACAGTGTGGAGTCTTTGTCAGGCTCCATTTGGTGAATCACAGTACAAATCATTGGGAATTTGGATTAAAGTTCTGCCATGCCCCGCAAACAACTACTCCCCTTTTGAAAAACAGTGTTTAGACTGCTACTGGGTCTTAGTGGAGATTGAATGCCTTGCAATGGACCATCAAGTCACCATGAGGCTTGAGCTGCCCATATATGAGCTGGGTGTTGTTTGACCCACAGTCATAAGGTTGGATGTGCACAGCAGCACTCTATCATTAAGTGGAATTTGTATATACGAGACTTGGCTAGAGCAGGACCTGAAGGCACAGTAAGCTTCATGAAGAACTGGGCCAAATGCCTACACTTTCTACTCCTGTCATGGTCCCTTCTTTCTCCCAGTCTGCATCTATGGTCTTCTGGGGAGTTCCTTAAGATCAGTTGGCTGAGAAACAGAAAACTCATGCTTAGTTTACTTATAGCTCTGCACAATATGCAGGTACCACTCATAAGTGGAGAGCAACAGCACTGCAGCACCTTTCTAGCATCTCCCTGAAGGACAATAGTGAAGGGAAATCTTCCCAATTGGCAGAACCTTGGGCAGTACACCTACTTGTTCAGTTTGCCTAAAGGGAAAAATGAATAAGTAGGTGGACTGTAGCCATGAATTTGGGTTGATTCATGTGGATCAAAGTATGTGGATGGTCAGGGACTTGGAAGGAGTATTATTGGAAAATTGGTGACAAGTAGGTGTGGGGAAGAGGTTTGGGAATTGACCTCTCTGAATGAGCCAAGAAATTGGAGATAATTGTGTCTCCACTAATAACTGGGTTTCCTTTGAAGAGGAGGATTTTAATAATGGAATGGCTAATGTGACACATACTGTGCAAACTAGTCCTTGTCTACCTGCCCTGCACACCTCACTCCTGTCATTGCCCAATAGACACATGAGCAAAGTAGACATGATGGAAGGGTTGGAGGTTATGTGTGGGCTCAGCAACATGGATTTCCACTTACCAAGGGTGACTTGGCCACTGTCGCTGCTAAGTGCCTCATCTGCCAACAGGAGAGTCCAATAGTTAGTCACAGATATGGGATCGTTCGTTGGGGACCTGGTGGCAGGTTGATTACATAGGACCACTTCCACAGTGGAAGGGGCAGCTTTTAGTTCTTAATGGATCATACACTTACTCTGGATACAGATTTTCCTCTCCTGAACACCATGCTTTTGCCAAAACTACCATTCATGGGGTATAGGGGAGCTGATATCAAGGAGCTCAAGAAGGAAGAAAAAAAAATCGAAACTGATTGTGGTAGCAATTGTATAATACTACTTGATATAATTGAATTATGGAAAGGTATGTTATCTGAGATGGTTTCCGTTCAAATCTTAAAACTTCTTTCAGGCAATAGACTTCAAGATTCCAATAAGAATTCAAAGCTCTGTGAAACAACGATTTTTGGAGTAGTGATAAAGCAAATCTTTATGCTGGCTGAGAGGAATGGAAGTAATCCACATTCCAATGTAACTCTGCCTGAGGGCAAGATTTTATACATCTTTAATTAATGATCATAAGGAATTCTTTTTTTTTTTTAAACATTTTATTAGGAGCTCATACAACTGTTATCGCAATCCATACACACATCAATTGTGTAAAGCGCATTTGTACATCATTCT
>NW_022111367.1:987413-997703 GCF_000313985.2 Echinops telfairi
AGTGTGGCGGGATCAGATCGGGTGCAATTCCCACACTGTGTCACTGGTGTTGTCCCCCGTAGATCAGAAGGAATTCGTTGGAGTATTAATCTACGTTCGGTCACTACAAATTGATTTTGAACTGTCACTGTTATACAAAGCCTTCTATTAACCAAAGTGCTCAGAATTTAAACTCTAATACAAGCCCCCCTCTCACCAAGGATGATATTAATAATTATTAGATCACACAGGCTTGTGTGCTACTTCCATGCAGATTTAGCTGGCACCTCACTTATAGGGTCGCTTGTTTTAAGATAAGCCTTTAAGACTCTAGAGACTGTTTTTTTTCTGATAGAGAACCACTGTCTGATTTCTTTACTACACTTTGCTATGTACCCATATTTTTAGTGATCACTTCATGAGGGCTAGTAGCAGGCAAGGCCACATCATAAGAGCTATTTATTCTCAGATTAGGACTTAGATTAGGTATGAGTTGAAAATCCATTTACAAACCCATGGTGTGTGTGTATCTCTATTCATACACACATACACACGTATATGGTAGTTACAGAATCTGTTGTCAACTTGAGATTTAAGAGTGAAGGGGTAGAGTTTAGCCTGTCAGTCAGGTAGCAGCTTGATGACCTCATTGGGAAGTGTGAGGGAGATAAATAGCTTCCTGGAGGTGGGGGACACAGACGCTCTCTGTGAGACATTACTGACGATGAGCCTGTTAGAGCTACACTGATGCAGCTAGAGCCTTGGAGTTGGGGGAGCCATGTGGAGACCCATGTGCTGAGTTGATGAGATGCTTCTATTGCCTGTGCTGAGATGCTTCTATTGCCATTGTATCTACAAGACTTTGTACCCACTGGCCTGTGATCTTCCTGCATTTGGTGTCATTGCAGGTGTTGCATGAGTCTGAAGAGGAATTCATAGGCTGGTACTGAACATATGGGTTAATATTGGATTTATGGACTTGATCTAGACTGGGGGGATGTTTTCTTAATGTAAAATTACTGCTTATATAAATCACTTTCTTATACACACATGAGTGTCTATAAATTTGTTTCTCTAGTCTACCCAGACAAACACAGCATATATTCTGATTTAGAGTCAGCATTATTAGCTTCTTGAAAAATAACAACCTCCATGAGACATTTGGTAATTCTAGTAATAGTATTATTAATCTAGCCAATAGTATAGAATTTAAAGTACCAATAAAAACAAATATGGGAAAGTCTTTTTCGTTAAACATATGGAACATTTACTTATACAGATAAAAATGTAAGTGATCTGTCACACCGTTATCTGTTGCACTGTCTAAGAACACAGTAAGGGTTAGACACAAGGCAACAATTTCAATAAGGTAATACTACTTGTCAGCAAAAGTATAAAAAGGAAAAAAAAACCCCATAAAAATAGCAAGTATGTGATGGACTCAAGCGGTCAATTTTGGGTTAATCTCAAAGCAATATAGATTTGGACCAAATCCAATGTCTTCAAAGTCCAAGACCTTAGAATAGTAGTGTCTGCTTCTCACACAGGACATTTCAGGTTTGTTAGTTCCTTTAATCTTCAATAGGTGTGTTTAATGTAAAGCCTAGTTCACTTAGTGGGATTTCCCAAATGGGTACTTCTTATATAAACTATGAAGAATATTGTACACCTTGAAAAGACAAAATCTAAAATCCAGGTTTGCCAAAGGCAGCAACCAAATTTTGGGGAAAAAATGTTTGATTAGTGTGGTGGTTACATAATGTCCTGTCAACTTGTGAAGGGGTGGAGTCTAGCCTGTCAATCAGGTCACAGCTGCATGACCTCATTTGGAGGTATGAAGGAGATAAATAGCTCACTGGAGGCTGGAGGCCAGATACACACACATACTCTGCTTGTTTCCCTGCTGAGCAAAGCTGTGGAGCTGGAGGAGCCACACAGAGACCCACATCAGCACTGAGATATTTCCACTGCCGCTGCATCCACAAGACTTTCCACCCACTGGCTTGTGATCTTCCTGCATTCAGCGTCATTGCATGTTTTGCGTGAGTCTGAAGAGGAAATTATAGACTGGTATGGAACATATGAGCTAATATTGGACTTATGGACTTGATCTGGACTGGGCTGAGATATTTTTTTACTATACAATTACTCTTTTATATAAAATTATTTCTTATATACACTTATGAGTGTCTATGAATTTGTTTCTTTATTCAACTCATACTAACACAATTAGCAACATTATACAAGGTGGAATTTTAAAATTAGGGGTTTATACCAATCATGGTGTATTAGTCTGGGTACATTAGAGAAACAAATCCACAGAAACTCATATATAAGAGAGAGTTTTATGTAAAGAAAATGTGCATCACGAAAACATCTCAACCCAATGCTGCCCAAGCCCACAAGTCCAACATTAACCCATACCCAACATCAGTCCACAAAGTCCTCCACCTCACAAAACAGAGGCAATGATGCCAACTGCAAGAGGAAAGCTGAGTCCGTGAACGTGTAAGCATCTCAGCACTGGCAGGGGTCTCCACACGGCTGCTCCAGCACCCAGGGCTGCATCGGGATAGATCCATGCGGCTTCTCCTTGGGGATGTCTTGTAGGAAGTCAATCTTGCAAGCTGAAGCAGGGAACTGCTGAGGCAGCTGCACCCGATGCAACCATCACAAAACAAGAGACCCGAGAACTAGAAAGGCCGAGGCTCACCCCCCATTTATCCCTCCGCCTTTCAACCAGCACCACATGTGATTATTGGCCAGGCTGGCACAATTAACTAACTCACATGGTAAGGGTTTTCTGCAAGAGCATGTTTCCCTTCCTAGTTTATCCACAAATAGAAGTGAAATCACCCTCTGGTCATGAATTTCCATAGAAATTCACTGAACACTAATATTAAATTGGAATGGCCATGGGACAATTCTATGTGGCAGTAACTATTTGGTCCTCTCTCACTGTCCCTGAAAATGAAAAACTGACCTTAGCTAAGGTGCAGTCTTCCTGAAAAATTGTGTTTTAAGATATACAACTAAGGAAGTGATAAATTATAACCATTAAATAGACACACCATAACATTGCTTGGGAGATTAGAGTAAATGATCTAGACTGATACTCTTTTTGGGAATCTGTTTCTATAAACAGACTGAGTTATTCAAAGGGTACAGTGTCAGAAGAAAATGGTCTACTGGTCTTTCTAGACTACCATTCAAATTCAAAATAGCTTTTAGGTATCAATAGTTTGTTTTAGTCTGTTTTTAAGCCCCAACATTAAAAAGAGCATATAAGGGGCAAATGGTTCATACAAATTGCAGAAACAGAACACAAATATTAACACTATCAGGCCAAATGTTTGAAAATATAAGACTAAGTACAGTAAGCATTGAGTGGTACTTGTCTATGTCTAAATACCAGTAGCAACTACATTCTATAAAAATCTCAGGTTGTGTATGAACAAGCATATGAATATGGACACTGAAAACATGTATCTATTAAGACACAAACTGTCTCTCTGGAGCTTAGCAGGAAATCCTACTGTTATTCTCTTCAGCTAAAATTTTGCTAGCTTCTTGAATAATAATTTTCATGAATTTGTTATATTTGCTCATAAACTAAAAAATTCACTGTCATCAAGTCAATGCTGTGCCATCGTGACCCCTATGGGTTTTTGACGTGCTAACTGTTTGGGGGCTAGAAGCTTTCAATTTGATAGTCATGATATTATAAACTCACAATTTAAACAATTTGGGGAAAATAAGCAAAGAACTGAAATTAGATAAAATTATAAAATACCCTTTCTCTGTATTTACTTATATACAGATGATACTTTTAAAATGCTGACAATATTCCCACATAAAGAATTTATAGGTACAGTTAATCTATTTAGTGGCTAATTTCTATTCTTGGACATTTTTGTATCAATTTTAATTCACAAACCCCATCACCTTCCAGAGTTCTAGAAATCTTGATTTAACTTGTGGGCTCCAACTCAAGATATCAGTCCCTTTTAATATGTCTAATATAGTCCATTTTTGTTGGAAAATGTTGGTCAAATGTAATGTTGTAGTAAGTCAGCAAAGCAACATCTTATCTATACATGACAAAGCGATATGACCATTGCTACACACACACACACACACAGATCCATATTTTGAAAGATTTGATTGGAAAATTCCTGAACCAGTGCAAAATCAAACAAGGTTAATTAAATGGCAGAAAGAATGTTAAGACTTAAAATAAATATCTCAAAATACAATACTTTAAAGTTTCAGATATAATGTCAAACTTGTTACTAATTTTTCTGTCATTTTTTGTTTCTCAGTTGTATAACTGAGAAATCGTTGGAGTGATCTATTTGCAATCATTTCTTAACTTTATTTCCTTTGGCCAAATGTACTTAATATGATAATTAACATTTACTCGAAATGATCATCATTATAAACTAGCTGGGACATAGGACTTTTAGACGACTTTACTTAAGATTATGACCCCACTGCTATTTTTGTAGAAAGTATTTTCAGTCATAAAATTGTGTAAATTCATCAGGCTTTTTCCATCTTAAGACTAAATCCACCAACTTTGATCAACTATTATCAAAGTTTAAAAACATTTCATTGTTTCTTGTTCTCTACACCAAAGCAGAGCTCACTTCTCTTCAAACCTACAACTTGCCACACACCCACAACTTGGTTGTTATTGCTCAGTGCCATAGAGTTGGTCTGACCCATAGCTACTGTCTGCACAAGAGAATGGAGCCCTGCATGGTGCTGAGCCATCTTTACAGTTGTGTCTATGTCTAAGCCCATTGCTGCAGTCTGTGCGGCACTCTTTCTTCTTGAGGGCCTTCCTCTTTTTCGCTGCCCTCTCCTCCACTTTACAAAGCAAAATGTTCTTCTACAGGGATTGGTCTCTAAACTATGTAAGACAAAGTCTTATCTCAACTTAGCCTTTACTATTTTTAATATTCTGGTACAACCAAATTATATATATAATCATTTCAGACGATGTCAAACATTTTAATTCAGTTCTTAAGGTGATGTTCATCTAGTGTAGTGGTTCTCAACCTGTGGGTCATGACCCCTTTGGTGGTCAAACGACCCTTTTACAGGGGCCGCCCAATTCATAACAGTAGCAAAACTACTGTTAGGAAGTAGCAACGAAAATAATTTTATGGTTTGGGGGTCACTATAACATGAGGAACTGTATTAAAGGGTCACGGCATTAGGAAGGTTGACAACCACTGATCTAATGGCTTAGAGTGTACTAAATATTTTCAGGTGAGCTTGCCACACCTAAATGCAGTATTATACTCAATGGATGTGACACGCACATTTTAAATCAAGGAAGGCATACATTTGAAAAGTCATAAAATTAAAAATGTAAATCTTAATTAAGTCTTTATGTGGATTAATTTCAAAGAAACAAGATAGCAATCAAAACAATTAAAATTGCATTATTAAGTAAAATAGATAATCACAAGATATAAATATCCACTACAGCAATTTGATAAAAATAATAAGAGTAACATTTATGATGCTTGAACAATCTCCTGAGATGTCTTAATGACACTAAGGGCAAATTATCAAGACTATCCTAAAACAATGTGGGAACTCATGGGGAAAAAATAAAATCCAGGAATGTTGGGCTGGGAAATAACAGAAACATGGCCCCCAGGCTAACTACAAAATAGGAAGTAAGTTAGGGTTAGATGACTTCCCATGACATTTTGACTTGCCTGGATTGATCTGAGAAATGCCAGAATATTAGCCTTTTGTTTTCTTTTTCTGAGACCAAGTGACTTTTTGAGGCCTTGTGATGTGGCAAATCCAATATCCCCTGTACCTGGAGGCCAGACTATTCAAAGAATGAATTAGGCTTTCAAACTAGTAATAATAATAATAAATTGTTAGTACTATATAATATTAGTACTTCTCTCCAAAACTTAAATTAATTAAACTGTTAGTCGGATCAAGTTTTAATAGACCAAATCAATTTATCATTAGGAGTTCTTCAAACATTGCTTTTATATATCTCTTATAATAACCCTTTAAAATAAAGAAAAATGAACAAAATAAAGGAAAAATGATCATGGTATTTGGCAGACTTGATCATAAATATATCCTTTTAAAAATGTGAATTTCTTATTACCACAATTAAAACTAATTAAAAATCTATGAACACAATTGTAATATCAGCAAACCACTTAAAAATTATTTTTGTACCATAAGACACTACTGATTGTATGATATATGAATTATATGGCAATAAAACTATTTTTTTAAAACTGAAATAAAGTTTAATTACTAATTTTTCTTATTTATTTTATCTAAACTTAGCTTTCTTAGATTCTTCAATATGTATGTTTTGACTTAGAAACAAAACAATGCAAAAAATCTGGACATCAAGTCAATTCTGGCTCACAGGAGAGAGTAGAAACTGCTTTTGGGGGTTTCTGACATAGTAAGAGCTGAGGTAGTTAACTGGCTGATCTGTTCACAAGCAACCATTTTGCTTGAACTGCCATCTGTTGGTAAGCAGCCAGCACCTGACTCACTGTGCCATATGATGATTTCTACTTAGAATGGACTATAATTAGCTCTAGCTGTACGTGTGAACTATCTCAGGATGGGCAAAGCGGAGAAATGTTTTTTTCCTCTAAAATCACCTCTTTGGTGAAACAGCAATCTGTGATATTTAAGTCATTTGAAGAAGTCTAAATTCTAAGGTTGATATGCACACGTTAAAAAAACCTATCAAAATGAGCCACTTAAGTAATTCTTCATACCTTCCCTCTACCTTCATAGTATGGTTACTTCCATTACTGTTCTTGAGTAGTTTATGTGTTCTGGATTCCATGTGTTGAGAGCTATTATCTGTACCAATGTACATACTCTGGTCTAGCCAGGTTTGTAAGGTAGAACTGGGGTCATGATAGTAGGGGAAGGAAACATTGAAGAGCTAGAAAAAGATTGTGTTTCATCAGTGCTATACTACACCCTGGCTGACTTGTCCTTTCCTTATTAGCCTGCTGTCAGGGGCTGTTCAAAGGTGGGTGTCATTTTGTGTGACAGTCAAAAACTCAATATCCAAAAATCTATGTCACTCATTGCCTGAGTTTCCCTTCTGATATTTCCTGCTATGGAGATGATTCTCCATGAGTCTCAAAACAGCAGAAATATAAAAAAAATAGCTATATAAATTTAAACTTTCAGTTAGATCAACCCATTTTTTAATTACTGAAAAATGTCTTTAAATATGGCCACTGATATACTAAAAGCTCTTTGGTAATGGAATGCCAGTTTGTATTGCATAAGTAGAGAAAAGGCATTTTATTTTTACCAAAGATTAATACATGTGAAAACAGAAGGAGAACTATTACACATGTCTACCTTGCTCTTGGGTGAAACCACCCCAAACTTGTAGAAAAAATCCTGGCAACAACAAGCAGTGACACAGTATATATATATATATACACACACACACACACATATATATACTTGGTATACGCCAACCTGAATATCAGCCAAGGCACTTAATTTTACCACAAAAACTGCATTAAAAATGTGCTGAAACACTCAGCTTATACATGAGTGTATATATATATCTCCCTCCAAATGGAAGAACAGAAGAGTATTGAGTGGAGCTGAGCTTATATAATACTCATTTTTCCTGCTAGGTGAGCATTGAGCAATTGGCTCTGGGTTAGTGCACCAGTGACTTCACCTGGGAAGGTTTTCTCTGGTCACAGTGAATTTTTTCATCAAAGCAGTTTCACTCAAACCTCATTTTTTTGTGATGGCTAACTAAGAGAATAGTATACAGCTGTGAAATTTTGTTTCCTGCTCAGGAAAAATGTCACAGAAACTGTTGTGATGTTGAACACAACTTACAAGGACAGTGTTATGGGAAAAACTCAAATGTACAAGTGAATTTCTCATTTCAAAAGAGGTGCAATGTCGAGTGATGTCAAACCTAGCTTTGGACATCTGTCAACTTCCCATATGGACAAAAATGTCAACAAAATTCCTGCACTTGTGCTCAAAGACTGAAAATGGACCATTGGAGAGATGCAGAAGTTATCTGGACTATCTTGGAGCTCAGTTCAGAGAATTTTAATGGAAGATATGGGAATGAGAAGGGTCACTGAAAAATTTGTGCCTCGGGTTCTGACTGACCAGGAAAAAGAGTGTCAACTGGAAACATGCTGTGCTTTGAAAGAACAGCTCTGAAGTGACCCAGACTTTTTTCCAGGGTCATTACTGATGATGAGACATGGTGCTATTCTTATGACCTCAAAAGCAAACATCAGTCAAGCCAGTGGAAGACATCATCATCGCCTTGCCCCCAAAAAGCTTGTCAAGTGAAATCAATGATCAAGATGATACTCATTTGTTTTTCTTTTTTTGATGTGAGGGGGATAGTGTATTTGGTGTTCATTCCACCAGGTCAGACTGTTCATCCAACTTTCTCTTTAGGGTTGTGAAAAGATTGTGTAACAGTGTGTGACAAACTGGCTTGATTTGTGGAAGACAGGGGACTGGGTTTGCCACCACGACAATGCATTTGCTCAAGCAGCCATCTCAGTGCACCAGTTTTTGGCAAAAACAGCATGCCTATCTTGCCCCAGGCACCTTACTCACCTCACCAGACTTCGTGTTTCAGAGAATGAAGAGGGACAGGAAAGGACAGTGATTTAATGACATGGAAGAGGTGAAGAAAAAAATGAGGGAGGTTCTGTCAACCATCCAAACAGATGAGTTTGAAAAATGTTTCCAAGAACAAAATCACAGAAGTGACAAATGTATTAAGTGTAATGAGAGATTACCTTGAAGGTGATAAGACTGTTTTATAAAAACAAAGTGTATTAGTCTAGGTACTTTAGAGAAACAAATCCACAGAAACTCATGTATAAGATAGAGTTTTATATAAAGGGTAAGTGCACATCAAGGAAACATCCCAACCCAGTGTTTCCCAAGCCCACAAGTCCAACATTAACCCATTAACGCATATGTCCAACTCCAATCTACAAAGTCCTCCTCCATCTCATAAAACACACACTATGATGCCGACTGCAGGAGGAAAGCCGAATCAGTGAATGTGTAAGCATCTCAGCCCTGGCAGGGGTCTCCACACGGCTGCTCCAGCACCTAGGTCTGCACACAGCTGCTCCAGCACCCAGGGCTGCATTTGGCTTCTCCTTGGGGATGTCTTGCAGGAAGTAAGCCCTACCAGCTGAAGCAGGGAACTGGCCAAGGAAACTGCACCCTGGTCCGACCATTACAAAACGAGACCCAAGAACTCAAAAGGCGAGGATCACTGAGCCATTTATCTCTCTGCCCTTTAATTAAACCCACATGTGTTTATCGGCCAGGTTGGCACAATAAGCTAACTCAAAAGAAAAATTCCATTTTTTTGTCCACCCTTGTGTGTGTGTGGTGCATGTGTGTGTGGGGGGCGTAGCTATCTATCATTTATCTATCTATCTATCTATCTATCTATCTATCTATCTATCTATCTATCTATCATCTATCTCCTCAAATTCATTCCCTTTAAGTCAAATCTGACTCACAGTGACTGTATAGGACACTTTAGAACTATTCCTGTGGGTTTGTAAGGCTGTAAGTTGTGACAGGAGTAGAAAAATTCATTTTTCCCTTGCATAGTGGCTGTAGGATTGAACTGCTGAATTTGTGGTTAGCTGCTCCAAGTGTCACCTTTTAGTGACCCAGAACTATTTGAAAAGTAGAATTGCCTCATTCAAATGTCAAACTCGACATGAAATGCTTCAAAACAGAGTACTGTTTACAGGTTTATCTGGTTCATGAAAAAACCCACTATACCAACAGAGCTCCTAAAATCCACACCCCGGCCCCTAACAAAGGAATTATCTCTGCAAAAAGCGGAAGGAGAATGCCAATTTTCAGAAGATTCTGAGTCAAGCAAAACTTAGGCCTTAAAAGCCGACAGAACGAAGAACAAACAAAATACTGCTGAGGAAAGGAAGAGCAAGATTTAAAAAAAAAGTTTCTGAAAGCCCGGAAACACAGGTTCATAATTCTAAGAGTGCTTAGCCTTGCAGAGTCTCTGAGCATCCTTGGAAAAGTGAAGCCAAGTGTCTTTTCTTTTTACTTCCAAGTTTCCTAGATCCTCCAGAAATCCCACTAGGACAGACAGCTTTGGAATCCTGCTTTCTAACTAGACTGCTTCTTTTAGGGTACAAAAGATACCCTAATCTCAAATATAATTTAAGGGGAACATCTATTATATCTTAAAAGAGACAAAGACAACACAAAGACACAGGCACCATCTAG
>NW_022111367.1:1012774-1061871 GCF_000313985.2 Echinops telfairi
TCCCGGCTCAGGGCTAATGTGTGGGGTGGGAGCCAGCCGTTGGCCCCAGGGGACTATCTCTCTCACTTACCACTCGGCTACGCGGACACCGAACCGCCTTGTTGGAGAGAGCTCTCAGAGTAGGTGGGTACCCTGGTCCGCCATCTTCCCGGAAGTCCTACATAGTTGTTAAGAGTGCAGGTTTTTGAACCAGAGCTCTGGTTCTCATTCTCACCCTAATTTATTATGTGATTGTTCACAAATTATCAACTTTATTTGACTGAGTTTCCTTAGTTGTGAAATCATGATTATAATAGCATCTACTGCTTACTACTTGGAAGAAGTAGAGCCTGAATGCTTAGAAGTGAATATGGCAAGACTTCATCTCATGTACTTTATCGGAGAGACCAGTTCCTGCATAGGAATATCATGTCTGGTAAAGTAGCTCACTCACTGTCCTTGAGTCAATGCCAACCCATAGGGACCCTATGAGACAGGGTGGGACTGTCCCCTGTGAGTTTCTGAGACTGTAACTCCTGAAGGGGCTAGAAAGTCCCGTCTTTCTCCTGTTGAGCTGCTGGTGGTTTAAATGGCTGAAATGGCTGAGCTTGCAGTTAGTAGCCCAATGTGTGACCACTATGCCAATCTGAAAAAAGAGGAGGCCCCTAAATCAGATGGATTAACAGAGTGACTACAACAAAAGGCTCAAATAGAGCAACTGTCGTCTGGATGGCGAAGGAGCAGGCAGTGTTTCTGTGGGATGGTGGGGCACTGAATTGAACCAACTCTAAAGCACCTAATCCCTCAACGAAAAGCTAGACAATCCTGGAAACAATTAGCCATTAGAAATCCCCAAGGAGAGGAGTTCCATTCTGAGACGCGAGAGGCTGCCTTGATTTGACCTTATACGACAGCCAGGGGCTCTTTTTTTTTTTTTAATGGGTGGTACGAAGCGCCCTGGTGGTGCCGTGACTAAAGCAACTGGTCACTAATGGGAAGTTTCTCATTTTGAAGCTACCAGTGTCTCCATGTCAGGAAGGTGTGGCACTCTGTCCTATAAAGATTAGTCGTAGAAACCCTATGGGGCAGTTCTGGTCTGTTCTACAGGGACCCTATGAGTCAGAATCAACTATAAGGTGAAGGGGGTAGCTGCTAATCTAAGTTGATGATTCAAATCTGCCTAGCAACCCTGGGGAATAAAGTTCTGGCAAATTGCTTCCACAAAAATCAGTTAGGAAACAGGTCACCAGGAGTAGCAGTCAATGGACAGAAACTAACAATAGACATGGAAAGGTATCTATTACATAACTGTCACCTCTCCCCAAGAAAACTTACTACCATTAAGTTTGCTAGTTAACAAACTCAGAGGCAACCTCCATAAGGTTTCAGAAGTTATCAATCTGTTGGCCTCACTTTTCTTCACAGTGACTGGTGGGTTTGAACCACTGACCTTTCAATTAGCAGACCAAGGCCTAGCCCACAGCAAAGCCAGGGTTTTTTTCTGGGACATAGTAAATACTAATAAGTCATAGCTGTAATTGTAGCTTCTCCACATTGTTCCTAACGAGGAAAAAAAAGAATGCTTTTCATTACTATGGATTATAGGTAGCTGTACTGCAGGTAGGCTAATTTTTCATAAAAGTTTTCCCTCACAAGTTCAAGTGCTGTTTGGAGAGCACACGGATGTGCTGCTTTGCCGGCTAACTTGATTTCATTGGGCACAGGTCGGAAGTCAGAGCTCAGCGTTCAAATGCCTGAGTGAGAACAGATTTTTGATCCTCACTCACACTGGAAGCTTGTGTTTTAAACAGGAAGCTTGTTTACTCTTTAAAGATAAAGCCTACAGGAAAATGCTGAGCTGAAATTTCAGTTTCATACCTGCTGAAGCAGGGTAATTGAGGCTAATGTGCTGGAGCTGGCTTTAGGAGGAATTCTTTTAATCCACCCTGCTTTAGCTACATTTCTCACTCCCCTCTCCTTATCCTCAACACTGAGCCTGGAGTAGTACTGCCAAAACTGGTTTTACTGTTTCCCTGTGGGTAGGTATGCTTTCAAAGGGAATTCCTCCCTTTTGTTTCTCTGTTCAGCCTCTTTCAGATGCTCAAAGCTTATCTTCCTGGAATTTGTTGCGATCTCTTATCTGTTAGGAACTACACCTACACTGATTTTTTCCCCTGTTTCCCTTCCTGAAGAGTCATTTCTGTGTGGTCTGGGACAATGGTCAAGACTCACGAGAGGCACACTTTCTGTTTAGACTAAAACACTAGTCCCTGAAGCTCTGCTGTTGTTTCATTTAATTTTCATCAACATTTCCAATGGGAGAAAGACTGGGCTTTCTACTGTAAAGAGTTTGCCTCTGCAACTCACAGGGGGCAATTCTACTCTGCCTATTCTTTGTTGTTGTTTTGTTTTTAAAATCTTGCTAGGAACAGAAAGCTTCAACTCTTCCCAAAAATATCGGAGGGATACGAACAGCTGATCTTGTGATATTACTAGGAAGTGGCTCCAGGTTTCAATTTGTCCATTCCTCAGGTAGTGTCCCATTAGCAAAAAAGGCAAACTTCAGACCAGTGTCAGAGAAAAGGGTTCAACGGTAAGAGTGAGTTTACTGAAGGAGATACTTTGGAAAATAATCCCAAAGGGCTGTTAGCCAGTCAAAAAGGTGTGGTAGAATGTAAGAATGAGCACTTATTCTGCAAAGGGCAGACCTCCCACCACTGGCTGCTTTCTTCCAGGTCTTCGGCGATTGGATGTTTCTCTGAAGTGTACTTCCATTTTCTAGGTAAGTGTGAGACAGAAACCACACCCCATTCCACACAGACAACCTCGAGCTCATGTTATTGTTATAGCTAACATCCTGCTGTTACTTTAAGTCTAGGCCAGAACAAAGCCATGGGTTAATGCTAAATCCATAGGGTTAATACTTAACACCTCTGTTTCTGTAAACTGCCCGCTTACTTACCTGCTTGCCCTTTCCTGCCACACGTAATCCTAACCCCGCACATTTCCCTCCACCCCTCCTGAAACACCCCATGGGGCCCACTGCTATATGGTGGCAGCAGGTGGGGGGGCAAAGGGGGCTTCCCTGAGGTCAGGGATCAGTGTTTGGATAGGACTGAGT
This sequence comes from Echinops telfairi, assembly GCF_000313985.2. Lineage (NCBI taxonomy): Eukaryota > Metazoa > Chordata > Mammalia > Afrosoricida > Tenrecidae > Echinops > Echinops telfairi. Next base: position 1,015,875 of record NW_022111367.1, read on the forward strand.
GCCCACCGAGACACTTGTGGGCACAACAATAAAGTTCTTCCTTCGTTACAACCTGTTTGGCATTGGCTACTCCCTGAAAGCTTCTCCAGTAACGTGTATCTCTGCACCCCTGACTTTATGCAGTGCCCTAGTGTCCAGACCCCAAAATGAAGAGTCGATTTTGTCATTGATGGAACAGTGTGAACATCTTGTCTTTCTCCACCTAGCCTTTTTACCAATCTTTCCCATGGATGAGGAAATGTGCCTTATCTGCTTCCACCTTCATTTGGACTGGAGAGGTATGTGGGGAAACACATTTTCACCTCTCTTTTGTTTATGATTCCTGTCTGACTCCTGTCACTATCACGTCTCCTCCCTTTGCCCACCTCTGTCTAGCAAACAGGTGTCAGCAGCCCAATGTGTAACCCACCGAGTCACCAAAACCACGGCCATTGGGTAGATTCTGACTCATAGCAACCCTGCAGAGCGGTCCTGAGGCTTTGTACATCCTTTTACGAGCTCAAAAAATAAAACAAAACAAAAAACGTATTGCCATTAAGTCAATGTTGACTCAGAATGACCTCCTGTGGGTTTCTAAGAATGCAACTGTTTACAGGAGTAGAAAACTAAATCTTGATGGGGAGGAGCTGCTGGTGGTACTCAACTGCTGACCATTCAGATTGCAGCCCAACATGAGCAAATTTCTCCTGTGGATCAACTGGGAAGTTGAAACTGCTGAGTTTGCAACTATAGTCTCACATTTCCTGACATGGCCATTGAGGCTTTTTTAAACACTATGACTGCTTAATATTAAGCACATTTTGACATGCAGACAACCTGGTAGGATTGTTATATCTTTGTGTTCAATTGTGGCTTTTATCATTATACAATGGTCTTCGTCATCTCTCATGATGGCTGTTATGTTGATGTCTGTTTTGTCAGAAATTATTATTGCTATCTCTGCTTTTACTACCATTAGCTTGATATTTATTTTTTCATCCTTTGACTTTGAGTCTATGTTTGTCTTTTTATGTAAGGCGTGTTTCTTGTAAGCAGCATATTTCTATCCATTCTCTTAGTCTTTTTCTTTAACTAATGAGTTCAATCCATTCTCGTTCAGTGTTGTTATAGGTATGGTGTTATTGCTGACATTTTGTTATTTTTTTAATTATATTTTTATTGGGGTATACTTCACATAGCATACCATTTCAGTTCTATTAAGATTTGTGCAATCATCACCACAGTGAATTTCAGAACAGTTTCTTCTTTTTCCTGCTATGTGATTATCAATCCAGTTATTGCCTATCTAGATCTACCTATCCTCAGGTTCTTATAAAATCATATGAAACACACACAGGAAACAAGCAGGCAGACCAACAAACTCAACAATTAGTAGACAAAATATTTTTAAAAATTCAAAACGTAAACAAAATTGTAAAAAAATGGAAACAACTTTAAAGTGAGTCAAAAGGGAGATCAAATGATAAAGTATTGCATTTTAACCTAACTCTATCTGCTTTACAATATTCTCTGTCTGATAGTAAGGCTATTCACATCTCTGGCTATGGTCATGGGGAATTCACTGGACCCTGAAAATGGATTTTGACCTTCCACTGTCATCCATAGTCTGTAAACCAAATGGTCACAATTTTTCTGATACCATTTTCCCTTTTGGATTGGATTTTGTTATTTACCATTCTTGGATCACGTAGGCTGGTGTGCTTCTCTTCCGGGTGGACTTGATTAATGCCTCATTTAGATGGCAGCTCGTTTTAAGATATACTTTGAAAACTCCAGATGTGATTCTTTCTGATAGCAGAGCAAGGTCTGGTTTCTTCCCCACATTTTGCTATAGCATCTATATCTTCAGTAATATCTTCACGAGGGTGGACATTGAGCAGGACCGTGTCATAAAAATGAAATGTTCTATGTAACAGCAAAATCATGACTTGGGAGTGACCAGGCAGCACTCTTGGAAAACTTGAAAGAGGAAATTTTTATTAGCAGGTGACCAAGAGGAACTAGCATTCTGGAAGATCTGGGCCCTGAATGTTGGGTGGGCATAGCTTTTATAATTTACCTGCATGAGTAAGGTCACAGAAGCAGAATAGGCAGGGATTTCTAGTGCAGACATGGTTGCTAGTTAGGGGGGGAGGGGAGGATGGGTGTTCCAGGAATGAGGAAGTACATCGGGTATGGCAGTGCTTGGTTAAAATTCTCTTACACTTAGATTGATGGTAGAATTAAGTGCTAGCCCCCAAATCACTTATATATTTCGTTCACTTTAGAGACATTATCATTTTATGAGAGTGATTATTATAAATCATCTTTCTGCAGCAAAACGTAATTCTGTTGATAATTGCTAATAGTTTTGCCAGTGGTATAGAATTTAATACACTCTTGAGAATGGAAATTATACAAGTATAGGCTGATTTCAGGCTGCAATACTTGAATTGCTTAATGGTAAAGATTAAACTCTTAAGTGGTTAGGCACTATTAACACAAAAAATGGCACTTGGTGATAGGGAGCAACATTCAATAACACACATTCTCAACGACCAAACTGTGTCTGCCAGATTAATACATGTAACAAGAAAGCAAGGAGAGCATTCATATTGTAATCCTGGGTCCCCTTCGTTGGACACCCTCAATGCAATAGATTAAAAACAAAGTCTGTGACCACCAATTCCACAACCTTAGGGTGGCAGTCATCTTCTTTTCACACTAGGGCATTTCAGCCTTAAACCCAGAGGAGTATACTGGTTCCTTAAATCTGTTCCAGGTGAATTTAAGTGAAGCCCAGTTCACTTAGTGGGGTTTCCACACAGCCTCCTGCTGTGGCCTATGAAGGTTGCTGTGTGCCTTGAAAGCACAGTCTGAAGTCATATCAATCATTAGGACCCAGCTTGGGTCACCAAGGGCTGGAGAGAAACTGGGTCAAAAGTGTGCAATTAGGAAACTCGTAGTGGTTTTTTTTTTCTCCCCTTAGCTTTTATATAACTATTGTTAAGAATTTTTTTCTTGGTGAAGAGTTGCTCCTACCAGTTTAGCCACCAAAAGAAATCTAGTCACCTTCTCTAAAATGTACGTAACCCCCTCCCTCATCTTGACTTGATTTTCTAGTAAGGGTCCCTTATTCTTGTAGGAGTGTCTGTTGAAATAGGGTGACCTATTTAGCATAATGTTGTGTGGCAACAACTGAATGGTCTCCCTGTTATATGCTTTTTATGGTGCTATTGGGTTCATTGTTCATGGACACTTCCTCTGTTGTCTCCCTTTTGTTGATAGATTTTCTTGTCAATACGTTCTTTGTTTAAATGTAAGTGTTTAACAAGGTTTTATGACTTTCTTTTTGTTGAGATTTTAATTTGTTCATTTAGGTTAATTTGTTTTATGTTGTTTTTTATCCACCTTGAAGACAGTTCGTTATCTTTTCCAAACAATTTGATATCATCTCCATTCAACTATTATCTACTCTGTTCCCACTATTTTTCTGCTCTTTTGTCTTTGTTGTGGAAATGTCATCTATAGTTCTTTATTTTGATTCTTTTCCCCCCCAATATGTTCTTTTATTTAGAAAAATGAATTTGGCATATAATTCATATGTCCTATAATTCGATAATTTAATCAATTAAGAAGAGTTGTATAATTATCATGGCAATTAATTTTAGAGTATTTTCTTTTATTTTTTAAAAATTTTGATTCTTGTGGTTGTTTCACTTTGTGTATTACTTAGGTAGGATGATTTCTTGATAATAATGTCTTGTATGATGTTTTTATGTTGCTGTCTGTTGTTGATTCTCTGACCAAAGAATTCACGCTAGTATTTTTTGTAAGCTCGATCTTCTTTTTACAAATTCCTTTAATATTTCCTTGTCTGAAAATCATTTTTTATTTCCCTCATAATTGAGGAATAATTTTTCTGGATATAGGAATTTTACTTGTCAGATTTTTTCACACAAAAATTTTAATATGTACTGATCCATTGCATTTTTGTCTGGATGGTTCCCATAGAAAAATCGTGGCTTATTATACTTGATTGGCCAACATTTTTTAATATATAATTATTTTTTCCATAAGGATCCTCAATGAAAAATTAGGGACAAACTTAAGAGCCCTAAAACATGGCAAAAATAACTACCAAAATTAATGAAAAATGTTTTGTTAAATGTTTTTTCCAATATAAATACCACGCTACAGAAAAAATGTAGAGGTCTAGATCCTGCTTTAAAAAAAAACATTTATATACTTCAAAAAAGAGGAAAAAAAAGAATCCACAGATTGGGAAAAAATATTTGGAAATGATATCTCACATAAAAGGCTAATATAAAAAATCTATAGAGCATGACAACACCTTAATAAAACTTATACAAATATACCAATAAGGCATGAATATATAATTTACCACAGATGACATCTAGGCAGCCAAGAAATTCTTGCATTAATTAGTCATAAGAGAAATACACATTAAACAACAATGAGATGCCACATCATGCCAACACTCTTTGCAAAATTAAAAATAAGTAAATAAAAACAAATGTTGGAGAGAATGTGGAGAGACTGGAAGGTTCATACACTGCTGGTGGGATTGTAGAATCATTCAATCATTAAGGAAAGCAGTATGGTACTTCTTTAAACAGATGCAATACAAATATTTTATGACCTTGAAATCTTTCTATTGGGTAGAAAGAAATAAACTAATCACGAACAGACACATGCACACTCATTTTTACTGTAGCCATTTCTATTATAGCAAAAAGATGGAAACTAAAAAACTCTGTATAGGAATGGATAAACAAACCCTGGTACATACACACAATGGTATTATATGCAACCCTGAAAAACATGAACAAATCTGTCAAATACCCCATGGCATGGACACAATTCGAAGACAATATGCTTAGCAAAGTTAGTCATTTTATTTTGCAGCTTTATTTTATTTTAAAAATCATTTTATAGGGAGCTCTTACAGATATCACAGCATTCCATAATTCAATCACATCAAGCAGTATTGTACAATTGCTACCACAGTCAGTTTAAAAACATTTATTTCTTCTTGAACTCCTTGATATCAGCTCCATTTAATCCCCTCCCTCCCCCACCCTCCTCACAAAGTTAGTCAATCCTATCAAGATAAATGTTTTATGACACCATTATTATGAAGGAAGAAAAATAAAAACGATTTTCACACAAAGGAAAAGATTTTGAAGAGTGTGATGGGATCAAGGCTTCAGGAGATGGAAGGGATGGGTGTGTAAGGAGGGAGGGTGGGAAACGAAGAAGAAAAAGGAGAAGAAAGAGAAGGAAACCCTGTACATGGGATGCTTCCTGGGGTACTCTCACTATTTTGACGAGAGGAGTTTTGCAACCACATATAATATGTTTTTCTTTGTATGAGATATGCTTCACGGATAAAAAGGAAAAAATGAGTAAAATAAAAATTTGAAAAGATAAGCGATAGAGAAAAAAAGGGTCACAACCCCCAAACTCCTCCAGATTCTTTACTTTCCAGATCTAAGCACTTGTCTGAGGGGTTAAAAAAGGAGGAAAAGTAAAAGTGACACTCACTTAAATTCTTCTGTGACACACAAGCTAGTTTCAAACAAACAAAAAATCAAATCAAATAAATGTGGATTCTATCTCAACATTAAAATAAAAATTCCTCACCACCGCAACAATAACCTAGATCATGGTAAATGGAAAAAAAATGGACATTGTCAAGGATTTCAGTTTACTTGAATTCAGAATTAATGCTTATTTCAGTAGTGGCTAAGAAGTGAACCAGAGTCTTACACTAGGCAAATCTGTTGCAGAAGACCTCTTTAAAGTCTTTAGAGAAAAAAATGTCACTTTGAGGACTAAGATGATCCTGACACATGCCATGGTTCAATAGGCTCAGATGCCTATGAAAGCTGGACAAGGAATAAGGAAGATTTTTTAAAAGGATGATTTTAAATTATAGTATTAGCAAAGACTGTTGTATATACTTTTAGGCATGCTAAGTAGATGCAGGCCCGCGGGGGTGGGGATGGGGGGGTGGGGGGGACTCTGGAAGGCGTTTCCAGCACAGAGGTAGGTGAAAGGCAGAAAAGACACATTTCCTTTAATCAATAGCTTCCCAGCACAAAGGCAGATGCAAGGCAGAAAGCACATGATTTATTAATAGCTTCCCAACACAGGGAGAGGTATGGGGAAGGGATGTTTTACTTTATCAGTAGTCTTCAAAAGGGAAAAAAATCCCCAACACAGGAAGAAGGTGAGAGAAGCACAACCCCCAGAGATGACTGAATTGACCCTTGGAGTGGCAGGAAGAGTTTAGGAGAAGTCTGGAAGGAAGAATCTAGAAGAGGTCTGAACTTTGGGTGCATATGCACCATATGTAAAGGGGTTGTATCTTACAAAGATCTAGCCAATATGGGAAGGTCTGCCATCAGCAATATAAAAAAAAATCTAAATTTCTACCCTACGTGGCTCTTAGACTAAACAAGGTGCCCATCTGTATTATCCATGCTGGACATACACTTTAAATAAACTCATTCACTCTATTTGAAAATTTTTCCTATTTCTCACCTGAATTTTTTCTTAGGAGTGTAACGAAAACTGAGAAGAGGGAGCTGAAGCCTCCAGTCCTTCTGGCAATATGTTCCATAGACTGCCAGAAGAATGAATAAATCCATGTTGAAAGAAGTACACCAAAATGCTCCTTAGCAGGACTTCATCTCTAGTATTTTGGCTGTTTTATCACCAGTCCCTGGAGAAAGACATTATGCTTGGTAAACTATAAGAGCACAGAAAAAAGACCCTTAAAGCAATGGGCTGACATGATGTCTGTAACAATAAATTGAAACCTCCATGATTGGGGGATGATGTAGGCCCAGGCAGTGTTATACTCTTATCCATAAGGGCTTTAAGAATCAGAACCAAATTGATGGTACCTGACAGTAATACACACCCACCAGTCTGTCAGTTTGTCCTACTGTAGTAATTCAGTGTTGCTAGGATATCGGAAGATATGCCATTTCAAATACCAGCAGTGTCACCCAAGGTGCATAGATTTCAGGAGGCTTCCAGACTAAGAAGACTAGGCAGAAGGAAAAAGTGGCCCACTTCTGAGATTAAAAAACTAACAGCAAATTTACTGCCATTGAGTTGATTCTGACACATAATGGTAGAACTGTCCCCATGGATTTCCCAGACTGTCAATCTTTACAGGAATAGAAAGCCTCATTTCTTGTCCTCTTCAGAAGTAAGATAGAGTGTTGATGTAGGGCCCAAACTAATTAATCCATATAGTTCAGTAAAAACTAGCATTCTACTATTCTAGAACCCAAAAACTCATTTCCATAGTGTCATTTCTAACTAGCAGAAGAATGAATTATTACCTCAGATCCACATCTTGCCTTTCTGAGACCCGATAGGGAAAATGTTAAAGATCCATGAAGACTTTATGGATTAGCGGTGAAAATATTACTTAGCACTAAATATAACCTATACCTCCTAGGACAGAAATTTCAGAAAACGGATATTGTGTTAGTCTGGGTTGACTAGAGAAACAAATCTAGGACACTCACATATATGTTAGACAGAGCTTTATAACAAAGAATAATTGTATACTAAGAAAACATCCTAGTCCAGCCCAGATCAAGTCCCTAAGTTAGATATTAGCTTATTTGTTCGATACCAGTCTATAAATTCCTCTTCCGACTCATGCAACACATGCAATGGCACCTAATGCAGGAAGATCACAGGCCAGTGGGTGCAATGTCTTGTGGATTCTTTGGCAATAGAAGCATTTCAGTGCTGGTGTGGGTCTCCAGGTGGCTCCTGCAACCTCAGGATTCTGGTTCCATCAGTGCAGCTCAACATGGCTTGTCAACAGGAATGTCTTGCAGAGAGAGTGTGTCTGGCCTCCAGTGAGCTATTTATCTCCATGGTATCTCCAAAAAAGTCATCAAGCTACAACCTGATTGACAGGCTAGACTCTATCTCTTCCTCAAGCTGACAGTAGATTACGTAACTGACACAAATATGCTGTTACTATTGAACTAACAAGTACATGCTGTGTTGCTTCACAACCACCTACCAGTAAATCTAGTCTCAGAGGAAAAAGATTGTATCTGTATTTAATAACAAGAATCATTTAATATTTTCAATTGTTTAATTGAGTCTAGTTATCTTCAATCTTAACGTTGGACTAATCAAACCTACGGTTACACATTTCTTTATTCCATTTGGGTGATGTTTTGTGACTTCAGCATTTACAAAGATCCACTGGAAGATAATGCATACATGTCTCTTTTGAAGATTAGTGGCCATTCTTTATGGTCACATCACCTCTAAAACCAAACTTTAAATGTGTTTAATTATTTCTTTTTGCAAATTTTTTCTTATGAATTGTGTGGGAGTCTATATTTCAAATAATCATTTATGTTAAAGCACTTATCAAACCTCCCAAAGATTTGCTCTGCCACCTCTATCCCCCTGCATTTTAAAACATTTACTCTCTTTAAGATGTTATCTTCCCTTTCAGCCATTACTTCTCTTAGTAGAGTTTTGATGACAAAACAATGTGACATTTTTCAAATCTCTAGCAGTTTGTACGAAAATCAGATTTGAAAAGCAAAATAATTATTCAGGGAAAATAAATGATACAAATAGCTGCTAATTTCCTGGAAAATGTATTTTCCCTTACATATGAAATATTTGAATACATTTCTCAAATACATAGCACCTAGTTGGGATATTTAGCTCAATAAAATTTGAGTTACTTAATGTGTTTTACTTTCTTAAATGAAATTCTATTGGTAATTCATCCTATTTATTAAAAAGTTTTTTAATTCAAATATAGAATATGCCTGAGAAGTAACAAAGTTTTGAGAAGTAACAAAGTTTTGAGAGTTATGACAGCAGTTGAATTGTGAGATAACACTTTATAGTATTTTGTTCACTAATGCTGTAATCAAAATATGTCCACTTGCATTCTTTATTTCTCTTAAGTGCATTTCATGCGAGAGACTTATTTCTTTTACATTTTTTTCCCTAACGCTAACCCTGAGAGGTTTTGGTTATATCACTTCAGTAGGAGAAGAATGTGCTGAATAATGAAGTGGACATGGAACGTTTTCTGAAAAGAAGAAAACGCAGATTTTGGACCATCGCCACCCATCTCAGGTAATATTTGAACCTCTAGCTTAAAAAAATTTAAGAAGCATCTGAAATTTAATATTGTCATTTCTGATACAGCAACTTCTGATCTCAAACAAGCAGTGAAGAAGCCAGTTATAGAACACAGGAGGACTAACTATCTTCACTTTCAACTTGTCCAGCAATGGAATCATTTGTCTTACCTATTTTGTAATGTAGTATATCATACCTACTTCAGAATGGGTCTTATTCTAGGATAATCAAAAGGTATTGATCAAAAGGGGTTTAAGTATTTCCTATCTGATTTTACCATTACCTCCAGAATACTTAAAATACCGTATATACTCGTGTATAAGCCAATTTTCCAGCACATTTTTAATGCAGTTTTTGTGGTAAAATTAGGTGCCTCAGCTGATACTCAGGTTGGCTTATACTCGAGTATATACGGTATTCACATTAAATATGAAGGAAGGAAAATATTTTTACATTTGATAAAATAATTTACTTCTAAAGCTACACTATAAATGAGACTAGAACTATTTCTAAGACTACACTATAAATATTACCAGAACCAATCACCCACCTCAAGATGGAGAGTCCAAATATGTTTCATATTACTATCTCAAATATGTACAATTCAGTTAACTTGTTTTAACATTGGTTCCTACTCAGCATCTCTACCTGGGAAGGAGTGATTTCAATCTAAGTATGTACTTATGTAAACTTTTGCTTTCCTTCTGGCCAAATACACACTCACAGAGAGAGAGGAGGGGTGGGGAGGAGGGATACATTCACACAAACACACACACACATACACACACCACTGAATGTTTTCACATTGAAACTGAAGATGTACATGAACGCCTGCAGTCTCTGAGTCGCTCTCTGTTTCAGGTTACAAGGTCTGTTTGTTGACATCACAGATGAAGGCCTGCTATGTCTCTGGCTCTGTCTACGCCATTTCCCCTCTAATTAGGCTTTGCCCTCAATTAAGTTAATGATGTAAATTTTCCTATATCATTTGCCCTTTCAATCAATTAACAGAATATGAAAGGTGCATCGTTCCTTGGCTTGGGATTCATTTGCCTCATGACAGACTGTTTAGCTCCCAAAACTACCACAGAAGCAAAAGCTAGATGTTTGCTATATCACATATTATCCCTCAGAAAATCAGGCCTAATGAATGTTTAAACTAAACCGTGTTTCATTTTTGATTTATGTCTGGATAAAAAACTTACATGAATTGTCAGAGGAGGTCAGAAACATAGATGTGTGTTGTTGTGAATATAAGACGAAACAAAAAATCAAACTCACTGCCATTGAGTTGAAGCCTACTCAGACACCCTGTAGGAAAAGGTAGACTAGAACCACCCCTGTGGATTTCTGAGTATATTCTTGATAAGAGTAGAAAGCCCTGCCTTTTGCCTTTCTCCCACAGAGGAGCTGGTGGTTTCAAACTGCTGACTTTTCAGATCTCAGCCCAACTTGTAATGTAGAGTCAATATTTTAAAAGAGCAAATAAAGACTTCCACAGTGGAACTATGAAATATTCTCTCTCTCTCTCTCTCTCCTAAATGACCTGGAGAAAACATTTCGGTTTCCAGTAATATCAGAGTAAATCAAATGATCCCTCTCAAAGAAGATAACTCTTGTTTCCTTAGTTTTTACTTAAAGGTTATAAGATATATGGAAATATAATTTGGTTTTAAATAATAAATTCAACACACTGCCATTGAGTCAATTCTGCCTCATAATTGCATAGTGGATTGTGCAGTGGACTGCTTATTGCAATCAGTAATTTAAAACTACGAGCTAATCCATGTGCTAGATTATGAGGAAGAACAAGTCATCAGGATTGGAGGAAGACTTATTAACAATTTGCAATATGCAGATAATATAACCTTGCTGGCTGGAAGCAAAGAGCAGTTGATGCACTTAGGGAGGGAGACCAAAGGCTACATATTTCAGGGTGAATTGTATCTGAAGATTAAGTAGAGCAGAAATACATCTGTACTAATAAACACATTGTGCGAAACAGAGAAACAAGTGTCGTCAAGGGTTTCATTTTACTTGGATTCACAACCAACCCCCAAGGCAAGAGCAGTCAGGAAATCACACAGCATATTGTCACTTGTTCAAAAGCAAAGGTGTTGCTTCAAGGCTAAGGCGTGCCTGATCTAAGCCAAGCTAACTGCTCATATGCATAGGAAAGCTGGAGAAAAATAAGAAAGACCACAGATGAATCGATGCCTTTGAATGTTGATATTGAAAATATTGAATATGTCACGGACTGCCCGAGAACAAATAAATCTGTCATTGAAGTACAGCCACAATGCACTTTAAAGGCAAGCGGGAGAGACCTTGTCTCACGTACTTTGGACTAATTCTTAGAGAAAGCTTTCATGTTTGGTAAAAGAAAGGTCAGTGAGGGTGAGGAAGACCCTTGGTTTGATGGGTTGACACAGTATGCACACAGAGCAGAGGGTCAGATGTGGTCATGCCTGTTGAGGACGGCATAGGATCTGTTGAACAGTTCCATGGCACATGTGGTTGTTAGGAGTTGAAACTGGCTTGACTGTGCCTAATGACTATCACACAATCTGAAGCTGTGTTATTTAAGTGGACTTCTCGTTCACTAAGTACAGCAGTGTTACCAACATTTAGGGACTTGTCTTAATTAGGGTAAGATTTACATTTGGAAGACATGGGGCATCTGAAGACAATTTTATTTTAGAAGATCCTAAGAGGAAGAAATTCTTACCATTCAGCATGGCTAGCCTAGGTATTTTCTGACCCCAGCTTGTATACCAAGCATTTTTAGGAGTTCCTACACATAAATGAGACTGATGATATCATGGACTCCATTCGCTCCTTTGCTGTATCCATTTTCCCTCAAGAGAGACTTTATACACACAATTATTTATGGGATCAGGACAGAGGATTAACTTTCTGTAGCTGCTTCCTGCTTAGATGGAGCATAGAGTATCATCACCCTGAAATCTTTCCTAATCTAGTCTACAATAAAGGGAGCAAGCATTCAGGTGGAGATGCTGGGCTTGAGGCTGTGAGTCTTTCATAGGCGTAGGCTGTTTGTAGTTGGCAGTCTAGGCTTCCTCTGGATCAACTGGGTCTGTTATTTCAAAAAGAAGAGAAGGGTGAGGAGTGGATTAACACTCATCAATGTTATATCTTCCTAAGGACAATATAAGGCTAACTGCACATATTACTATACATTTTCCCTCGGCTACTCAACTCACAAAGGTTCTCAATGTATGTTTTATTGTAATAACAGGAAAGGGTTGGTTGGTCTAACAGGCTGAGATGAACGGAGAAAGAAAGATAATTCCTTTTATCTATATTTTCTAGCTCCGAAGACACTTTTTGGCCTCACTTCCTAATTAATATTTGTGTGTGTGTGCATTTATCTCTTTCTGTAATGACATTACCTCTCTGCTTATTCTAGGTTTTGTTCTGACCACCAGCATAGTTTAATTGCTAGAAATATGTGTGTTGATAGAGTACCGAAGGTGGTTTTGACCTGCTACAAGGCAAAGTTTGGGTACAGGGTTCTGTGTCTAGACTGCACGTTTCTGCAGAACAAGTGTCTTTTGGCTTCTGGCACATATACATTTGTTCCTCATGATTACAGGTGGAAGATGGCACACTGATGATTAACCTGGGCTTTAGTTGGGCTCAAGATTGTAGCCATAGAAGGCTCTTTAAACTCACTACACTGGTGTCCACTAGATACCATCTTGTCTATCTTCACTAGGAAAATTCATCGTGTTGATCAGAGACTGTTTGTAAACTTGGTCCAAGCCATCTTTCTCCTGTACTACAGATGATGCAAAAGTGAAAAGTAACACTATGAGTAGAATGCAGATTACAATCATTACCATTCCTTATAAATAGGACTTAGCTCATATACCTAGTCTTGATCATAGGTTCTCAAATAAGTCTGATGCCTGTAGGAGTGTTACAGTATGTAGCTATGTGGCTCATTGTCTAATTCTATGTGTGTCCTGTTCTACATTCCCTGTATTACTGAATGATGTGCCACAAGAACTACAAAGACTCTACCGAGCTGGGCTAATGAAAATAAAGTCCAAAGCTGTTGCTGATTGGGAACACTTTGGCCAAAATGTTTAAGTATCACTGCTAAGCTCCCATCCCTCAGTAACTTTGTCTGCTATTTTTCCCATGGTGATTGATACATTTCTCAAACACAGTTATAATTCAACTATAACACAACTAGGGATTAAAACTCTCAAAAATGATCAACTCAAAGCTGAGTGTTGGACTAAGGGATTTCTTTTATGCTCTTATTTTTTTTTTTGTATAAGAAAGAACTTTATATACAAGACCAATTGAATATTGAGAAAACATCCCAGCCCAGTCCAGATCAAGTCCATAAGTCCGATATTAGCCTGTATGTCCGATACCAGTCTGTAAATTCCTCTTCAGGCTCATGCAACACCTGCAATCACACTGAATGCAAGAAAATCACAGGTCAGTGGGTGGAAAGTCTTGTGGATCCAGTGGCAGTGGAAGCATCTCAGCACTGGCAGGGGTCTCCATGTGGCTCCTTCATCTCCAGAACTCTAGTGTAGCTCCATGTGTCTTGTTAACAGAAATGTCTTACAAGGAGTGAGTCTGTGTCCACGCCTTGAGCGAGCTATTTGTCTTCTTAGCATCTCCAAATGAGGTCATCCAACTGCGACCTGATTGACAGAATCAATTCCACCCCTTCACTCTTATGTCTCAAATTGACAACAGATTATGTAACTATCACAGTTCCCAAGACCACTGCAAATTGTCCATAAGGCCAAAACTATTTTTATAACTATTATTTGCCATTTCACTGTGCTGTGCTTTTGCACTGATAATGGGTAGAATACTGGCATTTTAGCAAAACTCACGGTAGTGATACTAAGATGCCTTAGTAGTCTTTATATTTTTACTGTCAAGTACTTTCAACAAGAATAAGAGCTAATGGCACTTAACAATGTCCTTGAAAATCAGCAGAAATTATTGAATTTATTAAAATCCAACCCTGAATGGATGTTGTTTTTAGTATTCCATTTGGTAAGATGGGAGGTGTTCATAAAACATTTCTGATGCATATGAAAGTATAATGGTTTTCTCTATAAAAGGCACTTATTTGATTGTTTGGATTTTTGAGTTGAACAAGCTGTTTTTATCACCAAAAAATATTTTAACTTGTAAGAACAGCTGATAGACAAACTATGGTTATTCTTACTTAGGTACTTGGCAGACCTTTTCTTGAAAATAAACAAGATAAATTTGCCATCTCAAGGAAAACTGACAGAATCTGCTGCTAATGATAAAATTTGCTATTTCAGGTAAAATTTAGAATTTTTGAATACTTGGATCTGGTACTGTGCACTTGATAACTTTTAAATACCTAAAACGTCTCGAATGAACATGGTAATAATATTAACATATGTTAATTTAATATTGTATAATGAAATGTGTTGACATTTGGAAGATTTGCAAAACTCAGCCAGTATCTTCTAAATGAACATGGAGTGATACAACAAAATTACACATCAGTAAAAAAAAAGCAAACTTATTCACAGTGCAAGATAGTCTAATGCATTTAAATGTAAATTTATTAAAAGTTAATTGGTTTCACACTAAAATCAATGTTTAAGAATATCATGACCTCTCTCGTTCTGGTGTAGCATCAAAGACTACACATCATTATCTGAGAAAATGATTAAAATAATCATACTCTTTTAATTATAAAATTATATAAAGCTGGGCTTTCTTTATTTCAAAGAAAATAATATATTGCAACAGATTAAATGTAATAGCCAATATTAGTTCTCAGTTGTCTTCTAGAAAGCTTGAAAAATATTAAGCAATGCTATCTCATTAATAAAAAAATACAGTTACATTTCATATGCTCTTATTTTACATGCACTGCTGCAGCTTCAATTGGTTTGTCCTAACTTTCATGGTGTCAGGCTCCAATTTCTCAAGGAAAGGCTTGATACTTTGCATTAAATTATCTACTATCCCAGGTTGGCACATGAGGATACTGTTTTATTAACTGGGTGTTACATAAGTGATCATTTAAGTAGATTCCAAGTGAGATTAAAATAAGGTGCTAGACATAGCTTGGTCACTAAAGGGGGGTCCATAATTTAATTTTAATGAAGTAAAAGTATGAAGTAAAAGGTTATAAATGGTTAAAGAGGGGGTAGAATCAAACGATAGCTTCAAATAAGGGTTCTTGTGGCAAATTTAGCACTGCATTAGATTACCAGCACTTGCCATGGATTTTGATAACCCAATAGAAGCATTCTCAATCCAAGTGTCTACCCCCCTAAAAGGCAGCTAGATAAGTAATTAACATAATTTTAGATTAAAAGGGAACACATTGCAAAAGATGATAAGCAAGGATTATAGCAAGTGGCAAATGTCTGCTAGGCCTCAGTTGACAGAGCCTTGTGACCTTACAGGGTTTCAGAATACCCTTTTTTATGCCTGCAGTAAAGGTTTCAGCTTTAAAATTTTAAGGCAACATTTTAGCTTCCTTAATCTGTAAGAACCTCCTGGCTTAATGATAAACAGGCAAAACTCTATTAAACATTTTCTTGTGGCCAGACTACTTCCCAGTGCTTTCTCAAAACTTAATAAAGAGATCTATATGGTTGCTGAAGCTATCCCCAACTCCTGTAATTTCTCCTTGATGTCTGATGGCAGATCTATAAACTAGAGTGGAGTTAAAAACATCTTCTCCTAACTTTATTTTTCCTGTGGGATTGTTCGGAACCATATCAGTAGGTTGTGTTAGAGTAACTTTTAAAAAGAGAAAATGTCTACAAGTTCTCTTGATGGCCTTGGTTAATGGCAGTTTGTTGTCATAATGTAAACAGTGAACCCTTGTTTATCACGGTTAATCGGTTCTAGACCCTACCGTGATAAATGAAATTCCGCGAAGTAGGATTCCTTATTTGTAAATCAAATATTTTCATAGTTAGAGCATAGAGGACATGAAAAAACACCCTTTAGTCACCATTACACTCGTATTACCCAATTTATTAAATGAAAAAGGGAAAATACAGTAAAACATTTTGGACGTTACAATTATCGTTTATTATTTATTATATTATGAAGTACAACGGATGGAGCGAATGGAAGACTCATTCAAGTCGAAATGGTGTGCAACCTCCATGATTTTCTTGCCATCTTTGATCATATCCAAAAGTTTTACCTTTTCCTGGATGGTGAGCATCTTCCTCTGGCGCTTATTTTTATTGTCAGAAGGCTTAGAAGAAGCAGCTCATTTAGGAGCCATCATAGGGCTTAGATAAAATTTCTTAAAAATCGCAAACAATTACAGTACACTGTACAAAAGCAAAAATGCATCTGATACGTAGCTCCGATATGTAGCGATGCAGACAGAAGCATGTACAGTATGAGCCAATCAGTGGCAGTAATGACAGAGCATGCGCTGTTATGCAAAAACCGCGATAGAGTGAAGCCGCGGAGGTCAAAGCGTGAAGTAGCGAGGGTTCACTGTACTACCTTTTTAGGCCAAAATGTCCCACTGCCTAACATATTGCAAATAATATCTGTGGTAGTTACTTAATCTATTGTCACTTTGAGACTTACAAGTGAAGGGGTGGAGTTTAGCCTGTCAATATGTCACAGCTTGGTGACCTCATTTGCAGGTGCTAAGGAGATAAATAGTTCATGGGAGAGGGGGAACACAAGCTCACTCCCTGGGAGACATTGCGCTGACAAGACACATGGGGCTACCTGGTGCCCTGAGTTGGAGGAGCCATGTGGGGAAGCCTGCTGGCGCTGAGATGCTCACAATGCCACTGGATTCACAAGACTTCCCACCCACTGGCCTGTGATCTTCCTGCCGTCGGCATCATTGCATGTATTTCGAGGATCTGAAGAGGACTTTATAGATTGGCGTCAGATATATGGACTAATATTGGACTTAGGGACTTGATCTGGATTAGGCTGGCATGTTTTCTTCTATACAATTACTCTTTATATAAAGCTCTCTCACATACATATATGAGTGTTTCCCTGGATTTGTTTCTCTAGTTTCCCCAGCATATCAATTGGTTGTTTTTCGGGATTTGAGGGTTAAACATGTCCTAAGGATGCATCCGGGCATGTGTGTAGATATTCAGCCCTAGTTTCCCATCTGAAAGAGAGCAGAGGAGATCTTGGCATTGTTCTGCTTCCTTCAGCATGTTATAAGCCTGCTTGGAGAAAATGTTTCCCTCTCTCCAAACCTGGGTTTCGAGAATTAACCAGTGCCTTACTGGGTAACACCCCTTACCTCATCTCCTTCTGGTGAGGCCTAAAAGTGCCTAGTCCTGGGAAATTTATCCAGTAAGCTCCTCCCTCTGGGTGGCTTCCTCCTCCCTCCTCACAGGAGTTAAAAGCTCTGATAGAACTGCTAAATTCCCTGAAAGTACGGGAATCAAAAAAGGGAGATGGCAGGTTTAAAAGATTTCGTACCTCTTGCATGGCTTCTGGGGTTTATAAAAGGTGCCAACCTAATCAAGATGACCATTCAAGGTTAGAAAAGTCTCCTAAGACTCACAAAGTATAACTGTACTTCACCTCTGTCTCTCTGCAAGCTGGTGGGGGAAAGTGGCCTGAGATATAATCCCTTATCTCTTTCGTGATGGCTTCTGGCTACTGCCACCAATCAGTTCTGACTTGTGGTAACACCTTAAGGCAGACCTATAAATGCTCATGGGGCAGAAAGTCTCATCCTTTTCCAAAATAGCTGGTGGTCCCAAATGGCTAGCCTCATGGTTAGCAGCCTAACATGTAACTCATCAAAACACCAGGACTCATTCTTGATGTTTAAAGAGACAGATACCTTAATGGATATATTTCTTTAGCATTTGGGGGATAGTATTTTGCATCATACCTGGCTATACATCAAATTATGATGAAGGTTTTCTTTCTTTTTTTTTTTTTAAAGATCCTTTTATTGGGGGAGCTTACAGCTCTTATAACAATCCACTCATCAATTGTATCAAGCACATTGTACATATGTTGCCATCATCGTTTTCTAGACATTTGCTTATATACAGCAGATACTCTTTAAAAATGTATCACTTTTATTGGCACTTAAACTACATATCACACAATTCAGTAGTTCAGTCGTTGAAATCATTGAAAATAGTTCAATCAAGAAGAATTGTACAATCATTACTGAAATCAATTTCAGAATATTTTCTGGGTCCCCTGCCTCCCCCATACCGCCCAATGATTAAATTGACTTTAAAATGAGTTTTATAATCACCTTCAGTTCTGGTGCTCAATGAAGTAAACTTCATTGTTTACTCCCGAAATCTCCCAGCGAATACTTTTAAAGTGTCCACAACACTGCCACTTGAAGAATTTAGAGAAATATTTCATCTATTTAGTTGTAGGGAAACATGCCCTGTTCCCCATGGGAAGGTTACTTGGCTGTAAAGACTTTGATGAAAATCCTGAATGTGTGATTGCTTGAATGTGCCATGAACTTGGGGCAAACACTGAGTGAAAAAGCGATTCCTTCTTCTTGTAAACAACAAGAATCCTCCCTTAAGTTGGAATGTATTCAGTTGAGAGAATGTTTTGATAGTTTCAGAACATCTTGAACCTCAAGTTGTTGTACCCTGCTATAGCTCCCACATAGTAGGAAAACTTTTCAAACTTCCCCCTTGATACGCTAATAAAACTGGGGAGCAAAGAAGATGGGGAGGACTTGTCTCTCCCTTGAGTACCTCTCTCCTCCCGTTATGGCTCAATCTTCTGTGTTGAGTAGTTCTTCCATGTGTGTCAGGTAGCTTCCAGCTAAGTTTAAAAAAAAAATTCTATCTTTGGATCAGTTGTAATTCATGGAACCAGTCACCTTTCAGAATTCTAGAAATCTTGATAAAGCCTGGTGGGCTTTAAGTTCAAGATATAAGTCCATTTTTTAATGAAAATTTTCTGTTAAATGCCTTAGCTGGTCCATAAAGCAAAAGCTTATTTGTAGGTGACAAAGTTTGATAAAGCCATGGTTGTCATATATATGTATATATACACACACATACATATACATATACACATATGTATGTACATATATGTTTGTTGTTGGGTGTCATCAAGCTGATTCTGACTCAGAGTGACCCTTTGTACTCCAGAATGAAACACTGCCCAGTCCTGTGCTATTCTCACAACGGTTCTTGTGTTTGAGTTGATTGATGCAGTCACCGTGTCAATCCACCTTATTGAAGTCCTGCTTTTGCTACACCTCTATGTTACCAAGCACAACACCACTCTCCAGGATCTAGTCTTTGCTGACAGTATGTACAAAAGTACATGAAACAGAGTCTCAGCATCCATGTCTTCCAAGGCAGATTTGTTTGTTCTTCTGGCAGTCTGTAGTACTTCCAATATTTTTGCCAGCACCATAATTCAAATGCAGCAGTTCTTCTTTGGTTTTCCTTATTCAATGTCCAACTTTCACAGAAATGGGAGCAATTGAGAACACCATGGCATGAGACAGGTGTACCTTAGTCCTCAACCTTGCTTTTTGATACTTTAAAGAGGTCTTGCGCAGCAGATTTACCTAATGCAACACATCTCTTGATCTCTTGACTGTTGTTCCCATAAGCCTTAACTAGAGGTCCAGGCAAAATGAAGTCCTTGACCCCTTCAATCTTTCTTATGCTTATCATGAAGTTACCTACTGGTCTGGCTGTGAGGATTCTGGTTATCTTGACACTGAGTTGTCATCATACTAAAGTCTGCAATCCTTGATCTTCCTCAGCAAGTGTTTCAGGTCCTCCTAACCTTCAGCAAGCAACTTGTGTCATCTGCATATTTCAGGTTATTATAAGCCATCCTCCAATCTTGATAATGCATTCTTCTTTATAAAATACATCTCCTCTGCTTATTTGCTAAGCAGACAGGTTAATTAAGTATAGTGAGAGGATGCAACCCTGGTGCAGGCTTTCCTGTTTTTAAACTATGCAGTATGCCTTTGCTCTCTTCACATAACTGCCTCTGCATCCATGTACAGGTTCCACATAAATGCAATATAGTGTTTTTGGAATTCTTTTCAAGGTTATCCATAGTTTGTTATGATTTACACACTTGAATACCTTAGCATTGTCAATAAAATAGAAGTTAACTCTCTGATATTCTTTGCTTTCTTACAAGATCCATCTAACATCAGCAGGATTTCCTTTGTTATATTTCCTCTTGAATCACCACTGAACCTCTGGGACTTTCTTGTTAATGTAATGCTTTAACTGTTGTTGGATGATCTTCACCAAAATTTTACTTGAATGTGATATGAATGATATTGTTCTCTAACTTGAACATTCTGTTGGGTCACTTTCCAAATCTCCTGGCCTATACAAGTATAAATGAGTGCTTCCAATGCTTTATTAGCTTGAATTTTGTGTGTGTGTGTGTGTGTGTGTGTGTGTCTGTATACAAGTATGAGTGAGTGCTTCTAGTGCTTTATTAGCTTGGATTTTATATGTGTGTGTGTGTATATATGTATATATCTATATATACACGTATGAGTGAGTGCTTCCTGTGCTTTATTAGCTTGGATTTTATGTGTGTGTGTATCTATCTATCTATCTATCTATCTATCTATCTATCTATCTATCTATCTATCTATCTATCTATCTTCTTAAATCATAAATTCACAAACTTATACAACACCAAAGTTAACCAAAAGTTGGAAAGTACTTAAGACAAAAGGGAAGCTTTTAAAATACAACACTGAAAACTTTCAGTTCATTGATATTTTTGTACAAAGCAACATTATTATTATGATGTAATTTTTCTGTAAAATGATTTGCATACATTACAAACTATGGAACACAAGCAGATTCTGATATTCAATGAACAGGCCTGTTAAACTTTGTCTAAAAAAACCTTCAAATATTAAGGGGAATCTTCTTGTATTAACTAACCCCCTCACCTCCAGAGCCTTCTGAACTGAATGTAGTAGGAAGTAGTCCCTCATCTTTGGGAAGAGCTAGGCTCAAACTCATCACCATGGAGTCATGTCTGATGCATAGCGACCCTAAGGGACAGGGAAGAGCTGCTCTGGCAAGTGTCTGGGACTGTCCCTCTTTATGAGGGTAGAACGCCTCATCGTGACCCTGGAAACAGTTGGTGTTTTTGAATTGCTCATCTTGCTGGTAGAAGCCCAACATGCATCCCCCCAGTGCTCCTTCCCAGGCCATCTAGGAGTAATACAGTTTCCATTGATGAGTCCCCTCCTCTTAACAGTTGTTAATCTGGCCATCTGCCTTTCTGCTCCACTTGGGGTGATTGTTGATAGAGCCAGAACTTCCAGTCAAGATTCAATGTTTGGGAGGTGACAGATTTACCAGCTTTGATCTATCCTATGAATTACATTAGAGGTTAAATTCTGACCACCCTGGCTTAAAAAAGGCTATGGATGGCAGTGATAGTCCAAATTCATTTTCAGAGTCCCCACATAAATTAAACCTCCAATGAATGCTTGCTGATTGCTAACCAGGATAAAGACAATCTTGCTCTCTGGCAGAGTGCCGTGGAGGCTGGATAGCTCCTACCGCTCTCCATCCAGCCCAGGGAGGAGCAGCCTCTCTCTTAGAGGCTTACCCAGGTGTGTCCTTGGTAGAAGTCACCACCCTGGGCATGGTACTAGGGATCTGTTGCATAGTCATGATCATGTCCTATCAGTCTCGCCAAGACTACCTCTGCTGGAAGCTCCTGGATCAATCTTGTAACCCCTTCTATCTAACATTGTATGTGTCACAATCATTGTTCTGTGGTCACATACGTGTCTGTGATGTATTGATCTGTTACCAATTATGCTTTTGTGGCAGTTTCTTTTGTGCATCAATGGCCTTTTTAAAGGTTGGTATCTCAGTGAACCCTTGGACGACATTTCAACCCTGGGTTGGTGGTCACCCTCATCCAAGTGATGTTTTGTGGCTTTGTGTTGTCTTTGTCTCTTTTAAGACAATAAATGTTCTCTTTACACTATATTGGATATTAGGTCTCTTTTTGTACCTTAAAACAGAATAACCCACCAAAATATATCTACTGTCATAAAAGTTTAAATATTTCATTATTGCTTATTGGATATCTTTTATAATATAACCCTTTTGGACAACAAAAATGGCCATACTATTCAGCAGATATGACCATAGATACATATTTTCT
This sequence comes from Echinops telfairi, assembly GCF_000313985.2. Lineage (NCBI taxonomy): Eukaryota > Metazoa > Chordata > Mammalia > Afrosoricida > Tenrecidae > Echinops > Echinops telfairi. The sequence goes on from NW_022111367.1 coordinate 1,038,216, forward strand.
TTTAAAAGTATGTGAACTTCAAATAACAGCAAACATGTGTCAATTTAATTGTACCAAAATAACTTAGAGATCTTGAGACACACACACATATCCTAAAATTGATATGTGTATGTAAGAATGCATATATATATTCATATATTTTCATTTGTTATTTATAAAAACCAATTTGATTCATAAACATGCATGTGTTATAAAATCAAAGTTCAACTCTTAAGGAAACATTTGTACACATTTCATCTACTTGTCATCTAAAAGTAAAACATATTTTTACCAATATTTTGTTTTAGAAGGCCTTTTTATACCAATTAAAATAAGTACTTCTCTCTTTAGAAGGACTGTCCTATTAAAAACACAAGGAGCTGTTTGTTAACAGAGGAAAGAAGAACCCAGGAAATGGTTCCAAAATAAGAAGAGATTTCCAAAATTAAGGCTTATTTTCCCTATAGAGGAAACACAGGGGGCCTCCAGATGGTTGCCATCTTATAATGGTGGATCCACATGCTATATATTGGTGGTCACTATCTTGTAATGGCAGATCCACATCTTGGGGAAAGGGGCAAACCCACAGCTTTTTCAGAAATTAAAGAGACAACACCCATCACCTGTCTTATCCTGTTCCTAAGTCAGTCAACTGTAGTATAATACCCTGTACTAGCGGCAACTAAGTCCATTTTAGTGTGGCATAGAACTAGGCAGTGTTTTGTTCTGTTGTGCATAGGATCACTATAGGTCAGACCTGACTCAATGGTATCTAATAACAACAGGAGAAAGAAAATTTTACTGATCAGCACATCAGGTATTTCTTACCCTGCTGAATGCATACTAAGCATTTAAAAATATATGAATCATTTTATTGGGGACTTTTACAGCTCTTATAACAATCCACACATCAATTGTATCAAGCAGATTTGTACATATGTTGCCATCATCATTTTCAAAACATTTTCTTTCTACTTGAGCCCTTGGTATCAGCTCTTCTTTTTTCCCTCAGGCATACTAAGCACTTTTAAGGGTTCCACATGTACACATGATTCTCGGGAACTTCCATCAGGTTGGCAAGGGGTTCTGGGAAATGTATTCCCAAGCTATTATCAAGCACTTCAAGCATGCTATGTCCAAATATATACTTTGATCCTTTTCCCTGTCTCAGCAGGGTTACATATGGGACTATTATAAATAAGCAATGACCGAAATAAAAGGAATATGGAGGCATTTCCTTTAAAGGTGTGGAAAGCACATGATATATAGATCTGTTTTAAGATATATAAGATCTCTGTTATAATTTGAAGAATTTATTTCCCTCAAAATTAGAATAAGATGACCCAATGTGTTTCTTGTGTTGATTCCTATGTATTTTAATCTCTGGCCCATATGCATACACTCAGATCAGTATTATCTGTTTTAAACTATAAAATCTTACAAGGCAGACTATTGAATTGTATACATTGGAGTTTCTTTATGCCTGGAGAGGGAAGACAGGGCATCTTTATTTGTTTGTTTTTCATCTCTCTCGCTCTTCTTTTTTTTTGCCCCTCAGACTGCGTTCTCTCCCTCTCACTGTGCACAAAGGCAGAGGAGAAGAAGAAGGATCATCAATGGCAAGTGACAGCTGCAGCAAAGCAGCACCATGGGCTGGCTTCACGCTCAGGAGAGAATGCTGCACCTCTTCCTCGGGGTTTTCGGTGCTCCACACGATCAGAGAAACTTCTCTAGTAACAAACTTGAGAACTGATCCCTGAAAGTATCATTTTTGGATATCTTGAAATGCTATGCCATCCTTGAAGTTTGGCCTGAGGACATGGAAAGTTTTAAAGCATTTTACTTAGAATCAGAAAACAACAACAAAACCTCAAATGCACTGCCGTTGAATCGAAGCTGACTAATAGTGGCCCTGTAGCCCAAGTTAGAAGTGCTCTGTGAGTTTCTGAGACTCTCTCTACCAGAGTAGAAAGCTTCATCTTCCTCTAGCAGAGCAGCGGGTGGAGCTGCCCATGCATAACTACCACACCCCCAGAGCTCCCTGCATAGAACACACTCAAATAGTTTGTCTACAAATTATAGTGTATTGAATTGTGCCTCCCCCCCCCACCATACCTATTGGATTCCTATCCTCTATACCTTTGAATGTGATCCTGTTTGGAAATGGGGTTTTCTTTGCAATGTTAATTAAGTCATAATACAGTTGGGGTGTGGGTTATAAACCTAGCAACTTCTGAGTTATAAAAATATGTCAGATTAAGTGCAGATGGGAAAGACAGGCACTCTGTGTAGATTGCCAAAGAACCAGAAATGCCTGGGGCTGGCTTCAAGGAAGAAAACAGCAGTACTGACTTTTAGGTAAACATTTCATTTCTAGAACTGTGAAAACATAAATGTCTGTTTTTAAAAGCCATGCACTTATCGTATTTATTTACAGAAGCACTTAGAAAACTTAGATACTACCCCATAGGTTGTCAGCTTAAGATCTGTTAAGTCTAAGTCATGCGTAGACACAAACTGATTTCATTGGCTTCCACATTCCTATTGATTACAACATGTCCACTAAGGCTTATTGCTTCCCCTTCCCCTCAGAAACAATGTTACCTTCCCTCTGATGTGCTCCACTGATAGTAATATTCCAACCATATAGGAAGCAATCATTAGTAGTAGGTCTTTGTAGTAAAGGCAAGAGTGCCCACATAACAAATGCCAACTTAGATGAAGAAATAGGAAATGCCGATGCTAAGCTCCAGAGCCAATGAGCAGTAGAAATCAAATTCCAGTTTAGTTAGAAAGTGGGCATGTTCTTTTCACATGATCAAAGTTAATGGTGAGATTTAAAAATAAGAGCAACAGAAATTTTCAAATCATTTTAGATGAGATCCCAAAGGGAATTTCAATCCCAAATGAATCAGGTTAATGAACAGCATCTTGGAAGAAACAGAGGTTTCCAATCTACTTGTATACATTTTTCCTTGAAGAGGAGAGGGGCTCAGATAAGGAATAGTAAAGTGAGGTTCCCAGAAATGATTTTGAGAAAGACAGGAGAGGATGCCCTGAATGGATCAAAGGTTGGGAGCCATTTTAAGCACCTGTGGCCTGGAAGGTATTATGATGGAATTCCCTGTAACACAGACACAGTGGCTCCATCAATGGGCTCAAACATAAGAACAATTGTGAGCATTGCACAAGACTGGGGAGTGTTTCATTCTGTAGTACAAGGGGTCACTATGAGTCAGACCAATTCAACGACATCTAACGTGTGTGTACCTGTGTTATGTCTCCGTGGCCATATCAAGCTTTGTCACCTACAGATGAGCTTTTGCTTTATGGGCCATCTAAGATATTTAACGAAAACTTTTCTGGAAAATGGACTTATGAAAAAGACTGATATCTTGAACTTAGAGCCCATCAGACTAAATCAAGATTTCTATAATTCTGAAAGGTAGCGGGGTTCGTGAATTACAACTGATCCAAAATAAAAACTGGCTGCTAAATGTAGCATTCCAGCCAGCTGGGAGCTACCTGAGACACATGGAATAACTATTCAACATTGAGTCATGAGGGACAGAGAGAGACACTTAAAGAAAAGAAGTCCTCCCAATCTTCTCTGCTTGCCCATGTTATTAACTTGAGAGGGTGTACTGGGGGGGAGGGGCATTTTCAGCACCTGTGGTTTGGAGAGTATTATGGCGGCAACCCCCTGTCTCACTGGCATACTCCAACTGCAACGGGGCTGACAGTCTGTAGCCATATTTTATAGTCTATTTAATGATCAATGAAGGAACAGTTAACTTAATTTCTTGTTTAACAGTTTAGACAGTATTATCTAGAAAAGAGCTGGTTCACAATTCATATACAATATTGATGATTTTAAACAAAAGTATGCCTTCTGGTAACAATCTATATTTCCTCCTTTCTTTGTGATCACTTAGAACATTGTCTAGGCTTTCTAAAATTACTAAGCTGTTTCTGTGAAATGACTTTTGCACTTCATTTAGGGGGGTTAGAGTTTTGATACAGCAAAATTATATGTATTTATAATACTGTCTTCCCCTCCTCTCTTTCAGTTCCTTAATGAAGCTAAACAATGTGCTAAATAATGCAACAATGAACTAATAAAATATCTAGGAGTTAAAAAATGTGATCACCTGGACACATACTTTATTTTCTTTCCTGTGCATAAATATCTCCCTCACCTTTTTCCACATAGGCTCCCAAAAAGAAGATTCCAAAATGAAGTAATGTTATTTAGTTTATCCCTTGACTATCAGGAGTTAGGGCGATCTCTCCTTCATAGACATCTTTAGTTTGAGCCCTTGCCTTGTTTGAAATATGTTTGGTCCATGATTACATACTTGGGTGTTGTAAACAGTTAAGTGCTTTCTGTTGCTAGCTAAGAGATCAGAGATCTCAGCCTACCCAGTAGCCCCTGGGAAGAAAGGTCTGTAGATCTTCTTCTAAAATATCAATCATGGAAAACTCCTTTGGAAAACAGTTCTACTGTGATACATGTATTCCTTGTGAAATGGACTTAAGAACAACTCTCTTTCTATCTTCTCCTGTTTAGCATTCGAGATCTGTAAGAGCATAGTCATTGCTGTTTAGAAATGCCACCGTCTTACCTGTTTTCTGGATGGTTAAATTTGAAAAAAAAAAAAAAGTTCCAGGTAAGGAAAGAGGTAATCAAATACTTAATTAACACAAAGAATTTTCTGAGTTCATTAATAGGCATACTTTAAAAAAAAATCAATTTATTGGGGCTCATACAATTCATCACAATACATAGATCAATTGTGTAAAGCACATCTATACATTTTTTGTCCTCATCATTCCCAAAATTCGCTTGCCTCTTGGGTTCCCGGAACCCGCTAATTTTCCTTTTTTCCCCCCTCCCCTTCCCTTCCTCCTCCCCTCTCCCCCATGCACCCTTAATAATTTATGAATTATTATTGTATCTTATATTACACTGTCCGGCGTCTCCCTTCACCCATCCCTCCGCTGCCCATCCCCCAGAGAGGAGGCCACACGTAGCTCCCTGTGATCCATTCCCCCCTACTACATCCCCTTTCCCTCCTGGTATCGCCACTGTCACCCCTGGTCCTGAGAGGTTCCTCTGTCCTAGATTCCCTGTGTTTCCAATTCCTGTCTGTACCGCTGTGCATCATCTGGTCCAACCAGGTCTGCAATGCAAAATTGGGGTCCTGGTAGTTGGGGGGAGGAAGCGTTCAAGAACCAGAGGAAGGTTGTGGGCTTCATTATTGCTATACTGAACCCTAAGTGACTCAGATAGGCATACTTTTTCATCATTAGACTTGTTGTGATTCTTGCAGTAAGTTTTTAACCTCTTTACACATGTCCTATGGCCTTCTTATGTAAAGCAGTGTGTTGTTTCTCCTTTTCTTTTACTGATATTTATTCTATGTTACACACAAACAAAGCACGGCTTATAAATGACCAATCAAATAAACACTGCTCCCTTTAGAGTACTTTAATACTTTGGGTCCCTATATAACTCAACATCACTATATGTATATATTTAAAAGACAACAGTTTTGCTGACATATAATTCAAATATCATGGAATTCAATGGTTTAATCATATTACAAAGAGTTATGCAATCATCATCACAATCAATTTGAGAACATTTTCTTCTTTCTTTTACTCATTTTTGCTCCCCATTAATCCCCCAACCTCCTCTGCTATATCCCTAAAAAACTATTTGTGTTTTTCTGGGTAGACTAGAAAAACAAATTCATAGACAACTCATATATCTGTGAGAGAACTTTACATCAAAGAACAATTTTGCATTGATAAAAAATTCCAGCCCAGTTCAGATCAAGTCCATAAGTCCGATATTAGCCCATATGTCCTTTACCAGTCTATAAATATTTCTCCAGACTCACACAGCACATGCAATGATGCTGAATGTAAGAAGGAAGACCACAGATAGTCTCATGGGTCCAGTGGCTGTGGAAGCATCTCAGCATTGGTGTGGGTTTCCAAGTGACTCCTCTAGCTTCAGTGCCCTGGCTGCCATCTATGTGTCTTGTCAACAGGAATGTCTCACACAGAGTGAGTTATCTGGCTTCCAGTGAGCTATTTATCTCTGTGTTGCCTCTAAACGAGGTCATCAAGCTTTGACTTATTTGACAGGCTAGATTCCACCCCTTTGCACATTGACACCAGATTATGTAACCACCACACTATTCATCTAGTTATTGCCTCCATAGATTTACCTATCTTGGCTTCATATACAGAATAACATACAAAACAAAAACACTAACAATAACAAAATAAAACAAATACCTCATTCAAAAAAGAAAGCCGAAAACATTAAAATCTAGAACAATTTTAAAAAGGGCCAAAAGGGAGAACAAATGATAAGATGTTACATTTTAAAACTAACTACATCTGCTTTAGTCTGTTTTTCAATGCACCTTGCATGGTTATTCATATCCCTGGTCAGAGGGATTCACCAAGGCTTAATCTATGTGGGGACCTTGCAATGAGTTTTTGGTTTTCACTGCAATACATAGCTTTCTGCAAACTGGGTGCTCAGAATTTGAGCTCTTATACTTTTCCTACTTTTGGTTTTGGACTCTATTATTTACAATCCTTGGGTCACATAGCCTAGCATGCTTATTCCATGTGGACTTAGCTGACACATCACTTCAATGCCCATTTTGTTTGCTTGTTTGTTTTTAAATACAAGCCTTTAAGCCCCCAAATCACTTTTATGTCTTATAGCTGGGCATCATCTAATTTCTTCACCACACTTTCTATAGCACCCATGTCTTCATGATCTTTTCATGAAAGCAGGTAACAAGTAGGGCTATGTCATTAAGAACTAATTATTTTTAGATTAGGGCTCTGACTAAGTCATATGTCTATGAATTTATATGTCCCTGGTTCACTTTAGAGATATCATTATAATTTTATTAGAGAACATTATAAATCATCTCTAAGTTGCATATGGTAATTCTATAGATAAAAAACAAACTCACTGCCATCAAGTAAATTCAATGGTGACCCTATGGGCCAGTGTAGAACTGCCCCTGTGGGTTTCTGAGAAGGTAACTTTGAGGGGAGGAGAAAACTACATCTTCCTCTGCTGAGGGGCTGGTGATTTAAAATTTCTCAGCATCTACTTAGCAGCCCAGCACAAAACCACTACACTACCAGGGCTTCAATGCTTTTGATATTATCATTAACTTAACCAATGTAATAGAATTTAAAATACTATCTGCTTTAGTCTGCTTTTCAATGCAGGCGATATATAGAACAAATTTTTAGACTAAAAAATTCATGGTTTGCTGACTTGAATATATTGCAAACTTAAGTGATCATTATAAGTATATTGTAATACTGCCAACTTTTTGGAATTTCTCTGTTAGAAATCTCTTTTCAGAAACTTTGGTATTTCATGGAAAACTTGAGTTTAGAAAAGAAAATTAATCAATTTGGTAAATGAGCTTTTAGTAAACTTAAAAATTCATCATGGATATATATGCATATGTATGCATATATATGATGAAATATGTCATTTAAAGTATTTTTACATTTTAAATTCAGTGATATTAATTATATTTACCATGTGTTGGATCACAACCACCATTTGTTTCAAAATTTTTTCACCCACCTTAACAGAAATTTCTTTTCCCATCCACCATTGTTAATTTAGGCCTCTCTGCTTTTGCTTATTCTAGATATTTTTTATAAGTGAAATTAGACATTTGTCCTTTGTTTGTTTGTTTCACTCAGCTGAAGGGTTTCAAGATTCATTCAGTTCATAATATGTATTAGAATTCGTTTCTATATGGCTCAATAACACCAGTGTATGTTTATGTCACATTTTGTTTATCCATTCATCTGCTTCTCCATACTTGGGTTAATCTGTCTTTTGATGGTTATGAAAAGTGCTGCAGGGAACATTGATTCTCTATTCCTGCTTCTGAATTGACTCATTTTATACACTTTGGAATGGCAAATCTACCCAATCCCCACATTCAAGTCCTCTGCACCTTATTTTCATACTCCCACCAAATACATCTTGAAACTAGTACAGCCATAATGCTCCTTTCAACAAGGATAGCAAGGTTTCATCCTGTCACATACGTTGGACATGTTATAAGGAAACATGTAAAAAGACATCATGCTTGAGAAAGTAGAAGGTCGGAAAAAAAATAAGAGGACCCACATGAGATGGACTGACAGAGTGGCTGCAAGAATGGTCTCAAAGATAACACTTGTTGGGCTGATGGTGCAGGACCAAGCAGTGTTTTGTTCAGGTGCTAGGAATTGGGCCTGATTCTGTGGCACCTAAAACAACAACACTCAATCATTAGGTGTGAGTTACAAAGAGAATACTCAGAAGTTCCGTACGAGGTTATTTCACGGCACCCCAATTTGTACACCTAGGAGTAGAATTTCTGGATAAGATGACTATTCTATACCAAATGGTATCTCTCTGTGGTTTTTATTTACATTTATCTAATGACTAATATAGACTAATAAACAATACCCTCCCCTTGGGTGGATTAGCACGCTGGTCCACCATTGCCATCTTGTTTCCCCCCCCACCCTTCTCTGGGCCATAAAGACATAGGAGAGGCAGAAGAAGACTTTCAGCACAGGTGCTATACGCACCTTTTTTCTTTCTTTCATTTTTTGATAATATATTCATCATTGGGTTTGGTCTGGCTCTTGCCAGAGTATCTGGTCCTCAGCCTGGAAAGTGAGTAATTTGTGCATTTCCCCCTATGCCTGTTCTGTTGTTTGAACTGACCTCAGTGGACTCATGTTGTACTTGTCCTTTTGTGCTTGGCTAACTTCACTCAGCATATGATCCTCCAACTCCTTCCACGAGAAGAGGTGCTTCAGCTTTTCATCACTGTTTGTTTTTAGGGATGCATAGTACTCAATTGTGTGTGTACACCAGCGTTTTAAAAATTCATTCATCTATTAATGGAAATTTAGGCTGTTTCCAATTATTTGTGATTGTGAACTGCACAACAGTGAACATTGGAGCACAGATGTCTGGTCATGGTCTGTTTCTTTATTTTTTCTGGGTATATGCCCAGTAGTGGAATTTCTGGGTCATATGTTAACTCGATATACATCTGACTTAGGTATTGCCAAATCGCTTTCCACAGTGGCTTTTTGTATCTACAAGACCACCAGCAGTGAATGAGAGCTCCTATCTTACCACACCCTGTCCAACATTTGTTGCTTTCTGATTTTTTGAATTGATCTATCTCTGTAGGTGTTAGGTGGTATCACATAGTTGTTTTGATTTGCATTTCTTAGAAGGCTAATGATCGGGAACATTTTCTCATATGCTTGTTGGCCATTTGGTTTCTTCCCTTGTGAATCTTCAGTTCAAGTCCTTTGCTCACCTCTTTATGGGCAATTTGTTTTTGTAAGCTTGTAGGATTTGTAGATTTTAGTAACTTTAGTTCTTGTGTATGGAGTGAGGTAGGGTCTTTTTGCAGATGCATGTTTACATTTAGCTAATAAATAAAAAAGCTCTTTTATATTTATATCCTCTTTCTTATAATTGATGGTAAATACACTTGAAGCTTAAAGTATTGAACTAATTGTTGAACAACTTTCAGAGGATATTTTCATTGTGAATCAATGAGTTAGTTCAGGTCTTTTTGTTGTTTTGTTTTATAAATTCAAACTCTATGCCAGAACATAAGGCATACATTTTATTAAGGGTTCAGTAGATATTCTATAATAGTTGCAAATACTCAGCTCATCAATATACCTAATGCATGAGGAACCAGCTCATTCTATAAATATGAATTTTCTCAAGAACTGAAATTTGAAGTTTCACCTAGAAGATTTGTTTGGAAGACAAGATGTAATTTATTTTTATAATTATGAAATAAAATATATTAATTATACTTTCATAAAAGGTTTGATTTTTGTAAAATCTCCTATATTTATACAATTAAAATAGATATCTATACAAAAAGTATTTTTTTAAATTGCATTCTACTCTATTAGCCTAATAGTGAAAGCAAACTCTAGGCAGGAGGTCAGAGAAAAAGTGGAACACTCATTACTATATATTAGCAAGATGATTCCTCCGTTAGAAAGCGAAGAACCTGATTTCATTGCGGTGGTCCCCGACAGAAGAAACCACCAAATCAGCTTTTCAATTAGTTGATTCTTTTATCTTTTCATCACCCATGGATTTCAGTATTATGAATCATTAATTTTATAAGGTAATTATACATAGATTTGAACTATGTGAGGTGCACTTAAATGCTGAATGCTATGCGGCATTTTTTTTATTACTGGGGACAAATGGTGTCATACTTCATAAATAATCAGAATGTTGAAATAGGCAAGTCATCCTATTGATGAAAGGAATAAGTCTTATGATTGAATTAGATAAAAACAAGCAGACTGATGTAACGTTTCTCATCCAGAAGAGCAATTTAGAAGTTTGTACAGATCATCTAGCTTAGAACCAGATGCCAGAGACTAAAGGAAAACTGCAGCTGCTTACAACTGATCTTTATGTATTGGAAAGATGGGTTACATGGTGAAATGTTACCATCATTCAGGTGGATTTGTTTCTAGAGTGAGGAACCCTGTATGCTTGTATTTCACATATGTGGAATGAATTTGCATCTAAGAATAAATTTGAATTAATGGAGGCAAGAGTAAGTAGACATCAGAATAGCATATTAGATACAAATTAGAAAGCTTGTCTTACTCATGTCCCCATCAAAGAAGTATGTCCTCACTTACAATCTCTGCTCAGCCAAATCCTAATATACAGAAACATGTGACCTCATTCTGTATCCACTTCTGGCTAAGGTCAGTCCAGATCTAAGAATAACCTGAATGAAAACATATGTCTTAACGGTAAAGGCAGGATATACACTTGAAGCTTATATCCCAATGTAAATTGAAATTGTACAGAAACAGAAACAAACATTAACAAATGACGCTAGTCAATGTACAGAAGGGATGCAATTAATATATAGACAGAAGAAAGACAACATGAAAGAGAGCCACGGAAGAGAGCCACATCAAACGGTCTGATGGCAATTCATTTGTGTGCTTGTTAAACTTTCCATACATTCTAAGCTCGTATGTTTTCTCAATAAACTTTCCTTTTCTCAATAAAACTCATTTAAAATCCACATGACAGCCTTAAAATTAGATGAGGCAGGGAGAAGTGGAAGACTGATGTGGTTTTAGATAAAATTAAACACAAGCTTGGTGAAATGACTTGCATGCAATATGATGTGGAATATCCTAAACCTGGGAAGAAACCATTAAAATAAAATCAAGTTTCTTCCTACCTTTAGCACTTTCAAGGTTAACTAGACTGCTCTAAAGACAAATGAAGATATTCAAAGTATGATTGTAATTGAGCTTGAACCAGTGGTGTTATTCAGCCAGTTCGCGCCAGTTTGTTAGAACCAATACCAAATTTTTGTTGAGTTGTTCAGATTGCACTTGCAATTAAGGTTCTTTCTAAGGCGGGTGCCTGGGCAGTTGCCTAACATGGACAGCACACGTTTACATTCCTTACTCCTTTTTCACATTCATCTGTGGAACAGCATATTGTAAACACCCATAGTAATGTTCATTCTGGCCATAGATATAAAAAATTAGATGGAACTATGCTTGTAATACTTATTTATTCATTTCATAAAACTCATTATACTTTTGCAGAAACACCACATTTTTATACATTTGCATTTGTTACTTCACTGAACAAACATAACTTAAAGAGGAGAAAATGACAAACACCCAGGGGGTGACATGCTGTCATTTATTTCCGTTTTGTGTTATGTCCACAATTTCCCCAAGGTATTATGACTGAATTATGCAATTCTGGAAAATGTTCAAAGAGCTAAAAATACTGTCAGAACAATTGCTGTAAATTCAGCAGAAGTGGAAAGAGATTTTTCAAAGATGACCATAGTATGTTCGGAGAAGAGAAGTCACTTAACTGTTTCTAATGTATCAAACACAATGACTATTGTCTAATTGGCCTACCTCTAAAGGAATGGAATCTTACTCACACAGTGAAAAACTGGTTAAGGTAAAACCACCCAGCCAATGGTGCTCGGATAAAAGTGAAGAATATTGTAAGTAAGGATGCCTATCCAGAAGCAATATCTTAAATAACAATTTTATTGTTTTTTTCAGGTCTTATTTAATATTTTTCATGAAATAAGAAACTAGGTTCTCAAACCTAGGTTTGTGGACCTTTTTACTGTTTTTAAAGAGTAACTGTATGAAATAGTAAACTACCTTTCAGTAGATCTCTCTTTTTTTTAAATACTTAAAGGGGTCATTATGACAGTGAACCTATTGTTAAATGACTTGAATCCCATTGAGGGATTCAATAATTGGATTGAACTGTAGTGAGCTTTTACCATCAAGAGGGCTAAAAGGGTGGAGGAGGGACAAGAAGAGGCTGAAGTTTAAAAATAAACCAGTTTATATTTGAACACGATGATCCTCATGTATATTGCTATAGAAAAATAAAATGAAATATCTGCTATTGAAAACACTTTGGCTTTTTCTTAAGAGGTTAATCACAGAATTCCATTGCTAGGTATATATCTATATCTATATAGATAGATATAGATATATATACCAAAGAATTGAAAATAAGACAAAAATATGTACACAAATGGTTATAGCAGCTTTATTCACAATAACCAAAGATAGAAACAATTCAAATGCTTATCAATGGATTAATAGATAAACTAAATGTGATATAATCATATAATTGATTATTATTCAATGAAGTACTGACATATGTTACTACATGAATGAACCTTGAAATATTAAGCTAAGTGAAAGAAGCCAGTCACAAAAGACCACATAATTCATAATTTCTTTTATGAAATATCCACTATAGGGAAATCTATATATAGAGAAAATTAGTGGCTATTTGTTTAGGGCTAAGGAGGGAGTAAGGTGTGAGGGAAGGTGAATGCAATCACTAAAGGTTACAGAGTTTCCTTTGTGGTAAAGGGAGTGTCCTAAAATGGATTGCAGTGATGATTGTATATGTGAATATTTCTGAAACCATTGAAATGTATATTTTAAATAGGTAAAATTATCGTATGTGAATTCTGTCATCATAGAGCTATTTTATATAGAATCAATGCATTCTATATCATTGAAGTGCTGGAGAGGAATATTAAAAGCACCATGGACTCCTGAAAGGACAAACCGATCTATCTTGAAATAGGACCAGCGTGTCCCTTAGAAGCAAGGATGGAAAGACTTTGTCTTACATACTTGGGACATGGTGTCGGGAGAGACCAGTACTTGCAAAAGTGCACCATGTATGGCAAAGTAGAGGGGCAGCACAAAAGAGAAAGACCCTCAAGAAGATGGATTGACACGATGGCTGCAACAATGGGCTCAGGTATAGGAACAACTGGGAGGATGACACAGGACCTGGGAATATTCCATTCTGTCGTGCATGGCACCTGACAAATCATACCGTAGCTATTTTTTAAAATGCATGCACAAGATTTTGTGATAATGGAACTGTTGTTTATGTTGATGGTGGTGATGATGCAACAATTATTTGTCAAAGCTCATCTATTCATTTGCTTAAAATTATTTTTACTGTGTATACAATGTGTATCTCAATAAAATGGATTTTTTAACAATTAAAAAAATGAACCAAAGACTACCATAAAAAGGAACCTAGCAAAATATCTGGCTACTATAATCTTGATTTTCAAATTAACTATAAGTAATATTAGTATATGTAAACAGTAACTAGCAAAAACAACCACATTTCTCTACAAATATAGTCTAGGGTTAGGTAAAACTATACACTAGAGTCAGCAAATTGGCTATTTGTATGACAGATACAATTAGTAGACATAAACTGGGAGCCTGAAACATATTTTTAAAAATCTAAAAAGGTTTCTAATATTTTAATAATCCAGGTATTTCATGTAAATGTTAAAATCTGGCTACTCTTTTAAATCACCACATCTAGCATTTCCATGTGGCTACCATGAACTGGAAAGAGCACTGGCATCATAGTGGTTACATGCTGGGCTACTAACTGCAAATTAGCAGTTGGAAACCACCAGCAGATCTGTGGGAGAAAGAAGCTTTCTACTCCAGTAAAGAGTTACAATCTTATCAGATTAAAAACTGTCTTCTTAATCCAGCGGGAGAATGGAGGTACTAAATATATGGTGGTTCTAGAGCCCCTTTCATTGGACAGGGGTCCCACCCAAGGTCCAGTGAACACCATTGTCACAGTCTTTGGTGGCCATCCTTTGGCAAGCCCACCCCCCCACCCCCCCATCAGCACATTTTAGTTTTAAGTCCAAGGGAATAGGTAGTTTTGAGATAGGCTCCAGTTCATTCAGTAAGGCTTCCATGTTGAGTCCTTCTGGTGTGGTCTTTGAGGGGTGCTAAATTGCTAGTAAGGTCAGTGTCTAAGGTCCTAATAGTGCTTAGTCCATGGTGTGGTGCACTGAGGGTTGGGTAAAACATCTTTGTAGCGTCAACCCAGGAACATAAATTAGGGTTTATTCTTCCCTTAGGCTCCCTACAATTATTATTTAGCATCCCTTCCTGATGTGCAGTTGTTCCTCCCCACTTACCCATCAACAGGAATGTAGATGCTCCCCTGGTCTTAACTTGATTTTTCCAGTGAGGTTCTCTCATTCTTATGGAGGGTCTGTTGATTTGTTGCAGGCTTGTCTCAATGATGTACAGCATCAAGTGGATGGTCTTCTTCCTTTACTCCATTCTTGAAGAAGTGACCCAAGCCAAGGGTCTGCACTTGTAAAAAAATGATATAGGAAAATTTTCCCCTAGCGCCAACCCACATGCTCAGTGTAAAAAGAGTTCAACCAATCAATCTGTACAAAGCAACAATTCAGGGATTGAAGGTCAGAGTTGAACTCTACTTGAATATATTCCTCATTAAAAAAGTATCTTAAATTCTATGTCACTGGATAGAATATTGGTGGTATCAATGAAATAACCTTATACCCCAGGGCATTGACAATGTTTGTCTCTCTTTTTTTCTCTTTTTCTGCAGCAACAGGAGCAAAGCAATGAAGTCCTCAAGAAAAGGAGACTGAAAAACTGTAAAACACTCATAAAGGTCAACAAACAGACCTGGAACTATTTATAGGCTTTTCTCTTTTTGTTTTTGTTTTTCTTTTCTTTATCTTTGTCTTGTTTTTGAGCTTATTATTATCTCTGTATATCTATCTAAAAAGGTAGGAGGAATAAACAATCCTGAGGAGAAAACAGGATGCTTGGGGGGCTTGATCAAGGACAATGTAGCTAAAAGGAATTACTGAAACCCAAATGAAGGCTGAACATGATATTGGGACAAGAGGAAACTAAAAGGAAATAGAGGAAAGAACTAAGAGGCAAAGGACATTTATAGAGGTCTAAATACAGGCATTTCCATATGTAAATATATTTCTATATAAAGATAGGGAAATAGATCTATGTACATTTATTTATTTGTTAAGTATTAAGACAGCAAATGGTTATTGAGCCTCCACTCAAGTACTCCCTCAACCACAGAATACTTTGTTCTAATAACCTGGCATTCTTTGATGCTCACCTTCCCTGACATAATCACTGAAGACAAAATGGGTGCATAAGCAAATGTGGTAAATAAAGCCGATGGTGCCCGGCTATCAAAAGATATTGCATCTGTGATCTTGAAGATAAACAAGTGGCCATCAGACTGAGAAGCAACAAAGCCCACACGGAAGAAGCACACCAGCCTGTGTGAACATGAGGTGTTGATGGGATCAGGTATCAGGCATCAAATACCACACCCCCCAAAAAAAATCATAATGATGTGAATGAAGGAGGGGGTGGAGTGGAGACCCAAAGGTCATCAATAGACAATTGGACATCCCCTTATAGAATGGTCACAAGGAAGACACAGCCAGTCAGAGTGCAGTATATCACTGATCAAACATACAACTTTTCTCTAGTTCTTTAATGCTTCCTCCCCACTACTATCATGAGTCTAATTCTATCTTACAAACCAGGCTTGATCAGAGCATGTACACTGGCACAGATAAGAGCTTGCAACACAGGGAATCCAGGACAGATAACCCCCTCAGGACCTATACTGAGAGTAGTGATACCAGGAGGGTAAGGTAAAGGTTGGGGGAGAAAAGGGAACCGATCAAAATGATGGGTATATAACCCCCTCCCAGGGGGAAGGACAACAGAAAAGTGGGTGAAGGGAGTCAGCAGTTGGTGTAAGACATGAAAAAAAATTATAAATTATCAAGGGTTCATAAAGGAGGGAGTGTAGGCGAGGGGGAAATGAGCTGATACCAAGGGCTCAAAGAGAAAGAAAATGTTTTGAAAATGATGATGGCAACATATGTACAATTGTGGTTGACACAATGTATGTATGTATGTATGTATTGTGATAAGAGCTATAAGAACCCCCCCAAAATTGACTTTTAAACTAAATAAATATAATTAAATCCATCTGCAGAGAATCTAGTCAGATTAAGCTCTGGTAGATCCCCTCTAGCCACAGGCAAGGGACCTAAAAATCTTTATTATGAGACAGAGATTATTATAAACATGATTATGGTGGATCGAAACATGTTATATAATATGATACATGGTCAGTTGACCTCCCACTTGACTCAACCTGAATTTGTACTATGCTCAAATATTTCTTGCTGGCTCCACAACAGAAATTTCTTCTCTTGCTTTTTAAATAATGCTGGTGGTCTTTTCTTTCCTACTCTATTTTACTTTTTATATTATTATTATTTTCTTCTTGCTGTTTTGTTTTTTATTGTTTTATTAGGTTTTCATTTTGTGAAGCACAGAAAGAGTGGATGCACAGAGATAATAACTGATGCAATGGTTTATTGAGGATGTGGGGGTAGGTAGGGAAGGGGAGGGGATTAGGGGAACAAATAGTGAATTTGGGAAGAGGGAGAGAGCATAAGAACTGATTGTGAGGCATATATATATATGCATATATATAACTCTGTTAAAAAGCAATTTAACTATGGAAAGGTGTGATATGAAACCAAACTTGACCACTGGTTACTGTGGGTGAAGGAGGAAGAGTTTTTGCTTAGAGTGCAGTGGGTTTATGTTAGTGGTGGCAAAATAATTTGGAAAACGCTATCAATAATGGCTGTACAATGCCAAAAGTATAATCAATGTCACTGAATTATATATTTAGACATTTTTGAATTGTAGAGTGTCTTATTACATATATTTTTACAACTATTAAAATAATTACATGAATAAAAATGAGTATAAGGAAGAAGAAAAGGTTCTAGAATTGATAGTGGTAATGATTGTACATCTCTTCTTGATATGACTGAATTATTGAATTCCGTGTCATGTGGATGAAGTTGCAATAAAACATTTTTTTTCTTAAGTTACAGTCTTGGAAATTCATGGGGGCAGTTCTATCTTGTCACTATGAGTCAGCACTGACTCAATGGCAGTGAGACCAGGAACTGGAAGCAGTCCTAATGGCACACTAGTTAAGTACTTACCTGAAAGATCAGCAATTGAAATCCCCAGAAACACACGAGGCAATTAGTTTCCCTAGAGGTTACAGTCTAAGAGGTTGTTCTATAATGTTGTTATTAGTTGGGCCCAGAACTGAGTAGCCCTCCTTTGGAAGGGCTTACTATGACCAGACTTGCCTGACCTCTAGAAAGCTGTTTGCTATACTTGTTACTGGGGAGTAGGCCTGCTTTAGACCAGAATGAGAAACATAGAAATAGTGACCTAAATTGTACAGACAAATAATATTACTCACAACTATTACTAGGCAACTGCTCTATGCCTGGTGGAAAATAAGAGTGATTCAAAAGGAGAATTCTCTCCTATGTTGGAGACCAGGTTCAGTTCCTTGCCAATATATCTCATACGTATGTACTGCATTTCTGTCAGAGGAGGCTTGCATGTTGCTGTGACACTAAACAGGTTTCAGCAGAGCTCAAGACTAAGGTGGTCTCAGAAGAAAGCCCTGATTACTTTTGAAGACTAGTTAATGAAAATCCGTTCATTACAATGGTCAATTTCCCAATTTATCAAAGGAGTGTGCAGAATAAGGCACTGTTTCATTTCATTGCTCATGGGATTGTCATGAGTTAGGCAGACCCAATGGCAACAAACAATAACAACACATGTCATATATTGTGCTAGTTCCTAGGGAAATAGACTTTAATGTACCACAATCCCTGTTCTTCTGGAGCTTACAATATAAAGGGGAAAAGCAGATGTTGTGTAAATAATTATAAAATTGATCTCATGTTAGAGAAATTCTGAGGGCTTGTAGTGTGCATCTGGTGATTCAACTGAAAGGGTATATGCATAACAAAATATTCCTGAAGAAATTTAAACAGAGCCTCTAAGTTTTCCCAGGATTTCTTTGGGTTGAATCTGAGTGTGAATTAGTTCTTACAATTAATCAAATGACTGTTTCTATTATTGGGCCATACTACTCTGGAGACCTAATCATGGGTTTTGCAAACAATTAGTTTTTGGCTATTGACTGAAAGGTTAGAGATTCAAGTCCATCTTAAGGACTTCTTGAAAGAAAGCACTGGATATTTACTTATTAAAAAAAGCTATCAAAAACCCTATGAAACCTAGTTATGCTGATATACAAGGTCTCCCCGAGTCTGAATCAATTTGATGGCTACTAAAACAACAAAACAAGACAAAGAATACAGGGGGCACCCAAAAACAATGGAATTTTTCTCCCAAAGCTATGTATTTAAATTTTTTACAAAGTATTCTCCATTACACTTGATACAATGGTCAAATCTGTGATTCCATTCTTGAAAACACTTTTCAATATCTCTTCAGATGACTGACAGCGCCTCCCTCATTTTTTTCTTTACTTCCTCTATGTTGTCAAATCGCTGTCCTTTCATGTCCCTCTTCATTCACAGAAACAAAAGGAAGTCATACAGAGCAAGGTGAGGTGAGTACGGCATGTGAGGCAAGAGAGGCATGCTGTTTACTGCTTCAAACTGGCACACTGAGATGGCTGTGAGCAGGTGCATTGTTGTGGTGGCAAAACCAGTCCCCCATTTGCCACAAATGAGGCCTTTTCTGTTACACACTGTTATACAATCTTTTCAGAACCTTTAAATAGAGAGTTTAACAGTCTGACAGGTGGAATGAACTCCAAACACACTGAGTTGGCATTTTCATCCATTCGGGAAGTTGATGGACATCCAGAATGAGGTTTGTCATCAATTGACATTTTTCCTTTTCAGAAATGAGAAAACTACCTGTACACTTGAGTTTTCCTCATAACACTGTCCTTGTAAGCTGTGTTCAACATCACAACAGTTTTTGTGGCATTTTTCCGGAGGAGGACACAAAATTTCACAGCAGCATTGTTGTCTTAAATTGGCCATCACAAACAAGAGGTTCAAGTGAAACTGCTTTTACAAAAAAAAAAAAAGTTCACTGTGATCAGAACCTTCCCAGGCAATGGCACTGGGTGCACTAACTCAGATTGAGTTGCTTAATGCTCGCCTAGTGGGGAAAATGCACACCAAGAAAGCTCTGCTCATCCCAGAGCAATTCCATTTGGGGGGGGGTACCCCCTTGTATTACCAAGAAATACTCTGGGACCTACAGGGGGAAGAATGTGCTGAGGAAGTACAATAATTAACTTTCTCTCAAAATTGTGGTGTTTTGGCTCTGCTTCAGTGAACCTACAAAATATTTATACATCTAACCATCCTCATACCCAAAAATGAACATAAAGTATACGGACTATACAATTAATATCTTTCCACTAAACAAGGAATATATATACACATATATATAAATTTCCTTTGCCTACAAGTCAAAAAGGGAAAGGAGAAATTTATATTTTGTTGTAATGACAAAAATGTATGGATAGAAATAATGGTATTGATTGAAACTAAATCTAAGAAAGAAATGAAGCCTGAAAAAGAAAAGGCAATGTTATTTGATCTTTAATATCTTCTCTATCAAAGGCTTTTGCAATTCATAGTTTGACAGTATTTTGTGAATAGCTTTAACACTACATTGACCATTTCAGAAAACTGTAATTTTCCTTAGGAAAAATCAATTAACAAAGTATATCAGTAAAAGCAACTATAAGTGAAAGACATGAAAGCAAAATATGAAACCTTAAGACTGATTTTTAAAAAATCAAAGTTTCAGCCTACAAATGGTAGGCTTTTTGGTGATGCCTTTACGTATTTGGGGGAAAAAAGAGGATGAGTACACAAGTCAGATCAAATATGTACAACACATTTTTCACCCATAGCCCTATAGATTGTTTTAGTACTGTTTGTTTAAACACATATAATGATGCGTTTAAAATTAGGATTTTAAATCCTGTTCTATGCAATTCATTCTGATCTACAACTGTTGTTGTAGACTTTACTATTGTTGTAGACTAAACTATTGTTGCAGACTATAGTTTACTTAGTATATCAGCTTTGGGTAGGAGAATGATTCTGTGAAATGTAGATTGTAGTTGTTAGTTGCAATCCAGTCAAACATGACTCATGGTGACCCCATGTATGCAGAGCATCATGGTTCTACAAGCAGTGGTTCTCAATCTTCCTAATGTCGCGACCCTTTAATACAGTTCCACATGTTGTGGTGACCCCCCAACCATAAAATTTTCGTTGCTACTTCATAACTGTCATTTTGCTGTTTATGAATAGGGCAAGCCCTGTGAAAGGGTTGTTCGACCCCCAAAGGGGTGGCGACCCACAGGTTGAGAACTGCTGCTCCACAGGGTTTTCCAGGTAGTAGTATTTCAGGACCACATCATAGGGCCTTACTTCCAAGGTGTTCTCAGTGCGTTTGAACTGTCAATCTTTTCCTGCGTAGTTGTGGCAGTTACCTGGTATCATGTCAACTTGAGCGAAGGGGTGGAGGCTAGTTTGTCAACCAGGCCATAGCCAATAATGCCTGTGTGGGCATGGCCTTCTCCTGAAGATTCTGGAAACCCCTGTCTTCTTCCCTGGAGGCAGGACACCCATACTTTCTGCTTCACCTTTCTGTTGACAAGCCACATGAAGCTATGTTGATAGCAGCCAGAGCCCTGGAGCTTGAAGAGCCACATGGAGAGCTGCACCAGCGCTGAGTTGCTTCCACAAGACTTTTCACCCACTGGCTGGTGATCTTCCTGCTCTCGGCATCATTACATGTACTGCGTGAGTCTGCAGAAAAATGTATGGACTAGCATCAGATATGGGCTAATATTGGCCTTATGGGCTAATATTGAAAGTATGTAATTGATCTGGACTGGGCCGAGATGTTTTCTTAATATACAATTACTCTTGGATATAAAACTCTCTTATATACGTGAGTGTCTCTGGGTTTGGTTCTTCAGAGTTAGTCGGTCTGGCTTGACCAACACAGTAATCCAGCTATTAAATAGTTGCTCTACCTAAATTCTCCAAAAATAAATTAGTACACATTTAACACTTTTGTATTAAAAATCTGTTGTTTTTGTTAGGTGCTTTTGATTCAGTTCTGATTACGGTGATCCTCTGTACAACGGAATAATATACTGCCCAGTCTGGTGCCACTTCACAATTATTGCTAGGTTTGAGTCTATTTTGAGACTCTTCTTGTTCACCTTTTATCAAGCATAATGCCTGCTGCCAGGGACTGGTCTCGCCTGATGATATGTACATGAAATGAAGTCTCACCATTCTTGCTACTAAGGAATATTCTGGCTGTACTTTTTCCAAGACACATTTGTTCATTCTAGCAGCCTCTGGAATATTCAATATTCCTTAATAACACCATAATTGAAAGGTATCAAGTCTACTGTGCTTTTTCTTATTCATTGTCCAGATTTTGCATACACAGGAGATAAATGAATATAACATGAGTTGGATCAGGCATACTAATATTCAAAATGATATATTTACTTTTGTGCATCAGATTTATACAATACATTATGTCCATTATTTTCTGACCGCTCCTTCAAAGAATGTTGATTGTGGATCCAAATGCAATGAGGAGGAGCTCCTGAGGAGCAGTTGGTAGTTTCAAAGTGCTGATCTTATGATTAGGACCCCATTGCGTAACCATTACCACCATGGCTCCTTATGACTATATACACATATTTATAGGTAAATTTGGAATTCTAGAGATTTGATGTGGAATGTTATATAGATTTTTAGAATTAAGCAGAGATTATCCACAGACCAATTGTGTTAGGCTGGGTTCTTGAGAGGAACAAACACAGTGACGTTTGTATGTGTGTGCCTATGTTGTTATTAGGTGTCATCAAATTGGCTCCAGCCCACAGTGACCCTATGGACAACAGAACAAAACATTGCATGGTCCCGCAGCATCCTCACAACAGTTTCTCTGCTTGACCCCAGTGTTGCAGACGCTGTGCTAATCTATCTTGTTGAGGGCCTTCCTCCTTTTTTACTGCCGCTCTACCAAGCACAATGTACTTTTCCAGAGGCTGATCTCTCCTGACAACATGTTTAATGTATGTAAGACAACGTCTTGCCATCTTTGTCTCTAATGAGGACTGTGGCTACAGCTATAGTTCTTCCAAGACAGATTTGCTTGTCCTTTCAGCTGTCCTAACATTTTCAATATTCTTTTTCAGCAAGACAATGCAAATGTATCGATTCTTCTTTGGTCTTCCTTATTCAATGTCCAACTTGGACCTAAATATGAGGCAATTGAAAATTCCGTGGCTTAGGTTAGGCACCCCTTAGTTCTCAAATTAACATTCTCACTTCTCAATACTCTGAAGAGGTTTTGTGCAGCACAGTAATCTAAGGCAAATTGTCTTTTGATCTCTTGACTGCTGCTTCCATGAGCATTGCTTGTGGGTCCAAGCAAGACAAAATTCTTGACAGGTTTAACCTTTTCTCCATTTATCATGTGTTATTTATTGATCCAGTTGTGAGGATTTTGGTCCTCTTGACATTGAGTTGCAATCCATACTGAAGGCTGCAATCCTTGATCTTCATCAGCAAGTACTTCAAGACCGCCTCACTTTCTGCAAAGAAAGTTTTGTCATCTCCACATAGCAAGCTGTAAATAAGTCTTTCTCCCATCCTGATGCCACATTCTTCTTCATATAGCCCAGCTTCTCTGATTATTTACTCAGCATACAGAAGGTGGTATTCTACCCGATTCATTCCACAACTGCTTGGCTGACTCCACAGAAAATTCTATCATGGCATTCTTCACACTATGCTGGATCATATCAAGGAAGAATCCTAGCTCACCCAAATAGAATAAAACCTATTATATCCATATTTCAATTTATGTTAATTCTATTTCCCTCTTTTCAATCTGCCAATAGACAAACAAAGATGAACTATTCTTCTATTATTAATAGAAGAATAGTGTCAATGAGTATTCCCATGAAGCCAAAAGGTCAGAGAAGATAGTTCGTTATTTATTATAAATTAGTTGGGGAATTATATTTCATTTCATAAGCTTTGTATTCAACAGTTCAAACCACTAATCAAGCCCCCAATAGTTTACTCCCCTACTCCTAGGTTTCTCTCTTCTTCACCATTCTTTACTTCACACAAGTTAAAAGCCTTCTACAGTCTAGTCTACTGCTTTATCTTCATTCCCTTTCTCTCCACCTACCCACCCCCAAACTCCAAAACTTGTTCCCTTTGAT